>NC_135314.1:4608574-4908574 GCF_048772815.1 Callospermophilus lateralis | reverse complement strand
ACAGAACCATAGAGTTAGTCCACCTCAACAGTTCTCAGGTGTGGTCCACAGAGTTTTCAGAGGGTTGCTGGGATCACAAGCTGATGTCAGGCTAACACCATGAAATTATTTGCCTTTATCATGGGTGAATCCTCTGAAGCTTTAGTGTGACTCGAGGCTGTCCAGATGCTTGAGAAACCTGATATACCTTTTAAAATGTATTTCTTTTTTTTTAAATGTATTTCATGTTGTCAAATGTATGGCTTTAATTATGTTCTCCCCAGAATTCATAGAGGACTCTTCACCCGCCACACCTCAAACTGTGACCTTTTTTGGAAATAAGGTCCCTACGGAGCTAATCACATTTAAATGAGATCATTAGGGTGGGGTTAATGCACTCTGACTGGTGCCTTTATAAAAAGGAGAAATTTGGAGACAGAAATGTGAAGGGAAAGTGATGTGGACACAGGGTAGGGTGATAGGGTGGCTACAGTGACATCTGCAGGCAAGGAGGCCAGCACGGCTAGCAACACTGTAGGCCCCAGGAGGTGTGGGAAGGAGCCTCCTCTGAGGCAGTCGGGGAGAACATAGCCACTCACACTCTGGTTTGGAGTTGCAGCCTCCAAATATGGGAAAATAGTTTTCTGTTGCCCTAAGCTGCCCAGTGGACGGCAGGGCTGGTCCCTCACACCTGCAGGTTCTGCAGCTGTGGGCTCAACCAATCACAGATCAGATTTTTTTTTAAATTATTGCATCTGATCAGTGAATGAAAACCAAAACTACACTGATATTTCATTTCACTCCAGTCAGAATGACAATTATCAAGAATGTGGGGGAAAGGTATACTCATACATTGTTGGTGGGACTGCCTACCACCACTCTGGAAAGCAGTGTGGAGACTCCTCCAAAACCTAAGAATGGGACCACCATATGACCCAGCTATCCCACTCCTGGGTATTTATCCAAAAGAACTAAAAAATCAGCACAGTATAACAACACAGCCACATCAATGTTTATAGCAGCACAGTTCACAGTAGCCAAGTTATGGAACCAGCCTAGATGCCCATCCATAGATAAGTGGATAAAGAAAATGAGGTATGTATATACAATGGAATTTTGTTCAGCCATAAGAAAAATGAAATTATGGCATTTGTAGAAAAATGGATGAACCTGTAGAAAATCATAGTAAATAAGTCAAATTCAGAAGTTTTAGAGTCATATGTTTTCTCTTACATGTGGAAACTAGAGAGGAAAAGGGAAAAGAAAGGTGGGGTGGACCTCATGAAAATTAAAGGGAGATCAGTAACGAGACCAAGTGGTGGTAGGAGGGAGGGAGGGGGAAGTGCTGGGAGTGATAGTGGCCAAATCATATGGTTCTATGGTGGGCAGGACAAATACGTAGCAACAAATCCCATCAATATGTACAATTATAATGTACCAATAAAGGATGTGAAATAATGTGGTTTTTAAAAATATTGCATAATGGGGTATGTCAATGTCTGGAATATCCATATGACTAAATGGCTCAACCCATGTGTGGTGTTACAGACACATAACTGTGCAAACCCTCTCAAAGGGAGAGAAACACTGATGGATTTGAATGCAAGAAAGCAGGCAAAGGCCACAGATGTGGTTTCCGTTCTGCATAGTAACCAATCTTTAAAAGTGACCACTCGACAAATTTTGGTGTGGTATCAAAAAGGACTAGCACAAGGCTTTGGAAAAGTAATTGTGGCTCGTTTTGTCAACTTCACCTCTTTGAGGGCTGTGCTTTCTTCACAGTCTTCAACCAAACTAACACACACAGCAGGTGGAACTCAGAGGCCGACACACTGTGTGGCTATAAGCCGGACTGAGACCTGCAGAAGTAGAAACATGGCCTCTCCTTCCTGCTACATTACTTTTCATTTTTCTTGGCTTTATTATCATTTATTTATTAAAAATGTCTCAGTGTAATCTCTAATACAGCAAATATTGAGAGATAAAACCCAGACAAACAAAGATTTTGGGGGAGCCTCAATATTTTTGAGATTATAAAAGGTCCAGACACCTAAGAATTTTGAGACTCACCCTCCTTTAGAATCGAGGAGATCTAGAAGTTTAAAACTTTCACTGATGAGCATTACATGCCTCCAGGGTACAGCCTTGGAGGGGAAGGAGGGCTGCCCCAGCTAAGCTCCTGCCCAGCCCTGGTCCTGATGTGGGAGGCATCTGGGAGGAACTTAATGAGTTACTTATGAGATTTGCCATCAGAGCGGCTGATAGCTCTGGGGCTGCACCCCTTGCACCCCAGGTAACACCCGGGCCTTGTGCTCCCTCTGGAATCCAGAGCACAGGCCCTTGTTTGGCCCTGAGACCCCACCCCCCCCCCCCGCCCCCGCCTTGCCAGTCATTGCTGAGCCACGCCCACCTGCTATCTCTCCACTCTCCTACCTGCACTCTGTCCCAATAGAAATGCTATTTTTATCTCTCGGCAACATTCCAAACTTTCTTGCATCATGACACGTGGGCTTCATAAACAGGTTAAAAACGGCTCAAATGAGCAGGATGGCCATGCTCAGAAATTAAAAGAGTGTGTTCCAACACCCTCAGCCCAAATCCAAATGATCTCTTTTCCCATCATATCACACTTACACATGATGATGCCAGAGACATCCATATACCAACTAACTGGAGAGTCCTCTGTCTTTGCAGCCTTCTAGTGAAGTTACCAGCATGACCCAGAGAAATGCCTGGGCAGGTTGCCACTGTGAATTGAAAAGTCATAGCAAAGCCAAAGGTTACTCTCACACGTGAGGATCAGAGGGTTTCTGAGTGAAGCATCCACGTGAACACATGTAAAGTTCTTGCAAGGACAGGTGGTGTCTAGAAAAGCCTCTCCCATGACCACTTGCCCGCACAGGCTAAGAAGGACACAGTGCTTCAGTATGTCCCACCCCACATGCTGGGATCCCTGGGAACTGCCCAGCCTTTCCTATTTTTCAGAGAGCTAAATAATGCATGACATCAAGAAGCAGCAGAATAATCCAGTGTCTTCACAACATCTGTACCAGAGAATTGAACGACATTTAGCAAAGGACAAACACAATGGGGATGTTTTTTAATTGGAAAAGAAAATCTGGATTCTTCAAATCTCCTATTATCCAGTCTATTTTCCTTCTCCAAGAAATTGAGGCAATATAGTATCTTTCATTAACTAATTGATTCCCAGGATGTGCAACTTAACACAAACATAGGCTTCAAACGAGATTTGGTTAAATAAGAACAAATCTACATGACACATATTTAACTCTCTGGCAGCGTGTGCTTGCTCCACTGTTGAAGCACATGTTACAAGGGTAGGAAGGGAAAGGATTCCATTCCATCCATCCTGCTGCCTTGCAAAAATGAGTTTCTCTCTCACAACTACCTCTCATCAGAAATGCAAGACATCAGGAGAGAGACCAGGATGTTGATGGGGGAATCTCCACCAGGCAGAGAGATGGCTTGGGAAATCCAGCCTCCCAGGATAGGCATTAAGATGAGCTACAATGTTGCTTTTAGTTTCTTCAACAAATATGGGCACATGAATGGACAGAGAGTAAGCCTGGAGATAAATGAAATCTTCAGTTCTTTTTTGATAATGTTATGATCTCACACAGGTGTCAGAGATAAAGCAATTTTTCAAATGTACACTACCTTAGGTCAAACATCTCAAATTACACACACACACACACACACACATATATGCATATATATAATATTTTATACATATCCCTAAATATGTACACATGCTAGAGAATTACTAAGTTAAAAAGTAATTCTTTTTAACTGTTTAATTTGTCTTCAAAAAAGACAAGCCACAATCTTTTGTCCTCAATTCAACTATCAGTCACCTGCACACTTGATTTCAAATGCGGTTGAGGATGGATTCCTGACACATCTGCCTTCTTCAGGGACACACCATACCTGTTATGAAATGAGGGCCCATAGCACTCATGTTCCACAAACGCACCACCCACTCAGGTTATTCACCGGTAAATACTGAGAAATCCCAGTTCAGAGGAGTCTGGACTGGCCAAATGCATAAAGGTGGTTGCTCATCAGAACTCAGACCCTCCTTCCAACGATGCCCATCACATGTGGGCATGTACACGTGCTCTGTCCCTCCTGCTGCCGCCTTCATTCCTGTTTGCAGGACCTTCACCATCGTGGCTGACTGTTGCCCTCTGAACCAAGTCCAACATGTCTGTCTGGGGTCTAACACCTTTCCCCATTCCAACCCTTCCTGCAGCTCCCTCAGGCCCAGTCACTCAAAGCCTCCCAGAGACACTCATTCTCACTTTCCTGTCCTCTACCAACTTCCAGTTCCCAACACTGACCCAAGATCCACCAGACAGAATGGAAGCCAGGTGTCTTTGCTTGGGCCCCTCTCTGAGTGGACTTACTAGCTGCCCTCTTGGACCCTTCAGTTAGGCGGCCATTCCAGCAATCCTGGGGCCTCTTGGGTCTTAGTGATAAAAGCTTCTGCAGTCCAAGAAGCCACAGGCTCCTTTCTCCCCCATCCCTCCTTCCATCACCCCTTGAGTCCACCCAATCTTCACTGGGGTCCTGGAGAGATGACAGCACTCTGATACTCCATTTGTGTCAACTAAGGAGAAGAAGAAGTAGAGGGCAAAGAGATTCCTCTTCTCCCCCGATACCATTTTGGCATGAGATATTGGTATACTGAAGCTGCCCCACTATTAACAAACACCTCAGGGACATCACTGCACTGGCGTAGTCTAACACTGAAAGACGGGATTCCAGCCCAGGAATGCCCATCCTATGTCAGTCTGATAGCATGTATTTACTGAGAACTGTACTATACTATCTCTTGCACATTCACTATCAATCTAATGAGATAGGTTCTCTTATTATCCCTGTTATACAATTGTGTGTCCCCCTAGAGCTCATGTGTAGGGGGCTTGGTCCTTAGTGTGGGACACTGGGAGTGGTGGACCTTTAAGAGGCGAAGCCTGGGAGACCTGTAGGTCACTGGGGCATTGCCCTTGGAAGGGATTAAGACAGTTCTCAGGGGACCTGGAGTTGGTTCTCAGGAGAGCAAGTTGCTGTTGGGGGCAAGCCTGCCCCTGAATCGCTCCCTGGCTTCCTGTCTTGCGATGTGGTCTTTAGCCCTCACACACCCTCTCGGGCTTGTGCTCCTGCCACTGTGGTGCCATCTGACATTGGGGTGTCATGAGGTCCTGACCAGAGCCAAGCTGGTACTGGCACCATGCTCTTGAACCTCCAGAGCTGTGAACTACATAAACTTCTCTCCTTTATAAAGTACCCAGCCTTAAATATTTTGCTATGGTCACAAAAAAGGCAATGCACAAGGAATTTGGGACAAAGTATAGATATAATGTGAGGCACATCATTTTCTATATCGCCTAATAGATAATTCTTGTAACTCAGTGGTTCTCGATATTCCTTGGATCTAGACAGAAATTTCTACTTTGAGCACTGAATTGAAATAGCTCACTTCCCATCCTTGCAATTTTCTAGAGATCAGTATTACTGCAGAGAGGGGCATCATGCAACAGAAGAGGTTGCATAGTAAAAGTGTACAGATGATTCTATTTGGTTATAAAATGGAAGAAGAACACTAGTACAAGCAAGAAATGGGTGGAGAGATCTGGAGTCAACAAAATGTCCCGATTCATGCTGTCATTCATAAAGAACTGGTTGTGTCAGGTTGTAAAGGTGAACTCAAAGTCATAACCCAATATTTAAGTGTCTCTTTGAAGTATAGCAACATATATATATGTGTGTAAGTGTGCCAGGGGTGTGTGTGCTTAACCTATCCAAGAGATAATCTGCACTTATGTTGTTCATATTAAGGAATCTTCCAGGCTTTGGGGAGGGAAGAAATTATGTCAGGATTGAGGATCAAGCTCAGATGACATGTGCTGAGATTAACAGTCCAGTCGGAAGTTCCATCTCCAGGGTGCCACCGCTGAAGCCTTTGGAGGGCACCAAGCTTCCCAAGAAGGCCAGAACCTGTGTGGGAACCCAGTGTGATTCCGCAGCCCAGGCCCCCTCCTGAAGACAGGGCAAGGAGGGGGGTCACCTCCACCGAGTCCTTGCCAAAGGGCTTTTTCTGTGGCCTGTGCCAGAACCAAAGCTATAGGACGTGCTGCTGCACTCACATCAGGCGACGGTCAGGGCAGAGTCCTCCCAAGGGCCAGTGGCTGTCTCCAGTTCACCCATCGCGTTTTTCAGAACACAAAGTGCTTCAGCTCCACTGTGGGCTCCAGCAGGTCTTCTGAAGTTGGCAGCTATAAGAGGCCACCACTGTCCTTCACTACTGCCCTCACAGGATGACTTCTCTTCTGTCCTGTTTTTGTAAAAATAAACTTTACATTTTAGAACGTACTCAGATGTGCAGAGAAGTCGTGAAGGTGATGTGGAAGTTCCCCGTGGGCGCCACACGTGGGTTCACACGTGGTACCTTAGTGTGGTCCACTCGCTACGGTTACCAGAGGCGTGCTGATGCACTACTGACTGAAGTCCACAGGTCACGCAGATGTCCTTGCTGCCGAGCCAGTGTACCTGTGTGTTCCTGGACCCTGCCTAAGGTCCCCATTACATTTCATCGTCACGGCCCTGGGCTCCTCTTAGCTGGGATGGTTCGGATTCCCCTTGTTTTTGATGATTGACAGTTTCTTTGCCAGGTGCTCTGGATGCCCTCAGCTGGACTTTGCCTGATGTCTTCTCAGGTGGGGAGACCCACGGAGTGCTGTGCTCATCCTCATCACATCACACCCAGGATGCACATGCCTTCTCGCTCCGGATGTTGACCTTGGCCTCCTGGCTGAGGAGGTGCCTCAGGGCTCCACTGCTGAGTCTCTCTTCCCTATGTCCATTCTCCACGCTGAACTCTGTTGAAGGCAGCCATTAAGCACAGCCGGCACTTAAGGAGGGGGTGCTGTGCCCCGTCTCCTTGAGGCAGTGTGGCTACATAAGTTATTCGGAATTCTTTTGCCAGGGAAATGTATTATTCCTCGTTTACTTAATCATTTATTTATGTCATTATGGTTTTATAGATATTTATTTTATCGTATGTTAAAATCCAATACTTCTTTTCTTTTAGCTCAAATTGTTCCATCTTGTCCCCTCCCCATTCACTGATCCACTGGGACTCCTTGTGCTGGCTTCCACTGATGTGCCACCACCACCGACTTTCCCTCCCTCCCTCCCTCCCTCCTTCCATTCTGAGTTAACTTTAGTGTGAGGTATAAGTTCTACATCTGGGTTCGCCTCTTTACAGGTGGGCATTCCGTTGTTCCAGTACCATCTGTGGAATCCTTTCTCCATTAAACTGGTGTCGTGGACCCCATTTGCACCGGTCTCTTTTTGGTTTGGATTCTGTTCCATCAATCCGCATCTCCATTCTCTGAACAACTGCATACCCCCTTATCACTGCAGCTTCCCACACGTGTCCAGATGGGGTCATGTGTGTCCGTCGGCTTTCTTCTTCAGTACTGTGTTGGTGTCGTATGGCCTTTGCCTTTTCACATAGAATCGATCTGTGGATATTTATAAAATCGCTTGTGGTGCTTTTGATTGGTGTTGTGTTAAATTTACAAATCAAATTGAGAATAGCCAACATCTTGACAATATCAGATCTAATCCCAGCCACGAAACACCTCCCCATCTGTTAAGGTCTTCCTGTGATGGTCTTCATTGGCGTCAGCAGCTTTCCACGCACAGATCCTGTACACGCTTTAAGTTAGGCCTATCAAATTTGTGCCTGACCTTGTTTTGGTGCAACTGTAAATTATTTTTTTTTGGCATTGTATTTTTAATTTCAAATACCAATTGCTCATCACTGGCATACGGATTGTATGTTAATCTTGTACTCGTGGCCCTGGAGCTAGGTGTTGAGGGGCATGGATCTAGAGGCTTGGAGGATGACAGCCCCACGTGAAGAGCTTTGACATAGCAAGCACAGAACAGGAGGGACTGGGTTTCCAAAACACAAAGCCAGTCAGTGACCCCATACAGGGTTTCCCAGGCTGTGCACTGAGAAGATGTCCCTAGAGATGCTCTGGAAGCTGTCCCTCAAACTGTTTAAGATGCCAAGTGTCCCATAGAAAAGAGTGGCAAGTTAGAGATTTTTACAGAAGATCCCAATTACGATTTTCATGCTAAGACACCTGTGAAGTTTAACCCTTTTTAATAATTATAAAATTAATCAGCTGATCATACCAGATTCCTAATTCTAAGTTAAATGCTTAACTATCTAATTGATTAAGACTGGTGAAACTAAACGGGACTTTTACTAAGTTTAGACTCAGTAATGTGATATTCAAGAAAGGAGAAGAATAACTAAACATATTTATGAGTTTAATTTCTTTTATTTATAGTTATTAGGATGCTCAGAAAGGCTTTGTCAGTCAGAAAATCAGAGTACTTAAAAAGGAAATCAAATATAAGTAATTGATAGATGCAGTATAATATAAAACTAAGTCTAGATTAAAAATGATACTAAGATGAAAAATGAAGTAAGTTTATAAATGGGTCTAAACATTAATCAAAAATCCCTTTAAAGTGCTTATTCAAATCGGCTGGATTCATGTATAGAATAATAAGATTGGTGAGTTGAGCGAAAGTTAAAGGAAGAAATGGACTTTAAGAAATGGCCATATGAATTGTTAAAACCAAAGTAATATTTTAAATTATTTTCCCCATTCAAAATCACCTGAGATCTTCAACTTTCTTGAAACAAATACACTTAAAATTTATGAAGAAAATAAAAGTCAACTAAAACTCAAGCCTGCTGAGACAATCATGATTGAATTTTTGCTCTGTTTTTATGGCTCTCATACACCACACACAGGTGTGTGCACAATATAATTGAGCATAAATGGGAACACATCACGTGCGCTGGCTTTTAATTACTGACATTCCTGTCTCGATCTGATCCCTTCTTTCTATCCTGGCCCTTCGCATGAACACGCTCTGCTCCTCATCGTCCCTGCACTTCAGGTGGGCTCTATTAACAACTCTGTATATAGCCTCTCACATTTTTCTCTAATCAACTCCCACATGTGTATGCACGCACATACATGCACAGCTTTGGTCCCTTGGACAGGAGTAGTTCCAGTGAGTCTCTGCATGTCCTTTTTTCTAAACAGCAATAGCTCACTGCAACTCCAGGTGCAGCTCTGACTCGCTCTTGTCCTGGCCGGTAACAGTCCTTGCACCTTAAGATGCCTCCAGGCTGTGACAATGTCTGATCCTTATCTTGTTTCACCCACCCTGTGACCTACTGCACCCCAGTCTGTCTACCTCTGGTGCCTCAAATCTCAGTGTCCAGGCAAAAGATGCCCATGGTCCTTCCAACCAGAAGGCTGGTGCCTGGAAAGTGCAACCAGAAGCAGCTCTGGCCACAAAGCCACCTGCAGAGTGGCAGAACTAACCACCTCTGTGTCCTTGAAACCTTACATTGGGGTGAGAATCTGCACTTGGTTTACTCTTGCCGGTGGGCATGGAGTTGGTTTTGAATGGCAAACTCTGTGAGCAGTGCCGTTGAAGCCATTCCACTGAGGTCGTGGGGGTTATGAAGAGGGTGAGCTCTAGACCAATGCTGCCCTGACGTTAATTAACTCTGGTCACTGGCCTAGGTCAGCGCTGTGGGCTTGGACAATTTGCTGATGTCTCAGCCACAGTTTCTTCATCTGTCACATGAAGTTTGCAGGGACACCCACCTCAAAGGCTGATAAAAGACACTAAGATGGTGCACGGAGCACGCTGGGCCTGGCTCTTGTGGGCACTGAGTGGACACAATCTCCTCTATGCTCTTCCATACTTGGTGATGTTGACACAAGACACTGACTGATGTTTGAAATTTTGGAAAAAAGAATAGATGAATAATTCTGTGACCATTCTAGCTCCTGCCTGTTGAAGTCTAGTCACTACTGCCTACCTCCCCTCTCCATCCCCAACTATTCAATCCACTTCACTCTGTCACTCTTCTCTTGCTTTGCTACAGTCACGGGGTCCCTTTCTTCCCTTCTGGGTGCATCTAAAAAGCATCAGCTGGTAATTCTTGGGGTTGGCATACATTTTTTGCCATGATACTAGTTCACGTGCCCTGAATGAGCTAGTGTCACTTGGTTCATTCCTCACTTTTCCTTGAGAGGTCCCTCGTAGGTGAGAGGTCCATCTAGGAGACCCAGGATGGGAGGCAGCTCATGAACCTCAAGTGCCGGTCCGGCCTGGCCCCAGTCTCCCCTTGCCAACCAGAGGCTTCAGTTGGCTGCCTCATCTCCTGCTAGCTCCAAGCCTTCGTAAGCACAACTGGGTATCATGACCAGTTGTTCTATGTCCTTAGTGACAGTGACCTTGTGAATAAAAGCACTCTCCTTTGTTCAAAGGGGCTTCCATTTCCTGTGAACCCAGCCTCTCTGGAAATGCTATTGTGTTAGGAGTGATATATTTGCCTATGCAACAGAGAAAGCCTCTACAGATCACACCCAAGACCAAAGTCAGCAGAGTGGAAATTTACTGTCCTCTGTGGCATGGGTGGCACATGACTGTGGAGCCATCCTCCACCTGAAGAGGCACTGGGCCAGACCACAGCCATGGCATAAACCAGTGAGACCCACGTCAGTCAGCAGCCCACGTCAGCGCATGTCCATGGTCACCTCTGTGGGCCTCCACAAGGGACATGTTCCACCTTATGAAGTAGGAAAACACAATAATGGAAAGTGCTGGCTTTGCCAAATATGGAGTCATTTATTTTCATTTACATTTAACTTGAAGAATGTTACACGAAGCCCAGTAATTAAGGCTCTAGCATCTGCCACGGAGCTCTGCAGGGCTCTGTCTGAGCTCCTTAACCACACTGCCCTCTTCTGCAGGAGTGCCCAGCCAATGGAACCGTCCTCAAGGACCACGTGGAGGAAAGGAAACACACCACCTCCACAGAGTGAAAGTGTGCCTTCTGATCAGAGCACGTCTCTTCCCTCCTTACCCCTCCTGACCTCTCCAAAGGTTCAAATGGAGATTCACCCACAATGCAACCACACCGTCAACCAGGACGCACGGGGCTTTCATTTCTTTTTCAGGATAAAAAAAAAAAAAAAAAGCATGCTTTTTGCTGTGCTGGACGCTATCATCATCACATATAGAATGCTCCCACATTCAAGGTGACAAACATATGTTTGCATCATCAACGTGACTAAGGGAAAAAAGCTCTCTCTTGCATGGGCAATTTTTCTATTATTAACAAGAAAGGTTGTTTGGCTAAAATAAAAGCCATAGAATCCCCAAACCATGGAGTGCAAGATGGCTCTGTGATCAGGCACTGTGGCCAGGAATTAATTTCCTCTGCACATGTGCTTCGATCTGCACACCTAAATAAGAGACAGCTTGCTCCTTCCTATGCCTCTGCATGTGCTACCAGGGAATTCCAAACCTGGCACTTGCCTGTTCTTATTCCCCATATGCCCTCTACAAACTGCTTCCCAAGGCAGGCGGAAAGCGGCTGTGTTCCTTACCGCATTCCAAGCAGCAAGCTTAGGGGCCGGCCCAGAGTGGAGGCTCAACCAACATCTGATCCTGAATCAGTCCAAGTGTGCCTCCCCCGTGCCCACTCCCCAGAGCACCTGTGCTTCTGGCACCTTCTCACATGTGGCCAGGACCCTTCAGCCAAGTCTCCTTTCTATTCTGGTGGGTCTCCATGGGTGACAGCTCCTTGACCATCCAACACTGTTGCTGAACTTCTGGTTCTGTGCGGCAGTATTCAGTGGGACCCACGTGCGGAGTAAGAAGCCGCCCCAGTTGCCTGTTTTGTGGACCTCAGTTTCTTCATCTTTAAAATAGAGTTCATAACAGGACTCACATCTGAGGATGGCTCTGAGGTCTGAATAATGTCCCTAGGTACCAGCCACTTCTGGCCAAATGGCTCTTGGGTGCAAAGGAGAACAAAACCCATCCCTTCCTCAGGGACGGCTGGCTGCCATCTGCCTGCAAACTGCCAAAGGAACAGGAACAGTGACGTCAACCTGGTGTGAACAGCACACCTGAGGGGACAGCATGACCTTTTTAGAGCCATGTGCTGTGGCTCTGGAGGAATGGCAGGTGGAAGAAGTGAATGAGGCTCGACTGTTTAAAAGTCATATTTTACCTTGTTATAAAACATGCCCAAGCAGGAAACGATCAGGGCCTTAAAAAGCCAGATTTCACCATCTCTTTGCTCAAATGTCAGAAAAGCAGAGCTCTTTGTTTCTCTTTACTGCAGTGCCCCCAAACAACCCACGGATGAGTGGCTCTGGCCCTGGAGCGACGGATTCCAGGGGTCTGCGTTCTTACTGAGCCCTCTGGTGCCACGGAGGGTTGCTCTGGATTCACTTGGACAAATGAGCTCAGGACAAGGCTGCCCAGATGACGGAGAAGAAAACCACCCAGCACGGGACCATGAAATCACCTCTTTAACCAGTGACCCACAGCCTGGGGCTCTGGGCCTGAGAGCCAACACTGCAGGAGAACTGGGTGCTTCGGGGGCATCTGGGCCCAACAGTGAGCAGGGGAGATGGCGTGGGTGTTCGACTATTGCACTCCGTCTGACAGTGGGGTTGGCCTTGGTGGCCTTTGGCAGCAAGGGGGACAAATCAGTCCAAAGCTGTTAGTGGGGACACTTTGTGTCTCCTCTTATCTGCTCCATGGCAGCAGGAGGAAAGGAAGACAGTTTGTGTGTTGTCCAAATAAACAGAGCTGACATCCTGCCTCTTCTATGCCTGACCCAGTCTACCTACCAGCTGAGCATCCCTGACCTGGCACTCCGAGACCTGCGCTGCTCCATGTCCCAAACACTCTGGTCCCACGCACTTTAGGTCAGGGACAGTCAGCGTGTACGGGCTTGGCTTGGCCTTCAGCACAATGCTGCTATTCTTTTTGGTGACAGTCACGTGACGGGCAGCACAGCACCTGGGAGGAATTAAGTGCCTTGCTATGATTTTCTGGAATCTGAGCGCTTTCAAATGATGGTGCACCTGCATGCTCCTCACCCGCGTCTCCGGCGGCGACGTAAGCCCCCGAACACGGCCACACTCCTGCCCAGAGGACAGCAGCAGCTCTGAAGAGGAGGGCCTCCGCGGTGTTCATTAGTGTGTCACTCACCACCTAATTCACAGCTTTTCAATTCTCCCCATGAATGGCTTCAGAGATGGGGAGCAGTTGTGTGCTAGAGCAGGATCGGGCAATTATGACGGGTTACCAGTATCTCTCCCCACCTCTGAAAGTTGACTTCAAAGGCCTTTTCTGTAGAGAAGATATGCAGCATTTCAGGATGTCGAATCCCAAATACCTTCAGGCAGAAAGTTAATTTGGCGCCCAGTAAAGGAGAGGGGGATTTCCGGTCCCCCCCAACAGCTGAGAAGAAATAAGGCAGTGGATACAGGAAGCAGAAAATGAAGCATCATACATTTCCCAGGAAGAGAAAATAACATGAAAGAATATTCCCACTCGCAGCACGTTCTTTAGATCACAGAGAGTGGGGGGCCTGCTTGACGTGTGCTGCTCTTAGAGACGTGGTTTCTTCACAGTCAGTCGCCGCCTGCAAGAAGAAACCTGCAGAAAGCAGCACGAGCCAAGAGGCACCTTTTAATTCTTCAGGGACTCAGGACGGGATTCCACAGGTAAGAGGTCAAGATCACGGCATCTCCAGGCGTGAGGTGCACCAGGTGCTGTGGCCTGGGGTGGTCCTGTGCTGGGAGGATGTGGCGACACACCTGGGCCCTGGACCCCACAGGACACGTCCAGCTGCTCGATTAGGATGGGCGAGTTCCGCGCAGAAGTGGCACAGGTAACAGAGGGGACAGTGCAGGCCTAGAGTCCCCCAGTCGTTCGCAGGCTGACACTTACTAATGGAGACCTGGGACGCCTCCTGGAGATGTGTCCACAGCAACCTCGAGCTCTCATCTGCCGCCTGCTTCTATGGTGCTCAGCACTTGCCTAACACCCGTTCATTTTAGGGGGTCCATGTGCAGCACCCCTCATTGAGCATCCCCGTTACACTTCCACTGGGTTCTTGCAGATAAACCGCACAGGAAGGGTAAGGCTACCCCCACGCTGTACCCGCGGACACTCTACCTGCTCCTCTTGCGTCTTCCTGTGTGGTGACTGCCAGTCCTGTCACCCGGTACGTGTCCTTTCCTACCTTTTATCTTCTCATCTGGATGGTCACAAGGGCTTCCTCGGTGGCTTTTTGTCCCCATTTTTATTGCATTCACTGTACCCATTCTAATCCAGCCTGCGTACAGACACATGCAAGTCCATTTCTTCTCCACAAGCTCTTCTCACATTAGATTGTCTCCTCCTTCAGTAGCACTTGTTCCTCCCGCTAGTTAGCGGTCAGGTCCACGTGCTCCTTGCCCAGCTAAAAGCCTTCCGTGCTCCAGCTTCCGTGTTCCCGAGTCAGGAATTTCTCCCCATCCCTTCCTCCTCTCTGCTTATTGGAACTTACTAAGTTCCCTGTACACAGCTCCAGAGCCACCTCCCATGGAGCATCCTGGTAACTTGTCCTGGTGGAGATGTTGGCTTCCTGCTCCGGGCTCCCAGAGTCAATTGCCTGCCCGACACGCACCGCTGTGGTGACAGGTGTCTCAGGCCCCCACCTCACAAAGTACCTGTAGCTCCCCAACAGTTACGAGCTCTTTGGGGACTGATGACCTCAGGAAATGACCCTGTGTTGACAGACCCCAGAGGAAAGAATGCCCGGAGAGAATTCAAAGTCATGAAGAGAAACGGCCCTCGTCCAGGCTCTGCTTCTGTCCCTGGGCTTCTCTCTGGGCCCCACCATCTGAGCATCTGGGGTGTTCTTCCTGGTCTCTGGTTGAACGGGGCCATGTGATCTGCTCAGCCAGGACTGCAGACAGAAATGACAAGTTCCCTCCAGGCAGATCACCCTCTTGTTGGGATGAAGCCACCCAGAACACCTTTCCCATGACAGGTGACAGGTGACTTTGAGGTGGGTCCCAGCTCACCAGTCCCTGAGGACCCTGAGGGTACGGTGAGCAGACCCCACAAGCCCACCCCCAATGGGCAATGTTGAGGGGGAAATGAAGAACTCTTGGTCGGAGGCTGCTGAGAGTCAGGGGGGCTGGGTGCTGACACATACCCCTTGATTCCACTGGCCCGGGCCCTCGGGGTCTTGCTTACTCAGTGTTCCTTCTCCTCCTAGCCCAATGCTTCCAGCGATAGCGGCCTCCCTCCCTCCCCGGCTTCAGTCCTTGATGGTGAGCCCTGACCACCCGTGTTCCTTTAGCAGCCCGACAGGACTCCCCCGCGTCTGGGGCTTCGCTCCCTGCTTCCTGTTTACAGCTACTGACCTCTGGTCAGTCTGGCCTGAGCTCTGGGGTCCTCCCTGTGTTCCAGGTGCTGAAGAGAATGTCCCTGTGCCTTGAGGCTGACTCTGGAACCCTGAAGCCCAGCACACAGGTCTTCCTGCTGGACTCTTGTTACATTTTACTCTTCAGAATTGGGGCAAGTGAGCAATCACGGAGAAAAAGGGGGAAATATGAAACGATTCCTTTTTTTATTTTTCAAAATAAAAATTAAGTCTTTTGAGGGGAGGGGATTGGTTGGACTGTTTGGCTTTGGTGCAGACTGGAACTCAAAGGCACAGAATCTAGTCTCACATATATTTCTTTTTTACTAGTGAAAAGGAAAGAAATGAGCATTTTTTAGCAAGACTACTTTCACATATATCAAACAGGAGGTGAGTTTCAGTGCTCAGTGCAAAATGCAAATGTGGATCTCCTTCAAAAATTAAGAATTTCCCGTAGGTGAAGTGGGGCCTGGATTCAAGCATGGGGTCCTCCTCTGCGCCCTACTGTGGCTGAACAGGTGGCACAGGGGGCCAGACTGCCCTTAGGCACTGCACCCCAGCTGGCACTCATACTTGGTGGCCTTGGAGAGCACAGAGCACAGGGCTATGAGAGCTGAGCAGGAGGAACCTCTGGGGGAGACGAGGCGGATGCAAAGCCAGAGGAGACCCTTTCCAGCAGCCACCACACTAGATCCTCCAGTGCACAGAGAGGCCCACCATGACAGTGATCCACAGGGGCGCAGAGGGAGGGTCCCTGGGCTCTGCCTCCCATTCCCCACCTGTTCATTTCAGCCCTGTGCGCGATGGCCCCAGGAGTCTTCTTTAATGCTGGACAGCACGGGGAGCAGAGCGTTTCTAAACTGGGACACTGTCCAGTGGAGACAGGCCACCCTCCAGTGGCCTAGCAGCTGGCATCTTTTCTCAGCAGGCTGCCCTCAAATGGCTGCTAACATCCAGGATTGTGCTGCAGTGCAGGTTCTCTAATCATTAAGTCCCTGGGCCTCTTTTGCATTTCTTTTCTTTTATGATGCAAGCTAAGGGCCTTAGAGATAAATTCCAAAGAATGGGGTGGGGAGAATGAGGGCTGTGAAGGGACTCGCATGGAGCCAGGGAAGCAGAGCTGGTAAGCAGGAGCTCTTGGTACAAGGAGCTGTGCCTTCCACTTCCTGGTGCCTGGGGCACCTGGGACCCCTGCTCAGGCGGGGACACTGGGGCGGTGCGAGGTAAGGCTGGAGAGCCCCAGGAAAAGATCTGGGTGCAGTTTGTAACAGACCCCGTTTTTGCCCAGCAGCCAGGGGGCGGGTGCATGGAGACGGTGTTTTCAAAGCAGGCAAGCTCTGTGCTATTGCAGTTCCCTGGCAGAGGGGCCTGACTCTGTCCCCCTGAAATGCTAACAAGGCAGCGCTGATGGCCAAGATGTGACGTGATGGAGAGCAGAGCCAGGTGTTGGGAACCTACAGAAGAACCCCGAGCCAGAGTGGGAGGCTCCTGCTTCCACCAGCTACCTTGAGCCACCCCCTCCACGCTGCCAAGTTACCTTGCTGCTCCCAGGAAGCCCACGCCACCTCCCAGCTTTCCCTTGATCCTAGGAATTTCTGAACCAGGAAGTGACTGTCCTTGAGCCCCTCTGGCTGGTGGAAGTGGCGCTCTCCTTTGCCATGGGCCTTTCTCTCCTCCTTCCTCTGGAACTGAACAGGTCAGTGAAGCTCCACACTTCTCTGGCTAGGAAGACAGGGGGCGATGGGTGAAGGTGAGCCCTAGAGTTCTGGTGAGATTCCTGCTCCGTGGGGGGCTGTCACAAGTGTGTCCACAGGCCTGAGTGAAGGGGGTGAGATCTACACCGACTTCCCAAAGGAGCAGGTGCTGCAGACAGGGGCCCCAGGAGAGCAGCACCTCAGTAGGGGTGGAGGTGCCCCGCTCAGACCAATGTGGGGTAAAGTGCCTGATAGTGATTAAAGCACAGACAGTACAACTCTAAGGAACCGCTGGAAAACAGGCCGACCTCCTTAATGTGCATGGCCTGAAATGTGCCAGCTCCTTATTTTCCTACTGGGTGAGGAGTCCCCAGGACGCAGGGCTTTTAGTGTCCAAACCAAAACATTCCCAGGGAAACTGGGACAGGTGGTGCCCTGTGGGTGCCTTGGGCCAATCCTTAACCTAGGAGAACACAGCCATCACCAGAACTTGACATAGACAGTTGTCTATGCGGCCCAAGGTACCTGGAAGGCTTCCTAGCTCTCACGGGAACTGTGAATGGGTGGCCATTTCTGCAGGTTGAGGGGCGCTTCCTGAGGCAGCTGCCCCTGTGGCCTGTGTGACTGTCAGGTGTCAGCTTGGACTCCTGATGGCTTTGCCGCCTGAGATGCTGGGATTAAAGCTTTGGGAGCACAAGCTTGAGTGGTCCTGGCCTTGAGGGGCGGGGCTCTGTGCAGCCAGAGAGGAGGTGGGAATCACCTCTACAGAACAGCTTTCCACCGGAAGAGGTCTCAAGGCATTTCTTCTGCCAGCTGCCTGGGGCTGTCCCAGGGTGACATAGAGCTAGGCCCCGGCGGATCTGTTTTAAAGGAACACTGGACGTGAGTCTAAAACTCTGTTGCTTTTTAAGCCCTAGTAAACTGTCATTGCCCAGTGTTCCTGCAGATTCTATTCGTGGTGACCTTGACTTGAAATTGACCTTGACCTTGGAATTGAAACCCTGGACAGCATGTCTACTCACAGAGCTGGTTTTGGTGATTGCAAGGCTCTGGCCAGCAGGAAGTCTGAGGACGTACAGGCTCCTCGGCAGCTTAACCCATGCAGCATCAGGGAACCCAACATTCTTCCTGCCCTCTACAAGACCTCTGAGTGGCCTAGGATGTTGATGTTGGAAGGAGAGACCAAGGGCACAGATGGGGAGCCCAGGGAAAGGGAGAAGGTGCTGTAGACTTTTCTCTTTCTGTCTGTCCTGGTGATAGAATGGAACCTCTGGCCGCCTGCATGCCAGACAAGTGCTAACCCTGAGCTACCTCCCAGCCTTTCATCTTATTTCGAGATAGGGTCTCACCAAGGTTCTCAGGCTGGCCTTGAACTGGGCATCCTCCTGCCTCAGGCTCCTGAGTTGCTGGCATCCCAGGCCTGTGCTCCTGACCGAGCCCCTGCCTTTAGGAAAGCATGGTGTGGGGTGCATAATGAAGGCACAGGGACAGGGACATGGAAGCTGGAGACACCAGTGCTGGGTTAGCTCGATGCTCCACAGTTGTTCTGGACACCCCGAGATCCCAGGCTCACAGTGAGTTGATGTCGTGGTGGACGGCCCCCGAGGGCACCTCACATGTGCTCTTGAAGAAAGACCCACCATTCCTGAGTCCCCAGACAGCCTCACCATGGCCTCTTCCCTCTGCTTCTAATCAGTGGAAGGACGGCAGGCACATCAGGATGCCCCTGAAGGCCAGCAACGGTTCTGTGATGGCCGCCGCGCTGCGCTGGGCAGGGCTGAGGCTTCAACCTCACTGCTAATGAGAACACTTGGATGATTACTGACGGCTTCTGCCCACAGAGGCAGCAGAGGTCATTAGCACTGCTTGGAAGAAGGGCTGTGTTGGCGCAAATGGGGCTTGGTGGACAAGAGTGGCCAGGCTGGGACTTGTGCTATCTGTCTCCAAGACGCTGCCTGTCCTTCTCGGTGTCCTTCCCTGCTTACCAGACCTGTTCCGGGGCGGAGAGACCACTGTGCCCTGCTGGTCTCCACCCTGAGGTATCCTGAGGGATAGTGGAGGCCTTTTGGAAGATTTCCAGACTCCTGCCTTTCCTGCTGTGTGGCCTGCTGCTGTCCTCTCTTCCATCATCAGTGAGGGAGGGCATGGGACACTGCTGTGGATGCAGCAGGGAAATGACCAGGGACCACCAAGGGCAGGGCTAGGCAGTCATCACTAGGTGCATGGTAAAGAGTGCAGCCCCCTAAGAAGCACAGAGCAGAATGCTCACTGAAGGACGTAGGAAAGGTTGGCCAACAGAGACCAGAATAGAGGAGAGGCTACTGAACAGCAAGTTCAAATGCTTTCAGTTAAAGAAAAGTATATAAGCACACTATAGTGAAGTAAAAATTAAGACCATAGGATTTACCAATATGTTTATGCACTACTTACAAACTGTTGGGGGGGGGTTCCTTACTACTCCTTGATACTTCCTGCCACATGGGTCAGCCCAGTTGGTGTGATACTCCTTGCCTCTTCCTATTCATATGAGTCCATTTTGCACTACTATGATCAAATACCTAAGGAAGGATAACTCTATAAAGAAAAGAAGTTAATGTGACTCCCAGTTTGGGAGGTTCAAGGGCATGGTGCTGACACAGGCTCTGGAGAGGGCCCTGTGGGCTGCAACGTAGGCGTGCATATATGAAAAAAAAAATCACTTTGCAAAATAGGAAGCCAAAAGAGACTAGAGTCCCACAATCCCTTCCAAGGGTAGTGCCCCAAGAAGTGACCTTGGGACATCCCCGCAGACTCCACCTCACTGTCACAGTGAGGACCAAGTCCAGCACGTGAAACTCTGGGGGACACCAAGGATAGCACTACTTCCTCCCTCCTTCCTCTCAGGAGAAGGAGGTACCTGTGCTGGACAGTGGCCTGGAAGGAGGGACTAGGTACACATGGCCACTCTGCCCTCCCCTAAGAAACTGGCACCCTGCCAGGGGCAGATCCTAAGATGGTTCCCAGGGACCCTGTCCCCTGGCACCATGGTCTGTGGAGTCCCTTCCTCCTGAGTGTGAGCAGGACTTATGGCTAGATTCCAACCACTGAAATACGGCAAAGCTGCTGGGGTGTCCTTCCACGATTAGGTCAGGTGAGCCTGACGTCCATATCACCACCCTGTGGCCTCTTCAACTTGGGTTTTTCTTAGAGTCGGGTGGAGTGTGGAGATCCTCATGGCAAGGAACTGAGGGTAGCCCACAGCTGAGCCGGAGCTGAGGCCTTCAGCCCACCAGTCCCCACCGACCTGCGTTTTGGACACGTGAGCCCGGGGGCAGGACTTCCGCACTGCAGCACGCAGACGAGACTCAGCCCTGGCAAACCCTCCACTGCAGCCTCGGGGGACCTGGAGCAGAGTTGGGAGACTCCTGGACTCCTGAGCCAGGGACTGTGACATGATGCATGAGGGCTCCCTGGAGGTGCCCAGCTGTAGTGATCTGCCAGAAAGTCACATGTGACTAAATGACACTCACCTCCGTGGTAGATGTGGGCCTGGCTTTGAGGGGCACAGAGGCAGGCAGGGCCCCGGGGCTCAGGACTGTCTGGGCAAGTCTGCCGGTTCTTGGCTCACATCATGAGGCTCCTCTGCTGACAGATACACACAACACTGTCTCACGTGACTGTGATTGGTGACAAAGGAGACTCTCCATTCTTGTTCCTTTGTCTTCCTCATGTTTTTTGGATCTTGAGCATGTGAAAGGGCAAGAGTTCTAATAGGTCTCCCTAAAGCAGCATCTCTGAATGCTGGGATCAGGAGAGATTGTTCAACCTTTTCAATTACCGTTTTTTAAAATGTCTGGGAACACACCTGTTATGGTTAGGAAAAAAACGTTTTGCTGAAAGGGCCAGCTAGGCAGACAAGAAAAGTCCTGGGGAGGACTCCTACTGTTGCTCCAGACTTGGTTTCTGTGTCCCCAGGAACACAGAATCAGAGGATCTAGTCAGCAAGTCCTGAAACTTTCTCAAAACACCGTGCCCCGGTCCACGGAGGACTTCCGCCCTCTGTGGCTTCTCCTCTTTGCTTCTGGGTATATATATGATATAAAACTGGAGAAGCAGGAGAAAGAGAAATTTGTCCTGCATAGAGAGTGCGGAGACATGAGTCCCTGTCCTGTCCCCAGACCCAAGTGAGGGGCCCCCAAGAGAGAGTCCCTCCAGGGCGGGCAGTGCCTGAGGGGCATTCACATTCTCCCATGTGCTATTTTCACTGGGAGGTGACATGTTTGTTTGCCTGAACCTTTCTGAGCAGGAAGAAAGCAGTCAGATGGATGTGGGGACAGATGGGTCGGGAGCCACAGCTCTCTGGTTCCCGTCGCTTCCTTGCCGAGCTGGCTACCACTGAGAGAACGCCGCAGCCGAGGTCTTGGTACAGGAGCAGGGGCACCACAGGAGGGTGGCCGTTACCCAGCTCTTGATGTTCCCCTAACTCAGTGGGGACTGAGTCAGGGAGCGTGGGATCTACCTCCCAAGGCAGTCACCAACGTTCGGCTCTGTGGCACCATAGAGATCTCTCTGCCATTCCTGCACGGAGCTTCAGAAACCTCTGAGGATTCCCGAGGGCCAGGAGCACCTTCTGAGTCACATCACAGTCCCTTCCCCACAGACCTGAGTTTATGCTAAGGACTCACGTGGCTCTCAGAAAGTGTCCAGAGGGGAGCTGGCCAGGCCAGAACAACAAGCCTGTGGTTACAGAAAGGAACATTCAGCCCCAGCCCTTGACCTCCGGGCGTGTAAGGAGGGGTGCAGAGGGAGTTGATCAAGTGGCCATTGACCAACCAACCAGGGCGCGGTGGTGAAGTGTGGATAAAAGCTTTGGGACTGGGGTGTAGCTCGGTGGTAAAGCCCTTACCTGATGTGTGTAAGGCCCTGGCTCCATCCCCAGCATCACAAAGCCAATTAGCAAAAAGAACTGAACCATGAGGTTCAAAGAACTGCCCGGCTGGGAACACACCCACGTGCTGGGGGCTTGCTGCTCCTGACCCCGCAGATGCCGAAGCGTCTGAGCTTGGGACTCTTCCAGAACTTTCCACACGTACCCACGCATCTGGCTGTTCATTTGTATATAAATAAAGCAGTCATCATTACATACAACCATTTTCTGAGTGCTGTGAGATGTCTGACAAATGATTAAACCTAAGGAGGTTGCACAGCCCCAAACCTGTAGCTGGCTGGGGGAAGTGTGGGTAGCCGGGGGACCCCAATTACTGCTCGTGTCTGAAGTGAGGGAAGTCTCGTTGGGGATCGTGCCCTTGGATTCACGGGAACCGTGGCCAGCTCTAGGGAGCCAGAGCCAAAGCTGGACTGAACTGTGGGACGCTGGCCGGTATCAGAGAATGGGGTTAGGATGTGGGCTCTCTGTCAAGCAGAGAGCTTTGAAGGTGAGTGAGCACAGAGAAATAGCCGGAGCCAAGACAAATAAAAGCTCTTTGTCCCTCACCATCTTCTCCTCTCACCCCAGCACAATGGGAGAAAGTGACCCAGAATGAACAGACAGGACGCGGCAGCAGGCGGGGGTGGGGACAGCATCGCAGCTTAAATGGCGTCCATCACTGCGACCGGAGGAAGAGAGAGGGAGCTCAGAGCCCGGTGGAGCACAGAGGAGGAGGAGGAAACGGAAACCAGTTGCTCCCTAACTGAGGCCCAGATGCTCAGTAAGTTTACTGCCTAAAATGTACAGTGGGTGATATTAAGCATGCAGATATTTATAATTATTAGCATTTCTAACCACCAAAGACATAGGCCACTCTGGCCTCCAGAAAAGCCACAGGACACCACAGTGTAACTCACAGGAGGCAGGGGGTTGGCTGGTGGGCTTGGATATGGATCCCGGGCCCGAGCCCAGCTCCAGGTATCCCAGCCCCAGCCCAGCCTTCGGTGGGATGCACTGCCGCCTGCTGGTCCTGCATCTGCACCCAGCTCCTCTGTCTGCCCCCCACCTCCTCCGCTCCCACACAGGCGCTGGTGCCAGAGCTCCCACAGCCCCGGCACACCCATCCCCACTCCATCTCCCCAGAGCTGACTCAGTACAAAGCTCCACTCGAGGATCCGTGTCCTGGAGCTGCCTCCCTTAGCAATGTGTTTTAGACCTAGGTTCCCTGGGGTCCACGTGTATGCAGCTGCTCGGGCACTATTGGGAGATGGGCCTGGTGGAAGTTAAGTCGGTGGAGGTGTGTCCTTGCAGGGGATAGGGAGGCCCAGCCCTTTGGTTGCTCCCCCTTTCTCTGCTTCCTGGCCACCATGAGGTGAGCAGCTGAGTCCACTAGGCCCCTCCCACCATGATGCTCTGCCTGGCCACAGGCCCCAAAGCAATGGAGCCGAGCAACCGTGGAGAGAAATCTCTGAAATCATGAATCAAAATACATTTTTCCTCCTTTTATGTGATTTTCTCAGGTATTTTATCACAGCTACAGAAACTGACTAGCATCTTTCCTGTTATGAATTGCCTTATAACATTTAGGGCACATTTTTAACTCTACCTCTATGTATCTGTGCAATTTAGGCCAGGTTCTGCCCTAAATTACTGTTTGATGTATAGAACAGCAGTGTTTAGGCTGTGTCTAAACCCGAGTTCCTGCATTTTGTAAGGCAGTAGTTTTGCCATGAGTTATTCCATCTTGAGTACAGGTGCCAAGGTGAGATGATCCCACACCTTGACTTGTACAAATAACCACCACCATCTGCCAGCACAATCGTAAGCCACAAATTGATAAATAACTTGATGTGCCAATTTATCAAGCTAAATCAGGAGCACCTGGACACAAAGACATCCCAAATCACAGCAGCAACACCAGACAGGGGAGCTTATCAACCTCACCCGAGAAGAACTCCCCCCCAACAAGACTGAACACAGCGGCACCTTGACCTCGTCACCTGGTCACTCATCATGCGCCTCGCCTAGGAAAATTGTCATGGTGACGAACCTCTGATCTCCTCTTCCTATTAGGCTTCAGCAAAGTGTGGTTTCTCTTGTCTGATGACCACACATGGCCTGCTCCAAGTGGGCACCTCGAGCTGATGCTCGGAAACGGAACCCTCTGCTTTTGACAGCTCTGCAGAACCTTACCTGACTCGGGACTCAGCACCTCTGCCCTCCTCCCTCTCTGCCTGTGCTCTTGGCTCAGCATCCCGTAAACCCTGCAGCCACATCAGTCCCTTTCTTAGTCTTCCTGTGGCCTATTTATGTATCATTGTGAAGTACGTGTGACTTGCCTGTTACAGCTCTTAGAAACTAAGATTGGAGTAAAATAACCTGTGTGTGCCCAGCGTGTGACGATCAGAGGACCCACGAGGATTCAGTGAACTCCACTGCCGAAAGTGGTGTGGCCTGGGAATTGTTATTCCACAAGTTCTCACATCACGGAGAGACATAAAGGCGTCACATGTTTGGTCCCTCCTACACCCCACCTCTTCACGGGCCCCAAAGCAGAGGGCCAGCTGGCCATGGACTCAACGCTCCACAACTAGGAGGCACTAGGCCTTCTCTCTTCATAAGTGTGCGTTAGAGGATGGAAAGCTGCCTACCAGGTGGGTCCAGTGTAATAATATGGGCCCTTAAAAGGGGGAGAGGAGAGCAGAAGATCAGAAGTGGTAGAAAAGAAGCGAGTCGGGTGTGGTGGTGCACACCTGTGATCCCAGCAACTTGGATGGGCCCTGGCCCATCCCGAGAGGTGACAAGCAGGAGTAGGAAGAGCCCTCGGGGACCTCAGCACCTGCTGATGTGGCAGGGAGGGTCGCAAGTTCAAGGCCAGCCTCCACAACTTAGTGAGGCCCCGTCACAAAGTAAACAATATAAAGGGCTGGGGTTGTAGCTCAGTGGTAGGGCAACCCTGGGTTCAGTTCCCAGTACCAAAAAGAAAAGAAAAAAATGAAAAGGTTTTTAATATGTATTCCTAGGTTTCTAAAGAAATTAAAACTGCCTAAATAATGTTTACCCTATTTTTCCTTGTTTAACAACAACAACAACAAGAAACTAAGCAACAACGACAGAAAGAAAAGGGAAGCAGGCGACATGGGGCAAGGAGAGCAGGGCGGGCCGAAGGGCCTGAAGGACACCCTGCCCTGGCCCATGCTGAGAAGTGAGTGGCAACGAGCAGGCCTAGGGAGAGCCCTCAGGGACTCAGCACCTGCTGATGTGGCAGGGCACGAGGTCGTCAGCCTCCAGGTCCGTGGAGCACATTTTCCCAGCAACTCCAAGGAGCTTGGAAGCCGATTCTCCCCCCGTGGTCCAGAGAGGAGCCCAGCCCTGCGGACGCCCTGATCTCAGCTTTGTGACAGGCCAAACGGAGAGGCTGGCCACGCCCAGTGACTGCCAACCCTCACACTCCAGAGGACAAGAGCCAGGCCGATTGGTTGTCTTGTGCTCCTCTGTGTGTGCTGGGCATTGAGCCCAGGGCCTTGCCATGCTGGGCCCAGGCTCTGTCCCTGAGCTGCACCAGCCAGGGGTCCTTGAATGGGTACGTTTGTGGTGATTTATTATGACAGCTAGAGAGAACCAGCACATAGCTGTCTAATGTACATCCAGGACAGGGAAGGAGGGAGGGGGAGAGAGGGGGGGCGGGGAGGAGGAGCGGCAGATGGGGGAGTCTCCATTCCAACTCTCTGTGCGGGGCAGGGGTGCCCCGTGGCCTGGCCAGCTGTGCAGTGTTGCTGAGGTCCACACCTGCAGGGTGTGGAGAAGTGATCCTCCTTCACTTCTAGCCCTCTAGCACCAAAATCTGTATTAGAGCTTTTCCGAGAAGCAGAAGCCATGGAAGGAGGAAGAGGGAAAGGCACAATTGACTTCTATAAGGAACTGGCTCATGTGTTCTAGGGCCAGCGATTCTGAAGTTTGCAGTGCAGGCTGGCAGGCTGCAGACCCAGGAGACTTGAAGCTCAAGTCCAAAGGCCGTCGGCTGGAGAGTGTCTCCTGCTCTGCAGACCAAGTCACTTCCACACTGTGGAAGGTCATCCACTTTACCAAGTCCACAGATCTAAGTGTAGTCACATCTGAGAAGCACCTTCACAGCCAGCGACATCCAGGCTGTTGTGTGACCAAACACAGGGCATCACGTCCAGCTAAGCTGACACATGAAATCAGCCATCAGGAATTCACCTTCTGTCAACATGGCGCCCAAGTGCATCTCCACGCCACTTAATCTCCAGATGCAGAGCACGACAAGGCTACGCTGCCACTTGACATGACACAACTCTCCTTCACACACATAGACCCTCTCCCCCTCCCCCTGAAGAGGACGTGGATCCTTGGTCCATGTGTGCTCACCAGCTCAGCATCGTCCTGCAGGTCACCTGCTTACACGGCACGGTGTGGGGCCAGCGGACCGGACCACGCGCTCATGACGGGGATGAGAAAGAAAAGAAGTCAAAGATGCTTGCAGAACAGGTGCACGTGCGCACACTTACCACACCCACCTCTGGCACCCCCCGCCCCTGGTTGTGCTGTTCTCATTAATATGTCAACCTCAGCCTTTTACAGTGGTTACCCAGGAGGACAGGATGGAGTGAGCAGATCAGATTCACTGAGGATCTTTATAATCCCAATTTTCACAGCTGTAGAAGTGATTTTACAGTGGCACATGAGGCAGGCTTATTAAAGGCCTCAGGAAGTACTGTAGGGACAACTGAGGCCTCCGCACATCCTATTTAATGGCCCTGCACCTACCCTCACCTTTCCTCCCCTCCAACACAGAGCCAAGGTAGGGCAGTAGGCTGAGAGGTGGGGACAGCAGTCCTGGTGCTGGGCTCTCACAGATGCAGCTTATAGCCACGGATGCCCTCTCTGCCCTTCCTCTCCACAGAGAAAGGTGCACCCCCGTGGCATTCCCCGCAGGGTGTGAGCAGAATTGCAGTGCTCTCCTTTTTCACACTCACCACGAATGGCTGTGGACTCCAACGGCAGGGTACCCTGTGACTCGACTGTTACGGTGGCCTGTTCTGAACAGATCTGTAAACAAAGGCCTGGCACTTGACCTGCATCTCTGGGGAGAAAGAACCATTCTCTAGAAGGACTCAGCAGCGTAGGAAAAGTGGAGAAGCAATGAAAATGTAAGCATTCATATGGCAGGACGTGCCCGCCAGGGCCTTCCAGAGCCTGGGCCTTCAGTAGCTTCCTGCTCCTTCCCTCCTGTAGCCTTTCCTGCTGCACACACCAGCTGAGGGCCCTCGGTTCTCACAGCATAGAAAGCTGTTTTCAGAGGACATGAATGGCCAATAAGAAAACAGATAGAACAACAATGCCCAGCCCTACATGACATATAGGGTTGCCTATCGGAAAGCATGAAGTGGAGTTTTGTGTATTTATCCAGAAAGACAACTATGATAACCTAAAAAGCAAATGCATATCAATGTAGGCAATGTGGTCTCATTTTTTAGATGAGCTGCTTGGCATACATGTGTGCCCTGTAGGACCCATGCCCCCTTCCTTGACTCTGCTCTTCCACCTAGCAGCCCTGTTGGTGCAGCTCCCCGTGACTCCCATCCTTCACAGCCTCTGCTCCTGCTGGGCCCTCTTCCTGGAATGCACCTGGCTCCCGGCTCGGCTCATCATCAGCACCGAAGACTCCAACCTGAGCCACTCCAGCAGCTATTCTGGCCAAAACAAGATGGCGACCTCCATGGGTAGAGTAGATCCCACAGCTCCACCTTGAGAGTCAGGCCGCACTAGGGGAGAAGAATACATCAAGCCCTAAGGGTCTCTTCACTGCTGTACAGAGAAGACTGTGGGGCTGGGGGCTTGGTCCTCAGGGTGGCTGTGCCGGCAGGTGGTGAGGAACCATGAAGACGGGGCCCAGAGCGGGGTTGTTATGATTCAGCTATGAAAGCCGTGGAAGCGCCCGAGTTAATGCAGAAGGTTCAGAGTGGGATGATCAGGTTATGAGAGCTGTAACTTAATTGGCCCATCCAAGTTTGAACGGACAAATTGGGTGGTAGCTGTAGGTCACTGAGGTGGGCTGGAGGAGGTGGGTCACTGGGCTGTGCCCTGGAGGGATGCGTCTTTCCTGTGCCCCTTCACTCCCCTCTCCCTCTGCTTCCTGGCTGCCAGGAAAGGGGCAGCACTCTTCTGCCCTGCCTGCTGTCATGTGTTGGGCCTCCCCTTGGTTCCAGAGCAATGGACTCAGGGACCGTGGACTGAACTTCTGAAACTGTGAGCCAAAATAAACTTTCCACCTTTAAGGTGTTCTTGTCAGACATTGCGGTCACAGCAAAGACAGCTGACTCACATAGAGGTCCTTAATGTCTGTAGTTCTCTTGGGACTACAGAAATTACAGAATTCTCCTTAATTCTTACAAGAGCTGTGTTTTACAGAGCAAGCCTGGCCCCTCCCTGGTCTCTCTGGTTTCTTGTCTGCACATGACCTCCCTCTTGTGCATGTGCTCCTACCTCGCTGACGTCCACCATGATGTGACTCAGCCCCAGGGCCTCTCCTCAGCCAGCACCTTGCTGCTTTGTCTTCCCGTCTGTGAGCTAAATAGATCTCTGTCCTTTATGAGCTATCAGCTCTCATTATGCTAACAAGAAATGGACTGATATGAAGGTGACTATTGGAATCACCTGCTCCTGCTCATCCTGTAGTTCTCTGGAGAGAGGAGAGAGTACTGAGGCAGCCCTCTTCCACTCATGTCTGTCATGCTTATAAAACCCAGCGTGAGCCTTCAGAATTTATCATGTAACATTGAATCACAGGTCTGGGTCCCAGAATGAGCTAGAATCCAGGTGACCTGCTCTGTCCCCAGCTTTGGAATAAGGAGGGTCTTATCTGTCTGGCTTTATTCTTCCATATTGAGCCCTGAAATCGATTGGTAAGCAGATAGACACAAAAGCGTGGACATCTAACTCAAGATCTTGTAATCCGTTGCCTTCAGGGCACAGGGATTTACATGAATAGGTGGGAAGACAGTTTTCTGAAGGCCCTCCACCCCTGTCTCTGCCTTTTCACCTCAGCCATGACTGTCCTGCAGAGAGCAGATGGCTGGTCACTGCCCCGGGCTGTCATGGACACCCTGCCATGACCTGCTGTGCATGACAAATGCTCGTCAGAGACGGCTCTGGGGCTGCTGTCTTTCGTGCCCTAACATGAGCAGTCCACATCATCCCTGCAGAGGGTCACACCTGGGAGACCTCAAGGGAAACGTGTGCTTCCCAGCCAGGCATCTGCACTGTACACAGAATAAATCATCAGAGGGAACTCTCCAAGTTCACCTTTCTGGAAGCTTATTCCATGCACCTGTTCATAAGAGCCACAGTAGGGCGGATGACACTGGGGCTTGTTTTAGCTGAGTTTGCAATAACCTAGTCTGGTGGCCCTTCAGGATGACATTTGAAAGTAGTGGATCTGTCGCACAAAACAGTGCATCACCTCTGCATTGTCTTCAAGAAGCACTATGTTAAAATAAGTGACATGATAATAATGACTAAAAGAAACGAGAGAGAAGAAACCGACCGACAAGCAATGGAAAAACCCGAGCTGGGCCTTGCATTCTCTTCGAAGAGTGCCACAAAGTAACAAACACTGGATAAAACTCCTTTAGACCAGAAGAAAGCAAGACCCCTCTGTGATGTCTGAACACAGACAACAGTACGAACATGGTCCAAATGAATCACCCATGTGACCAAACACCTGCCGTCCTGGCTGTCATGAGTGGCCCCTGCTTCTCTACCCACCACAGCTATAGCCTGGCTTCGTCCCTTCTTCTTTAGGGACAGGAACTCTTAAAATATGCAGAATCCCCCAGTTCCCAAAGGCACCCCATCCTCAGCTAAGCAGTACCCCACATCGCCCACCAGGAGCTCAGGTGTAGGATACACACTCTGACACCCCACGTGCAGGTGGGCCACTGCTCCCCCAGGTGCGCTCCCCCCAGGTGTGCCCCCCCAGGTGTGCCCCCCCAGGTGTGCCCCCCCAGGTGTGCTCTCCCTTAGGACAACAATGAACCTGCCTTGCACCCCTGCATGAGTGCAGAGGGAGGCAGTGTGGGGAGAGGGAGGGGGACCACAGTTTGGGAACCCCGGCTTGGATGTTTGGATGTGCCTAGCGCTGGCCTGGCTCACGGTTGGCACTCAGCCGGGGCTTGTTGGATGAAGGTGTCAACCTGGTGGCTACGCTGAGGGTGATCTGCCAGCCCCTGGGAGCCTCTCCTGTTGGCCCTCTCACCGCGGCCAGGAGTCCAAATGTATAAAATCCTAAGAACCTGAGCTCAGGCTGCACAGGTAGGAGGGAAAGGCAGAGGGCTTTTGTTCATGGCCTATAGAATTCAGATACTGTGAGAAAACCTAACAAAATAGGTCTAAGTCCTGGCAGAGAAAACTGCACCTCTTCCTTAAGGGACGCACTGGAATACGGGGAAAGGAAGGGAAGTGTCATATTTCTGGGTGTGCGTTTCAAATAACAGGAAGGGGGAAGGTGACAAGGGGGAGGCCTGGCTTCCCTCACCATGACGTCCCCAGAGTATAAAATGCAGTGCTCTGAAGCCCACGATCCCAGATATATATCTCTGAAAAAATGGCACTGCTGTGAACATTCACTACAAGTTTCTGTATGGGTGTGGAAACTGGTGGCTCCGCTTGCTCTTGAGGTGCTGGCTTTGGCAGGGACTCTGCTGCCAACGTCCCTCGAACACTTAACCCTCATCACTCTGGAAAGCATAAGCTGTTGCCCCCATTTCCCAGATGAGGAGCAGGAGGCTTGCCAGGGTCAAGGATCTTTCTCATGTTTGCACAACAAATTAGCAGTGGAGCTGGGATTTGAAACCCAACACTCTGACTGCAGAGTGTGAACTGTTAAGAATGGTTACACAGCCCCCTGAGAAGTTGCTGAGTGTTCTGGAAACCAGAGAGTTAGATAGCTTTGTCGGGGTCCCACCCGGGTTGTCAAGTCACAGCCCTGTTCCTGGTCTGCTCAGAGCTGGGCAGGTATCACTTCTCATTCCACAACACTTCTACCACTGCAGAGACCTGGTGCGCATCAGAGCCGTTCACTGCTGCCTCCTCCTGCCAGGCCCAGGAAATTGCAGACTTACTTTTTGTCATCATGATTTGCCTGTCTGGGACATTTCATATTTTTTATCATTCACTGGTTGGTGGGTATTCGAATTGTCTACATTGTAGCTATTAAGAATGGCGCCGCTGGGACTGGGGTTGTGGCTCAGTGGTAGAGAGCTTTCCTAGCATGTGTGAGGCACTAGGTTCGATCCTCAGCATCACGTAAAAATAAAATAAAGATATTTACATATATATATATCTTCTAAAAAAATGGCACTGCTATGGTCATTCACTACAAGTTTCTGTAGGGGTGTGTTTTTCCTGGGTAAGCACCGAGGAACATGATTGCTGTGTCTCATGTAAATCTGTTTAATTTCCTGAGACTCTGCCGGACTACGCCATGTTACATTCTCACCAGCACTGGATGAGGTCCCCAATCCCCACATCCTCTTCTATGCTCGTGTCTATCTTTTTACTTTGCCATCCTGGTGAGTGTGACATGGGCCTCATTGTGGTCTTGGCTCTCATTTCCCTGGTGATTAGTGACGAGCATCGTCCCACGTGCTTGCTGGCCACTGGGTGTCCTCTCTAGGAAGTGTCTTTTCAAGTCTCCTTTCCCTTTATAAATTGGGTTATTTGCATTTCTGTTTTAGAGTTGAAGATGTTCCAGATATAAGTCCCCTGTTAGACATATGATTTACAAATATTTTCTCACGTTTTCCAGATTTATTCGATGCACAAATGTTTAAATACTTATAAAGTTCAAGTCTTGCTTCTCCTTTTGTCACTTGTGCTTTTGGTGTTACTACTAAGAAATCATCGCCTCAATCATGGACACAAAGATTCGCTCAGTCTTTTCCTCTAAGAGTTTTACAGCTTTAGCTCTCACATTTAGGCCAAAGAAGGGTCTTCAGTTAGTATTTGTATATGGTGTGAGGCAAGACCCCACATCATTCCTTTGTTCTGAGAGATTAACGTTTTTACATGAATTCTTTTAAGCCCTGTAAGAGAACTCTGAGATAATTTGAAAATTAAATAACTAAAGTACAGAGAGGTTGTGTGACTTACCCAAGCTATGCAGCTAGCAATTGGCAAACCTAACCAAGAAGTCTCAAGAGCCCATTTTCTTAAATATCTTAACCTAGAATGAAATTGACATTTAAACAAAGTAAGAATGGACTAGGCTAGTCACAGATGATGTTAAAACAACTGAGTGACCATATGGGGAAAATATATTTGTTCTCACAATTTCCATCACAATTAATTCCTTAAACATTAAAGAGTTAAATGACAAGTGTAGAATAATAATATTGGAAATAGTGGGACAGAGAATAAGTACTAGAATGGCACAGAAGTAGAAGGGGAAACCTTGAAGGAAAGCTGTCAGATAAAGTTACATACATTTTTAAACCTGTATTTCAGAACACTCTGAGATAGGATTATTTCACATTTATAGTAATGGCAGAGAGAGCTGAACAGACCACCCTTCCCTGACTGCGTGTGCATGAACAGACCCACACACATGCACACACACACACACACAGGTCCATCTAGGCACATGCACACCAAGACAGTGACATCCTGCTGCTTCCCAAGCAGCCACCTGGTACTTGGACCTCTGAGCTGCTGTTCATTTGCTGGCTGTGCCCTCTCCAATACCATACACCCCATGCAGCGCTCTGCTCTCTGCCGTGCACCCCCATGGCGAGTCCTTCACAGAGGCACAGGAGTCCTGTCTTGTTCAGCGGATGTGGGTTCTGGAACATTCCCTGACACTAGGGGTTGCTCAATGAATGCAGCTGCCTGAATGACTGGACAGAACTGATGGGGCAGCCAGAATTAGCAAGGCAGTGCCCCGTGGCAAGGGCCAGAGGGACCACAGGCATTGCAGCAGACACAACATGGAGCGGCACGGATGACTGGTTTAGACAGATTAAGGTTTGCCTGCCGGAGCAGGTGATCTGGTTGCAGTGAGCTTCCCTCCGACAGGAGACTGCCGGGAGTCTGCTGTCACTGGGTCTGTGTGTGCCCCCACTGCCTCAGCAGAGTACACACACCGGGCCTGAAGCAGCAGGACACCTTCTTGTGGTCCCGGAGGCTGGAAGTCCCACTTCAGGGAGTTGGAGGCCCGCGCTCCCTCCAAACCTTCCAGGGGAGACTCCTTCCTGGCCTCACCCATGTTCCCTTGGTTTGTGGCAGCGTAACTCCAACCTCTGTCTCTGTGTCCAAATCGGATTTATCAGGACACCAGTCCTAGTGGATCAGGCCCAGCCCACTCCAGCCAAACCCCGTTTTTCCTCATCACCCGTTTCCTAATGTGGTCACATTCTGAGGTGGGGTGGGGTGAGGGCTTTGGCATGTTAATGAGGGGGTGCAAAATTCAACCCCTAACATTGGAGGAGGAGGAGGGAGGTTGGAATCTAAGCAGGCAGCAAAAGGCCTCCCTGTGTCATCATCTTCCACGTGGACAAGGTCCTTACCACCCAAGGAGCCTTGAGCAGGTCCACTTCCAGGTGGCTCAGGTGTGAGATGCGGAGGTTCAGGTGGAGCACAGGGTGCTCCACCCAGCAGGGCCACCCTAGCTGAGCCTTCATTGAGGGGCTTCCACCAGTTGGGAGCCGCCCCTGTGCTGTGTGTGCGTCCACTGTTTCTGGTCCTGTACTTGGGCACCCAGGCGTTCCCATGAAATCTGCAGATGTATTTGAACTGCACAGGGTCTTCAGTGAGGACTGGGATCATGAACGTGGGTGCAGGATTAACTGGGGTGGGCAGGTGTCCTCTGAGTCCATGAAAATGCACAAACTGTAGGCACCTCACATCTGTGACAGGCCTGGTCCATCTGGTTCAGGAGGCCTGAGGCTGTAATTCAGGAATGATGGACAATGGCCATGCGACGGCACTGAGCACCTTCATCCACAGCCGCTGACTGTATTCGGCTCCTGCATGTCGGCATTTTTGCTAAGTGATTATTGTGATGGTGCCCCCACCAGGAGAGAGGCTGCAAAGGCGGTGAGCAGCATGGCTGAGCCCAGGCAGTGCAGGCTGGGAGCCGGCTGACCACAGCGCTGCATGATCCTTTCACATCACATGTACCCCGAGGCTGCAGTAGGATGTGGCCACAAAGCAAAGCCCAGCTCTCAGCAAAGCCTGGTCTTTCTCCTGATTGATGGTGCTCACACCTCCTCTGCCCCACACGTCCCTCTCTGTGCCTGTGCTTTCCGAAGGCAGCTCTGAGAAGCACTGCAGAGCCACCCAGCAATGTTCTAGAGTTACGGGTGCCAATGTTTGTGTCAGAAATCCTCATGAGGACGTCACACAGGCTCCAATGTCTTCCCAGAATAGCACACACCTTTTACATACGGTGTCCAAACTCCTCATGGCACATCCTAGAAACCTGGGGCTCAGAGCCAAGTTCTGGATGCCTCGACCTAGTGGCCCTGATGGTTTAAGGAGCAACAGCAAAAATATGTAAGGATGTCATTTTCTTTCTTTTTTTTTTTAATGTATTTTTATTTTTTATTCATTTTTTTTCCAATTTTTTATTGGTGCACTATAATTACATATAATGGCGGAACTCTTTGTTACATATCCATCCTGCATATTATAATTACATATCCATCCTAACATTATAATTCAGACTTGCTTTCCTATCCACCACTAGAGAAAAAACAAGGGTAAGATAAGCTGGCAGCTCTTGTCCTTAGAGGTGACCTGCAGAGTGACCATGGAGCCTGCAAGTCCTGAGTGGGGTTGATTCAAGGTGCACAGCTTCCCCGTGGGGGTGCACAGGGCTGGGCTGCTGCGCCCCCAGTAGCGCCACAGAGCAAGGGTCAGGGAGATTCCAATTGCGACAACCAGGCTCAGAGCAGATGAAGTAAGAGAGTCCAACGGAGCATCGGGGCCCAGACCTGGATTCTCCAGGAGGGAAGGGCAACTGATCACTGTGTTCAAGCCTAACAGGCCCTCACAGCAATGGCAGGACCTCAGAGGACACCACCGAGGTCCATCTTGACACAGCCACGCTGAGGCCTGTCTGGTGGAAGCGGAGTGGGCTGGAGTGAGCTCATCTAGAGTCCTCACGGGCTCCGGGGCCCATGGACCTGGCTGGGCGAGCATGGTGGGGAGGGGCGGTGGCCGGCCAGGCTGGGCGAGAGCCTGCGGGCTGCTCCAGGGCCAGCAGCTTCATAGATTCCCCGAGTAACCGAGTCTCCAGGGAAGCCCTGCCCCTGTTTGATAATCGATGCTCTTTCATGCCGCATGCGGGGATCAGAAAGGATTGAAGCAGAGCTGCTGACAAAGGCAAAGCTGCCCGTTGCTCCTGGGCTGCAGACTCACTGAAATCAGTGCTCCTCCAAACACACGCGCCAGTCCGCCAGTGGGGAGGGCTGGAGGGCCGGGGGGAGTTTTGGCACCTGAGAGAAACATCTCTCATCCATTTGAGAGATCTGGTAGTTTGGGGAACTGTTTTCTTTTTAAAAATTCTATCAGTATTTATTTTTTAAATTTTTTAAAATTAGTTACACATGACAGTATAATGACCTTGACATATCATACATTTGAATCAGATGGGTTATCATATCTCATTTTTCTGAGTATACAGGGAACTGTTTTCTTAACTCAAAGAAAATCTCATTTCCCAGATTGTAAGTGGGCCCTGGTATAGAGGAAAAGGCCTGATTTACGCGCACAGCTTGAATTCTGGAGACCTCCAACTTCTGCAGACCTCCAGCCATCTGGGGTGGGGTCGACGGGAGAGGCAAGTCTGATCGAAAGCGGAGAGCGCAGGCTCTGCCTTGGCTGTGAAGCTCCTGAGCATTCTCTAACATTTGATCTTCGTCCTCGGCGCATCTGGCTACACGATGAACCAGAATTGAGGAAGCCGAGTGGAAGCAGGAGCACCGGCCCAGCTGGAAGGTCTGCAGGGATGCATCTCCCTCCTACCCAGGCTTTCCAAGACCGCCCTGTGTTCACCTGCTCTCTTCTCCGCCCACCACCTCATGTCCGGGTCCAAACAAAAGGCCTGCGTGGCGGAAGCTCATTGTTAAAGCGCTTTGGCTTTGGAGAGATCCTTTCAAAAGTGGGAAGAAAACTTCCTGTACAGGAAGGAGACCCGTCCCTGAATCCCAGTGGCCCAGGGAGAGCCCCCGACAGCAGCCTGGGTCTTGAAAATGTGCTTGCAGCCCTGTACCAGCCGCTCTGGGCCCCAGAGTGACCCCTGAGCAACTGCCTGGCCTTCCTGACGTGGCCCTGGCTGGTGGTGCATTCTCCATGCTGATTTGAGAGATACCTGCAGTGCTTCTTAAGGTGCATATAGACAGGGGAGAACGCGCCGGGTCCTTCCAGTCAACGTTCCTTTTCCACTGGGAGGTCCCCAAACACTTCGAGTACTCTTCAACAACCAGGGGTGGGAGACCACACGGGCCCTCAGAATTGGTGGAGGCTCCATTCCAGATGTGACTTCAGGGCCAGAGTCACAGGGAAGATGCCATACCTCCCCTGGATCCCAGAGGGCCCGTGGCTTCCTCCTCCTCTCTACTGTAAGGCTTTGAATCTTCTTTTCCAGAATGGTTTTCTGGAATGCTCCAGTTTCCAGTAAAGCATTGTATGTTCTCTCTCCAGCTGGTGATTATATTGTTTTATAACATTATAAAACATTATATAGGTGACATGTTTATGTCACATATTTATGATGCTATAAAACATTATGTTATAATGTAGCAAATTACATTTATATGATCCATAACATGTCATAAAACACATTGAACACATAACACATATATGACAGAACACCCTTATGACATTATAAAACATCACGTGCTGTATTTAGCATACATAGAATGCTAGAGGCGTGTGGGCTTTCTCTCTCTCCCACGCTCCTATTTTCAGAACCTCCGGCTGCATTCTTTCTCTCTCCAGCCAACACTGCCACTACCTCCTCGTATGTGTTGGGGTGCACACAAAGTGCTTCACACCTCTCCATGCATGTCATATGCATGACCCCATGTCCATGCCCCTCTGAGGGGACATGATTCCTCCTACTCTCCAGGTGAAGAGAGAAAAAGTGATTTGTCCAGACACATCACTCAGACACAGTGGGACCTGGAGGAGATCCCAGGCCTCGGGTGCAATGGAGAGCCTGTCTACAGTGGGACACAGGAGCCCACCTCACCCCAGCTCCTCCAACCCAAGTCTGGCATGCACTCCTGCCCATGGAAACTGACGTATGTGACTCTTGATTTCTCCAACAGAGGTCTTGGCAGCTGCTGGCATTTTAAGGCTAACAAAATTCTAGTGGCCACCTCAAAGCAGACCTGCTACGATTGTTATGTCATAAATATTGGCAATATTGGGAAATTGTTTAGTTCATAAATGACTGTAGCCAGTGGTTTGAGAAAAGGGGAAGGTGTTTGCTCCTTTTTAGGGAGGGTTTTTCCCAGGCTTCGCTGCCCTTCTGTCCTGCTGCCTTCGATCAGACAGCGCCAGCATTCACCTTGAGGGTTGTTCTGCACACGCCCGTGGGTGTGCAAGTACATGCTTACATGCCCTTGAGTGTGGGCACCTGTGACGGTCAGGACCATATGAAGAGATTAAAACAAAGTCAGGGTGATCACGGCTCCTGGTCTTCTTGACACTCCCAGTCAGGTGCACAGGAGGTCAGCTGTGTCCACGCCCTGTCTCATGCTCACATCCTCCTCTTTGTTCCCACAGACACGAAAGCAAGCTAGACGAGCCCTGGTGTGGAAGGAAGCCAGGTTGGCACCCATCAGGAGGTGATGGTGTGACCCTGTCATCCTCACACGGAGGGAGAGTCTGACTGCTGAGGAGCCGGCGGGCACTGCATGGCCAGGACAGGCCACCCAAGTCAGACCAGGCCCCAGCCCGCGCCTGCTTCCCCCGACCCCGTGCACAACCGAAGTGCAGTTGCTCTTACACACCTAGCACCCTGCTCACACACACCCAAAACAACTCCTCCCAAGTTTCTTGGCTTCCTTTTTTTAAAATATCATTACTGGGACAATAGATTCACTTGCTGTCTGTGTTTTTTCTTCATGCTTCTATATCTCTTTCTTAAGTGACATTTTACTTTCAGAGTTTGAATATTATTTCACAGGGTTAAAGAGCCAGAGGCATGAAGCCCACAGCGTTGATGAAGTGACCGTGCCAACTGAGACCTGGCACAACTGACTCACTTCCGCGTGCCCCTCGTCATCCGCATGGCTTCAGAGAATCCACACTTTGGCGGGCTTTGGCGGACTCCAAGACCAATTTCTCTTTCCAGTGTGTCCCCTTAAAGACCCCTCTGTCATCTCCACGTACCACATGGTGCCCGAGTGATGTTCCCTCTTGCTGTGGCCCTGCCAATGTCTGTATCCACTCTCCTCGTTCCCTTCCTGGTGTGCCCTGACCAGCCTCAATGCCCACCTCTTGACACCCCTGCCGTTCAGGACCACTCAGGTGACACAGGTGTCCACTCCATAGTATCTCCTCAGCTCTAAAGCATAGAACTGAGATGACAAAAATTACGCATTGATATAACAGAGCGCCGTCCCCTGGGTGAGGTACCCAGAGCAGCCATGAACTCCCCAGGGTTCTGGAGACTGGAAGCCTGAGGCCAGGGCACCCCCAGGGCGGGGTGCTGGGGAGGGATTTCTTCCAGGTTCCAGGAGCCCCCTCCGAAGGTGCCCACTCCCATGGTGGCTGGAGGATCTCTGAGGTCTCTTCCACACTTCCACCCCATCTGCCCTCCAAGCTCCCAAGGCTTCCTCTGGGGTCAGGATTTCCACCCAAGACACTGAGCGCCCTGCATCTAGTCCCGATGCCACAGCAGGTGGGTCGCGGGCTGGCTGTGCACTGGGTGTGCTGCACTCCATCATGGACTCGTGCTGCTGCCACTCGCGGTGCCCTTCCCCGTCACCTCCCTTCGGAAGCCTGAGTGCTTTCATTCAAGGGGGTCAGACCCACGGTGGACTGAATTCATATCCCTCACAGGGCCTTGTGTTTGCTTTATGAATGTGAAGTATATTAAGATCACTGGACATTCCCTTTCACAAGGGAGAAGGATCAACATTGGCCAGCACCAGTCCTCAGTTCACGGCCCAACAGGTTATAATTTTTAAAATGACCTTGTCAGCTTTAGATTTAAATGATAGTACAATCTGTCTTAAGATTCTTGCTAATTAGTTCCTCCAAAGCATAGCATTGAGATGACAAAAATCATGCACTGGATATGTGCAAAACATATTTTAAAACAACTGTTTTTCAGAACAATAATCTGTTTCCCAGTATGTAAGTTCAGCAAATAGTTTGATATTTTCATTATTCTCTTGGAAATAATAGCCTAAAATAAGTTCCTAATGAATTAGGATGAATACCATTCTGTGTAGCTAACTAGACTTCTAAATTTTATTCATTCACACATCACAAAAATCCATTTAAAGAACCCAACGCCCTAATAAATGGTATGGAAAGGATCACTGCAGACCATCAATAGCCGAATTTAAAAAGTTTTCAATAGAGAAAGCCTGAGCAAAGCCTCATGGTCATAAAGAAAACACAGTTAATTCAATAGAAAATTATAAATGGACACAGCCACTCCCTGTAAACAGATGCCTAACCATTTGTTAGCAAGCAGGACTCAGAAAATGTTGGCCCCCTCTTTATCCTTTCCCTGGGGTTCAGTTACCAGGGGGAAAACACTGACCCCCGGAGCCCTTTCCTACACCATGGCCGGCAGCACAGACCCCAGCCCAGGAGACACGATCCTGTCCTTCTGTAGTGCCCTGGTTTGGCATGAGGACTCAAGTTCGATTTTATCATAATCATCTTAAGGAAGTCTGTGGACTGGCCAGCTTGCAGAGTTAAATGCACGAGAGAAGAACATGGGTGAGAGCATGCCTGGCCTTCGCCGTGGGAAAGTAACAGGGTAGAGACGGGGGTGCTGCCCAGAGGCCTACTCATCTGCTAGGCCGCCCAGAGCCCACACCAGGGACACGGGAACAGGAGGGAAAGAAGTGTTCCCGGCCCACCCTGGAAGGCGGGACTGGCCGGGTGCACTGTTGACAATCACCTGCGTCCTCCAGTCCTCCATCCTCCTCAATTGTGTCAACCACCCCCACCACCCACACAGTGATCCTACAGGACGCGTTTGTTTTGCTTTTAAACAGGCGCGCATGGTGACAGTGGAAAAGCTAAGCCCCCAAGACCTACGTAGGTAAAAGGAAGCATTCTTCTTCTTACTTTTGACCGTGAGGTACATGGACTTGCTGACGTCCGCGCCCACATCGTTGCTGACCTTGCAGAGGTAGTAGCCGCTGTCTTCCTCCACCACGTGCTTGATTAACAGCGACCCGTTGCTGAGCACCTGGATTCGGCCGTTCAGGGCGATGGGCTGGAACTGGGGAACCCCAGCACCTGGAGAGAACAGGAAAGAAGGGTTGTGATGCACACGAGAGAAACTGAGGGACACAGTGAGCAGAAGCCACCCAGGCCGCCTCCAGCTGACGTGGACAGTCGCGGGACACACCCAGCTCTCCTGGCTTCCTTCCAACGTGGAAACTCTTGTTCAGAGAGAAGCACATTTATATAAAATGAGTAGTTCAAAGTCTGAGGTAAAAGAGTAAGAGAGCTTAAAGGTGCTTTTGACATGAAAAGCCAAATTTGAGTGTTAAGTGGCTGATAAATTATTCAAAGAAATTGCAGCAGAGCAAGCACTGAAGTAGACGTCTCTCCTGGTGCTACTTAAACTCCTTCTGCTCCTAAGGACTTAATGCAAATGTAAACAAGGGACTGTCTGGGGACACGGCACTGGAGTCCTTGCTCGCTGCACACATCTGAGGCTACAAAGAGACACTGGCACCGCAGATTTCTCTTCCAGGTGTGGTGATGTTCTAGTGGAGCAGCACAGCGCACGGCTGATATCACTCAATGTCATTTGAACAGCTAGGCACACGCCCACTGCCCTCAGGGTGACTACCTGCAGGCAGAGAGCAGCCTAGGTGGGGGCCGCTGTGATCACAGGTGTGAGGTGGCTCACAGGAGAGAGCCACAGGAAACTACTGAAAAATACTTGGAAATAATAAAAGAGGATTAGGCCAGGAATCACAGTGGTTTGGCTTAACCACTGCTCTGCCTGCCCTCTCCTGGGGGACTGGGTGGGAACGTGATCCAGGCCCTGCAAGCCTCCCCTGAGGTCCTGTCCTCTCTGACCTGGCAGGATGGGGACCCTGGGCTTCAGATGATATATTAAAAGTATATAAAGGTGACAAATAATGGAAACAACACATGCAATATTAGATATGAAGATTTTATTAAAGAGGCTTATTAGCAGACTGGGCACTGCAGAGGAAAGAATTGGGTCAACAGAAATATCCAAAGTGGTCTGGTGTGGTAGTGCACGCCTGTCATCCCAGTGGCTCGGGAGGCTGAAGCAGGAGGATCCCAAGTTCAAAGCCAGCCTTAGCAACTCAGCTCTAAGCAACTCAGCGAGACCCTGTCTCTAAAAGGAGCAAAGAGTGGAAAATACAGCATACAACATTCTGGATAGTCTAACAATGCATAATTGCAGTCTCAAAGAAGAAAGAACAGAAAAAATAACATGGGAAATACCCAGGACTTGGTCACCACCATCAATCAATTTGACTTACTGGGCATTTGTGGAATTCTACACCCAACAACAGCAGAGTGTGTACTGTTTCAAGTGGTCACAGAACAATGACCACAAGCGAGCAGGTCTGTGTGCCCTGGTCGAGACGGAGAGCTCTCTTGACCCTTTCTACCATGTGAGGTCACAGTAAGAGGGCCCCCTCCCAAATTCCACCAGCTGGTGACCTGGCCTCAGGCTCTCGGCCTCTAGAACCATGAGACTAGTTTGTTGCTTAGGTGTAGGGTAACCTGTTACGTAGCCTGGATCGCCTTAGAGAGTCAACAGGAGAAATGATACTGTGAGTTATAACTCATATTTAATAAATGCTACCCAATGAAAACAATGCAAAGAATGTTTGACTTCTACAGCAAAATTAAAATTGAGATCAATAGCAGAAATATACCTAATAGAGCTTCAACTGTTTGAAAATTAATCAACACACTTATAAATAACTTACAAGTCAAAGAAGACATCACTATAGATATGTGAAAAATATTTTGAGTTGAGTAAAAATAAAAACCCCAAACACAACATATCAAAATGTGTGGAATGTGGCTTAAAGCAACACTTCCATGGGAGTTTGCAATGTTAAATACTGTGCTAGAAGAGAACAAATGTCAGATAGAGCCAGAAGGCACTGCATGAGGAGCAAACACAACCCAACAAGACACTGCAAAGTCAATGAGACAAAGAACAGTAGGAGAAATGCAGTATAGCCCCAAACAGGTTCTATAAAAAGGACAATATAATACATAAACCTCTACCTGAATTTGTGAAGAAAAAAGCAACTACAAGCAACTGAAATAAAAGAGGTTGTTATTGCAGTTTCTAGTTGCATTAAAAGGATAATAGGAAAATATAAAGAATAATTTGGTATCAATAAATTTGACAACTTAAATAGGTAAATTTCTTTAAAAAAACTATCTCAAAGATCACTCAAAAACTAGATAATCCTAATTATCCTATAGATAACCCTGTCTACTAGGTCAATGGAATTTGTAGTTTAAAACATTCTACAAAGAGCATCGAAGCTCGAGTGGCTTCACTGGGGGCTCTATAGTAACCTGGGTCTGTGATGTCTCCCAAAGGCCCATGTCATGGAGACCCGGCTCTGGGCTGGTGGCTGTTGGGAGTAGTGGGAACCTTAGAGGAAGAAGGCCCTGGGGCATGGCTTTGAAGTGCACATTTGTCTCATCTCCCTCTCCTTCCTCTCTCAACTTCCTGGCTGTCATGAGGGGGGCAGCTCTGCTCCCCCATGCCCTCCCAGCCATGCTCTGACTCACAAGCCCAGAGAAAACAGAGGCAAGTGATCTTGGATGAAACCTCTGAAACCATGAGCCAAACCAAAGCTTTCCTCCTGTCAGTTGATTTATCTCAGGCATTTTGTCACAGTGACAGGAAGCTCAGTAACATATTACCCAATATTTAAAGAAGAGATAATACTCATTGACACATACCATCATAGGAAGGAAAGTTTGCAACTGTTTATATGAGGTCAGCATCACACTGATACCAAAACCAAAGATCTTAAAGAAAAAGAGAACAACAGACCAACAGTCATGACAAAAATAAATAGGAAGACCCTTAAGTAAACCAAGCAAGGTTTACCAATAAATAAAAATGAACAACACACCACAGGCGTACCCCATGGATGCAAGATTGGTTGAAGTTAAAAAATTAGTCAGTAGACCAAAACCCAAACACCATATAATCACTTCAATGAGGACAAAAAAGAGAAAGAAAACAACAAAATAGTTCGTGGAATTCAACATCCACTCACAAAAAAAAAAAAATCTGACAGAAAAATAGGAATAGAACAAAAATCATGATCAAAACTCTACAAATAATCTCAAACCTAATTGTGAAAGACCAAATTATCACCAAAGGTCATGAAAGAGACCAGGATGTAAGATACCAGTGTTTTATTTAACACTGTTCGGAAGACTATAGCAAGAACAAGAAAAAAGAAAAATGAAATGAAATGAACACAGATTGGAAAAGAAGAATCCACTTCACTGATGATGGTACGACTCCATCAATAGTATAATAACAATACGAAAAATGTCGCTAAAACGATACAGCAAGTTAGTAAAAGGCATGAAATTCAACACCCGTACACAGAGCCCAAGTCAATTTTATTTATATATGTTAGGAACAAGCAACTGAAACTTAAAAGAAGACAACACATTTGTATCAAAACATGAAATAATTAGGATGAATTTAATAAAATAGTTTCTATACTGGTCCACTAAAATTATAAGTTCTTGAAAATAATTAAAATGTGAAGTAAACTTTATAAAGTATATAAGTTCTATCTAGTTCATGGATAGAAATAAACAATAATTTCAGACTGGTGTTGACAACCTTCTTCTATAAAGGCCCAGATATTAAACATTGTAAGTTTAGCAGGCCATACAGTCTCTTTAAAAACCATCTCTGCCACCAAAGCATGAAGGCAGCTGTGAACAACAATAAGTTAACTGCATGACTATGTTCCAAAAAAGTATTTATCAAAACAGGTTGTGGGCAGGACTTGGATACTGGTTGCTCACTGGCTATTCTTGGGTTTCAGAGGAATTCGAATGTGAGATAACTGCAAAATTGGAAGGAAGAGCATATGCTAGCAGTGCTTACTTGGATGAGATCTTCATTATAATCTATGGTATAAAATATTATAAAATGGTCTACATAAACAAATTCTTAAAAATTCATCTTATTCAAAACAAGGTATGAATGAGTTTTGAAAACAATAATATTGCTGGGATTTTGAGAGGGACTGTGTTAAATCTCTATTATCAATTTGGGAAGAACTGACATCTTTACTATGTTGAGTCTTCCAATCCATGAACATGGTATGCGTCTCCATTTATTTATCTTACTTTGATTTCTTACATTAGCATTGTATAGTTTTAGCATACAATTTCTGTACATATCTGTTAGATTTACTCATTATTATTTAATTTTTTGACTGATTATAAATGGCTTCATGTTTTTAATTTTGGTATCTGTGTACCTAGTGCTAGTATACAAAAATATAATTGATTTCTATTTTAAAATATAATAATATTTTATTATGACTTCAGTATGCTCCTTTTCTCAGTATCAGTTATTAAACATTTTATAATGTAACACTAAATGAATAAAATCATTCTTATTCCTAAATCTCTTCACTCTTCAGAAGCAGAGAAATTACCAAAATGTATACAATACACAATTATCCTAGAAACATATGTGTAACATAGGTAATTTAAAACTTCATTCATGTGAAAGTTCACAAATAATTTTAAATGCATGGTGCTGAATTATCACATAACTAAATGAGTGATTGATTTTGAAACATAATTAATAAAATTTGCTAATGAAAGCTATCTACTAGTTTGCTTTCTGGAGTGTGAAACATGAGAATTCTGTGAATTTTCTTTTTAAAAAAATTTGAGGGCTGGGGATGTGGCTCAAGTGGTAGCACACTCACCTGGCATGTGTGTGGCCCGGATTCGATCTTCAGCACCACACACAAAAACAAAGATGTTGTGTTGCCGAAAACTAAAAAATAAATATTAAAAAAATTCTCTCTCTCTCTCTCTCTCTCTTAAAAAAAAAATTGAAGAGTAGAAGGATGTAAATGCCCTTCTTCTCCCAAGATTCCAACCCCACTGTCTGGAGGGTTTATAGCCTTCCTAATATTTCTAAGCACATAGAAAGAGTATCCTCAGTTTACACAAGTGGAAGCTATTGTTCATACTGAGCGCCCACACAGTGGTGGTGAATACTGGACAGGCTCTCTATCTCTTCTCTCTCTCTCTCCTCCCCTCCTTTCCTCTCCCTAAGGAATGGCAGCTGCCATTTGAGCTTCCTTCTCCCACACAGAGGCTCCCAGGGGCGGGAACTGAAGGCAGCCTCCTACCATAGTCTGCAAGAAACTGACCATGCAACAATCACAGGAGGAGCTTGGAAGAAGACCCTGCCCAGGACACACCCTGAGGAGCTGCATCCCCTGCCCACCCCATGCAGAAATAAGCTGTGTTGGGAGAGAACCTAAGCAGAGGACTTCGCTCGGCCACCAGTGTTCCGGGTCAGCAGAAAAGGGGAGATGAGAAGTGTGCTTTATATTAAGGCATAAAATTTTGGAGTGATTTGTTACACAGCAACAGATCACCGACACACTGTGAGAAACTAGGTAGGGAGCCTTCCAGTTCCTCACCTATAAAACAGAGATGATCATAGTGCCCCCTTCATTGGGTGTTGTAAGCACAGATGTCCTTGAACCAGGGGATGGCACATCGTAAGCCCATGATATTGCTTATTGTTGCTGTTTTAATGCTGCTTTCAATTTTGTATCACTTTATGATTATGTGACTCTACCTTAGGGACCATGCCCCACCTCTTCAATCACTAGTTCACAATGATGGGGGAGGCACACTGTTGGGCCATCTGTAGGACTTGCCTTTAGAGTGAAGTTAAGAGTCAAGGCTGACAGGTCTTGTCAAATTGCTTAGTAAAGAATGTACTAGTTTTATCTTCAACAGTGTTAGCAGGAGTTAACTGACTCCTCACAAATGTACACTATTAATCCTTTAAATCTTCCATATAACATGTCTTATTATACTAATTTAAATGTGTCAGAGTGTTTTTGGTTTATTTTTTCTTATATATAATTTTTAACATCTTTCCAAAAATTTACTGCCCATTTTTACTAGTTCTTTGGTAAACAGCTCCTTCATATTCCTGCTCAGTTTTCTGCTGGGCTTTTTTGTTTTCTTCTTCATGTTTCAAAGCCCTTTGGGGTTTTAAGAAGATGTCCTTATATTCTCATTTTACATTTTTTGATTATTGTTATTTTAATCAGAACTTGATGCTGAATATTGTCAATTATGATTTTGTCCATGGATGTGATTGACTCTTCTTTCTCCTGTAAAAGTAGATCACATATTAAAGGAGTTGGTTTTATGTATTCTAAGATTACTTCTTTGGATAATGAGTTCTTTAATTTAAGGATAAAGGATTTCACCTTCAAATCAAGGGAAAAACTCCATTGTTTTTACTCAAGTCCACATTTTGAAAATCTATTAAAACTACTATCGTCTTTCTCCACAATGACTGCAAATTGGGGGGCTACTTCTAGTCTAAGGGGAACAACCTGAAAACTTGGCTGAATTTTAAAAAATATCTCCATCAGACTAAAAATCAGGAAATCTCAAATAAAAAAATGATGGGCTTTAAAAATTATGTAAGCTACGTTTAGAAAATTCTCAAAATCTAATGTAATACTTGTAGAATTTGAGAATATTAGAGGATTGTCCATGTCAACACTACATATTTTTTCCTTTCCTTAAAGAATTTTCACCTTAAAAATACTTTTATTAGTTGAAGCACTTACATTAAAGAAGGGCATCATGAAATTTAACTACTTTGCTAAGCTCTTTCAATTAAACAGTGGACAGGGATGATCCATTAATTCCCCTCTGGACTGAGATAAGCCCGTTCATTATTAAAAGAAGCTAATGAAGAGAGGAAATGAACTTTAAGTGTTTGAAAAACATTAAATATTTCTTTCATCAGAAAAATGAGCCTAAGTTGCAGGGTGACAGCATCTGCAGGCCCAATCACACTAAAGAGTATCCTAGTGAACACACTGTCCCAGGAGTCATCCCATGTGCTAAGGCAGTGGACATGGCCATGGTTTTATACAATTATCGGTCATCTACTTTAGATTGATCATTTTAAAGAGTAAAATTTAACACAGTGCGTACAATATGCAAATCCTGTAATCTTCTTAGCACGAGGTAAGCACTTTGGGTAATCAGCCAGAAGATGGAACACAGCAAGCAGCAGCCATTAATTAAAAAGCTGTCAATTTTCTGGGGCTAGCTGGTGTTAAGTGGAGACAATTTCAATGCTCCATTACATGGAAATAAAATGTTCCAGCATTATGTGATGCACATGCTGGATTGCTGGGTGTGACAATGCTGGGCGACCTTTCTTATCTGCTGAAAAGATATGCCTAACTGTGCTCCCAGGGGCTGAGGACGTGGGGACAGCATTTAGCTGAGTGTCCCAGTGAACCTTCTTTTAAGTGTTCACTGATCTGTAGAGAGAGCACTTGGTTAAGAGTCAAAGAGCTGAGTCCTCTTGCCCTCTGCACCCCAGCTGCCCCTTTGGGCAACTGGCTAGTTCTCTCTGCCTCCTTTAATTAAATCACATATGAAACGAAAATAATGCATTTACACAAAATGAAAGATTAGTATTTACATCAAGGGAAGAAAGAGTGTATGGACAGGAATCTGTGAGTATAAATGCTGGCGCTGAGGTCCAGAAGTTGGCCAGTGAGCCTGGTGGAATACGACTGATCCAGAGCAGAACAGCTAGTTGGAGGGGTTCTCTGCGTGCTTCCTGGGTTGCACCCAAGTGGTAAGAAAGCTATTCTCTCTTCTCACCAAAGACTCAGTCACCATCCCTTTGACCCTCGGGAAAGAATGGTGCTTTCTTGAGGAAGGAGCTTGGTTTTCTTCTGCAGGGGAAGGGTTTTCTTCTCTGAGAGGAGTGGGTTGCTGGGAAAGAGTGGGAGCAAAGACGGGGTGGAGACGGGAAGAGAACAGGCCCAGATGCAACCACAGCTGCACCTGCCAAAAGTCAGCAGCTGAAGATGGACACTTCCTTACTTGGGGACGGCTTGCGGAGGAGTTCTGAACGTCTGTTAAAGAGAAAAGCCCAGAAATGGACAGGGACACATCCCACCAGCCCACACTGGGAGAGCTGTCCCCAGTCCCCCAAAATGAAGGTTCCACCACTGCACAATGCGTGCTGTGATATTTTGTCTCCTGTGTTAGATGCTGACTTTTGACACTCAACGTTCCCCTTCCCTCTAAACTCTCCCTAAATTACAGGGAAGTCTGAAAACTACAATTCCCAGCTCTTCTGACACCAGACTCTGGTTTATATTTCACCAGCGAGAAGTGCTTAAAATCAGCCTGGAAGGAGAAGTTCTCCTACAGAGGTGGCCCACGGACGCACAGGCAGACCCCGGACATCAGCGCCAGCCTCCTGTGGAAGAGCAGCTACAAACTACTGCGTCAGCAACACAGGGCACTGTCACCACGGATGGGAGGAGCGTCTCATGGTTCCCACGCTCCTCAAGGACCTGAAGGGCAGCTTTGCTTGTTCCATCTTTCCAAGAATTTTGTATCCCTCAAATTCTTACGTTAAATCCCTTCTGGATAAAACAGCACCTGCTGAGGTAGCCACTAGGCGACCTCCTCTGTAAATCGACATATAATTATGTTCACTGTGCACTTTGGCTATCTTCCCTTAATTCCTTTGTTTCTATGTCAAAGAAACCTATGGGATGAAGAGGACTTGGTGTGACTTGGCAGCGCAGTCCTCTGGCAGGCCGACCTCATGATTATAATTCTGTACCCAGGATGCAAGGATTGCTTTTTATCAGTAAGATGGAACATTCACTCTTGGCTTAGTTATTGGAAAATTGAAGAGTGAACAGACCGTGACTCAGCGCTTGCTGATGTGACCTGTGACCCTGGAGGCAGGAGAGGCACCTCAATTATGTGATGCTGCCCTGGCTTTGCACTGGGACTGAGAGGAGTCCTGCAGCTGCGTCTTCTTTGTCTCACTTGATCATTTGCCTCTTTCCAGATTGATTGTTTGAATGGAGATAAGTTCTCTGCAGTGTGACCTGTCTCAAGTGTTGAAAAGGATGTGGCCTCAGTCTTCTCACCAAAGACCTGACATTGGTGTTGGCTGAAAGCGTGTCCTGGAGTTAACCTGCTCAAGGAACTTGGGCTTGGGCTTCCCACGACCTCCTCATGGTATTATTCTGAGACATAAGCACTAGGGACATGGAGGAACCCAGGGATGTCACTTTGGCCCTGGGAGAGAAGGGTGGGTGTGATCAAGGTGAGGCACTCTGAAGCAAGCTCTGAAGCAGGAGGAGGCCCCAGAGCAGGCCACCTGAGCCTTCTGACCAGGTGGGCCGTGCCCAGCATTTGTTTCCAGTGTGGAATGAGCACCCTGCGTGGAAGTATCTGGGTAACGATTGTGAGCATCTGGTTTCATGTCTACGGATTTCTCAGAAAAACAGTCCCCTGTTGGCCTGTCAGACTCAAGGATTCAAAAGGGGATTCCTGAAATGGCTGATGTGAGGCAGAAGAGGAGGCTTGTGCAGCCCCAGTGGTAAGGGACAGTCAGGCCTCTGGTGACCACATCACGGGCACGCAGAAATGACAACCTCCAACCGCTCGTCTGGGACAGCAGGAGACGACAGGGCAAAGGCAAAACTGCTTCTGCACCGGAGCGACAGATGCTCCGGAGCCTCCAGGGAGAAAGGGAGCTGGGAGACCAGGACTATGTGTGACTATGTTATAGCTGGGGACAGGAGGACATGAGGAAGGGGCAGGGAGGAAGCCCTTCTAGAGAGAAACAGGCAGGAAGAAGAGGGCAGCACCCCAGCTGGAGCCCTCTGTGTGCTAGACAGTGGAGGGGACAGGAAGTCCCCGAGTTCAGGACCACCTCTCCCTCACTAAGAGACGAGAGAGACATGGATATCACGGGGGTTATGGCCCTGGTACAAAACCCTCCCCCACAAAAACAAACAAACAAACAAAAAACAACAGGATCCAAGAAAACTGTAGGCAGGAGATCACACATATTTACTACTGAGAACCACAGGGGGAAAAACAGAGAATTATTTATGAACATTGTGGGGAAGGATTTGTATAAATGGAGAGGCCACCCAAGGTGTTGGTGGAAAGTCTCAGTATTCTAACCATGTCACTGTTCTCCAATCAGCCTCTAGATTTACAGCTCTCTGTGTTTTCCAGACTAACTGAAAACTCGATAAAATTTTCCTTGATTAAATTATCCATCTGGAAGAAACAAGTGAACAAAATGCATATGAGAAAGCTAAGATAGTTTTGAAAAAGAAAAATAATGACTACAGTGTGTTCAGACGAATCAATATATTTTAAAAAGAACCCCCCTCAATCCCTAAAGTAGATATGGTTCTGGAGCCTGAAGACACAGGTCAGCACAACAGGGGGCACCAAAAATTAGGTCCCCAGTCACACACACTGCCATGGACTTTAGAGCATGTCAAGTTAGTGGGAAAGAGTGGGCTCTGCAATAAATGGTTTGGGGACAACTGGCTAACCATGGAAGCAATAATGATGATAATGATAACATGACATTTATTGACTAATTGCTATCTGCCAGACCCCATAATAAGTGCTTCCTATGAATTATATAAATCTTCTCATTCAGTTGATTTGCTTATTCTGTTTCACATACAAGGAAGTTAGGGTTCCCACAGATAAGGTCATTTACAGGCAGTGACAGAGACAGACGGTGCTTTGGCTGGGGTTTGAACGCTCAGTCCATTCTCTTGACTGATGGTTTCTGCTCTTTCTCTACCTCACTACCTCTTTTAAAATAGAATATGAATTTAATAAGGCTTTACATTGAATCCAGGATTTGGGATTTGAAGATGGAGGCGTAAGCCAGCATTTCTTCTCTTCTGAGGAAAGCAAGTGGAAGAAAGGAGGCTAAAAACTGGAAACTCAACTTTCTGTGAATTTAGGAAGTAGCCAACATCCCAATAAGGTAGTGTGATGGGCAACCTGGCAGGTGTGCTGAGCAGAGGCACACGCGGGAGACAGGCAGAGCCATGCCTGGGGACCAGACCCAGGTGTAGACAGCAGCACAGGTGGAGCACCTCCTGATGGGAGTTTAGGAATCAGAGGGTAGGGTTGGGCCGTCCAGTATTTGCACAAGACACTCTCTTCCAGGGGATGTGAATTTCTTCACCTGTAAGTATTCAAGAGGATGCCAGATCTAGCAGAGACTGTATAAAGAAATGGAAGAAAGAAACTGAAAAATAGCAAGTAATCTCACCAGGAAAATACTGCCACGATTGAGAAGAAACTGTGAATGGTCACTTGACTCTAAAGCCACAGCTCAAGAGCAAAGTGTGAGCTGGCAGAACTGGAGAGAGAAGGGGAAAGATAAAATGATTCCATGAAGGGTGAATTGGAAGGAGCACAGAGCGGGAGAGGTTTTGCTGAGGAAAAAGACACAGAGAGTAGAAGTTGGGAGGTAGTAAACAAATTAAAATGAGAATAAATGAGTTTAAAAGGAGAGAAAAATGGCAGCTGTAGTCAACAAGTGACGAGCCTTTGACACAGTAATGGCAGACCCTGATGAAGAAAGGGGAAGCTGGGGAGAGGACAAATATTTGCAGGAAAATGTCACAAAATATCTTTGAAAATAAAAGACATTTGAATGTACCTAGGAACAGGCCCAGCACATCTATGGGAAATTGACCACAGAAAACAACACAGAAAACAACAACAAAACTTCACTCTCGGGTGCACCCCAGCAGAATAGCCAAGTGATTCTAAGGGAAGTCAGGTGGCGCTGTCACCATACGTACAGTGTGGGCCACCAGAGTCCCCCACTGAGCACAGTCCACAGGACCAAGACACGGAGCCAGCCCAGGGCCTGTCCACATGTGAGTGGCTATAGAAAGGGTGGCGTGTGCACGCTGAGGAGAAGAATGGGATACTGCATTTCCTGGTAGGTGGATGGCCTGGGGGACATCACAGTAAGTGAAACAAGCCAGACTCAGAAAGCCAAGGGTCCAGGGCTTTTCTCTCATGTGAGGAATCGAGGCCAGAATAAGGAAAAGGGGGAGGAGAATCCCATGAGGATGAGGGGGTCAGTGGAGTACAGGAAGGGGCTGGCGAGGGCAGGGAGGGAAGAGGCAGGAACTGCAGAATGAATTGACAAATGAAGCTACGTGGACACTCACAGAGTCCCACGTTCACATATGTAATCACCAATTGGAAAAACCGTAAAGAGAGGAAGGTCAGCAGAGCAGAGGAGGAGAACAGAGAGGGAGGAGGGAGAGAAAGGGGGAGCTCTGGGCCCCGCGATGAAGCAAATTTCACCCCATGCACATGGGATTACGTCCAAACGAACCCCACTGTTAGGCGTAACTACACGCACTGATAAAGACATCTGTAACCAAGAGTGGGCCGGGGTGGGGTCCTCTGTGAACAGGGGACAGTGGGCCGGGGGGGGGGGGTCCTCTGTGAACAGGGGACAGTGGGCCAGGGTGGTCCTCTGTGAACAGGGGAGAGTGGGCCAGGAGGGGGGTCCTCTGTGAACAGGGGAGAGTGGGCCAGGGGTATCCTCCCTCTGTGAACAGGGGAGAGTGGGCCAGGGGGGTCCTCTGTGAACAGGGACGAGTGGGCCGGGGGGGGGGGTCCTCTGTGAACAGGGGACAGTGGGCCAGGAGGGTCCTCTGTGAACAGGGGACAGTGGGCCAGGAGGGCCCTCTGTGAACAGGGTCGAGCTGGGACATTCCTCTCTGGAAACCACTGTGGCCGTGGGGTTGTGGTGAGCACAGAGTCAGCCTGAACCAGAACTGTGGTGACAAACGGAAGCTGGCCTGTGGTGGCAGAATAGACTGTGGCAGCCCTGACAAAGGGGCAGCATTTATCACAGAGGGAGAAAGAGAAGGTCACCGGGCGCTGCACCAGCCCTTCTTCTAGAAATCCAGCTGTGTGCTCAGGGACTGAGGCCCGGACTCCTGCCCTGGTTCCAGCCTGGATCTGACCCCTGAGCCGCCCTTTCCTCTCATCAGCCCCTGCACTCCTCTCGGAGTCATCAGGGAATGGACCCAGAACATCTTCCAGTCTCCCTTCCTTTCACACCTCATGGAGTCCTTCAGCTCAGGACAGTCAGAACCAACTGCTTGTCCACCTTTTCGGTCCCTCGCCCCCCAGGGTTCCTTCCAGGCCTCAGATCCTGCTCTCCGTGCGGTCTGCCTTCAGCAAGCATGGTGGCACCCCTCAGGTGTGGGCAGCTCACACCTCCTGGCTTAGGCCGTCCCAGCAGCCTCCTGGCCTGGCGAGATCACCGTCCCGGGGCTGAGGCCACACTCCACACTTGGCAAAGCCACATGCTTGTGATGACTGACACAGGACTCTGGCCTCCTGGGACCTCTGGGACTTCCTTTCATGACATACAGTGTCCTCCTTGGAGTTTCTGGAACATTCTAGGCATCATCCACCCCCACCAGCCAGGGAAGGACACAGCCAGTGCATCATCTATTCTCTCCCTGTGGCAGCCCTTCTGGGTTCCCAGCAGCTAACAAGGGATGGCCCTGGTCCCTGGGCCAGTGATCAATGCCAGTTCCCTCCTCTGTGAATGAGAGGCCTGTGAAGAAATCAGTCCCTCTGTGGAACTCTGGGAGCCCAGGTGAAGGTCACCAGGCTATGAATCCCCGATTTTTAAAACTCTCTTATAGGTCAGTGACCTTGTTTGTTCATGTAGGAGGAAAACTCAGGAGGCAGGATGGAATGCCTTGGACTTGGTGTACTCAGACCCAAGGTTAAAAGTGATAGTACGACGTTTCAGCAAGGGTGGTTCATTTGTGAAGCAGCTACCTGGGGCCACCGTGGCATAGTCTGAACTCTGTGGCCCTGGGATAAACTGGTATAGCTCCCAGGGAGGTGACCTGAGCCTGGTTTATTGATGTCTGTTTTGTCATATTTCAGGGAGTGGTGGCTTATGCTCTGAGAGACGATTTTGATTACAGGAAACATGTTCCACAAACAAGGCTAATTGTTTTCAGAGAAACATCTGTATCACTTACATAATTAAAGGAGAAATATATACTATCCCTCTACTGCACTGGGTGATATTTAAACACAAGCACATATGGAGTACTAGCACGGTTACAAGAAACAGGCACCCTGCAAACTGGGGAGGGTGTGTGCATGAGTCAACACTGGCAAATGGTCGACACATCTCAAACCCGGGGAAATCGTTCACTCTCTGAGCCAGCAATTCTGCTTGTAGAAAATTATTCCTGGGAAAAATGAACACATCTACCAAGATCAATGTGATCAAAAGTCATTTTTCTAGAAAAACAGAGACACGTCCAACAAAAGTGCTGGAGATGTCCTCTGCCCAGTGTCCATCCTCCCCTCCTTTCATAAATGAATACAGGTCAAGCTCATGATGACCATGTGCTGGCCACAACATGGCCTAGAGACCCTGACGGTGAGGAGCGACCTGGTCACGGGGACGTCAGCAGGACTGATGTGTGACATTCTCCCCTCTGGTGCCCCCTCCTCCACAGAAACGTCAGAGCCACCACTTTAGCTTAATGTCTGTCTTTGAGGGTGTGATGGTTTGGATATGGAATGTCCGCCAAAGTCTCCTGTCCAGGGACGGGGTTTGGGGGATGTGATTGGACCAGGAGGGAAAATCCATTGATGGCTGGACAGACCACTGGGAGGGGTGACCTAGTTGGATGATGTGGGTCACTGGGTGCCTGCCCTGATATACACCTACACCTCTCTTTCTCTCTCTGGGTCACAGGAACAAAAAGGTGATGAACACCGGGTGAGAGATACTTGCAGAGTGGCAGAGCTCTTCTTCCGATTGGAGAAGTTTGGGCCCCTGATGACTTGGGAGAACTAACAAAGAAGGATGAAAGGCTGTCACTGTGACACCGCGGATGAGACTGAAGGACATAGTAAGTGAAGTAGCTGAACAGAAGGAATCTCGTGTGCTTCCACTGATAGGTGGAACCCCCCAAGTACAAGTAATCTCAAGTAGAATAGCAGCTACCAGAGGCTGGGGAGGGCAGGCTGGGGGGGCTGCTAAATTAGATAAGAAGAATAAATCCTGGTGTCCTAGTGCACAGCAGCGCGAGCAGAGTTGGCAACAATTTACTGTACATTCCAAAATAGCTAGAGGGGAGGATATTGTATGTTCTTACCACAAAGAAAATGTGAAATGTTTAAAGCCATGGATATGCTAATTAGCCTTATTGGATAATTTCTCAATGCAAACATGTATCAAAACACCACATTATACCCTGTAAGTATGTATAATTATATGTCAACCAAACTCAAAACTTAAAAAAAAAAATGAATAGAAAGCTAATCCTAAACTACCCACATCCAGAAGGGATATGAGAAAGAGTAGACCTTCATGAATTTGTCATTGAACTCAATCTTAGCTCAGGCAACAGATAATTAAGTGTACTTACTGATGTGTTAATCTAAACTCTATCCAATCATTAGAAAATAATATTAAATGCCACTCACAATAGGACTGCCTTTAAAAACATCACCCAAGGTGAGGAGATCATACCTCAAACAGCTACTCTAAAGTAACCAGGCAAATTTTCAAAAAAAAATTAATGATTTTATTTCTTTTTAATTTATTTTATTTTATTTATTTTTGGTACCAGGGATTGAACTCAGGGGCACTCAACCATTGAGCTACATCCCCAGCCCTATTTTGTATTTTATTTAGAGACAGGGTTTCGCTGAGTTGCTTAGTACCTTGCTTTTGCAGAGGCTGGCTTTGAACTCACCAGCCTCCTGCCTCAGCCTCCTGAGCCGCTGGGATTACAGGCTTGTGCCACTGTGCCAGCCAATGATTTTATTTTTTAACTTTCTTCCATTATTTAATCTCATGCCTTAATAGTGGGCACAAAATTTTCCAGGACAGCATAATTTTGACAATACACCCTTGAAGCTTCTCATGTGCAGGTTTGCAGTGGTCTCCAAGCAGATCACTGTTACTTACAGGTAGACAGATAGTCACTTCCCAGGTGTTGGAATCGCCTACCTGGATGATGTCCTTTGGGGGTCTTTCCAAGAACACATTGTCATGAACTTGCATGAAAACACCTAAGACTCAGGGGAGACAGAACCACACTCAACCTGCAGGAAGCATCTTTAGAGAACAGCCTGTATGCTTAGCAGATAACAAGTAAATCAAGTAACTCAGTACCTTTTGAGAATTTCCACACGATGGTGGGGACAGGATAACCCTCAGCCGAGCAATTGAGGATGACAGCCTTGCCATAGATCCCGTCCTGGTCCCGGGGCTGAACCACAAACTTGGGAGGAACTGAAAAGAGAAACATTGCCAGTCATGCAAACGAGACCACAGCGGACTGAAGGCACGATTTACAACACTGCATGATTTCTATGAACATTTGAATGCAAAGAATGATTTATGTAGATGGGAAAACAGAACTGGTGTCTGCAGTTGGAGACCAGCGAGAACAGCGATGTCGTGCGGGCCAGTTCTCCCTACATATCCGTGAGCCTTTGTAGACAGAGCTCTTTGTCGTCTTGTCTTGCCGTGGGAGGGAGGGCAGACCATGGGAACGGGCCTTCTGGTGTTGCTCTGTGCTCCTGGAGATCTTCAGGAATGTAGTCCATGGAGAATAGAACTGTAGCCGCCATCCAAAGGGACAAAATGGGTTTGCTCCTCCAGGAGTGAGAGTCAAGGGTAAGTATTCCCTTGGGTATGAACTGTTCAGAACATCTGGTGCCTGCTTTTCCTAAAGGAGAAGACCTGGGGTAATCAGTAGGCACTGGCTGTGGGCAGCAGTGGGCACAGCATGGTACTGAACTTTCCCTGAACACCTCGGAGGGCACATGAGCCCTGATTCCCAATGTCAGCACTGCTCAGGGCCACGTAGGGCTATGGAGGCCAGCTCAAGTTAGGGCCGCGAAGACTTCATTGTGTCCTTATTAAAAACGGTGTATTAGGTGACAATTTATCTGGTGAATTTGGGGAGGTGCTGGAAAGATCCATCCCTAGCTAAAGTATGCCCCCGAGCTTCACCTACAGCACACCTGCCGAGGGACGGAAAATGCCTCTGAGATAGACGATTATGCTTCTATGGGTCTTTGAGGCTTTTCTTAAAGAGAAGGTACGAAGTCTTGTAGAAGTGGCACCTGACAGTGCCTACTCTGTGGGTGCCTCCCAGCAGACGCAGAGCGCATCCTGGGACAGACTCTCAACCGGCAGGCAGGACGAGGTGAAAGGAGAGGGCTCCATCCGCTGGGTACTGAACACCTGGCAGTGAGTGTTCTCCCCTCCATTCCACAGTCCTGCTGAGGCGAACTTGTCCACCTTGCAACGACCATAATTCTCCGTCTTGAGACAGAAACACAGGCCTCTGTGCTGCCGACAGATAGGAGTTCCAGCTATCACGGCATTGACTCGGGAGAGGGTCAGGATCTAAGTCAGCCGGGCTCAGAAGTAGGTCAGAGTGACGAGAGTCACGTGAAGACCATTTGGCCGAAAATAACCAAGGGGGGAACTATATCAAGAAACAAAAACCAACTCATGGCTATGCTTTGGGAGAGAGAGAAAAAACATGCTTGAAACTTTCTAGCACAGCTTTTTGAAGAAAGCATTGCACTTGGATTGCCACAGACAGCCATGGCTCAGGGCGCACAGCCAGGAGGAACCCTCACTTTGGCCTCCAGTTCTGCCACCTCTTGTGCAAGTTATAAAATGTCTTTTGGCCTCAATTTCCTTATATGCAAATTAGGGATAATTGCAGCAGCCATTTCATAGAATGGTTTTGAGATCAGATGAGTTAAGATTAGGAAAGTTCTTAGAACAGTCATTGGTAGATACACAGTGAGGTCGAAATGCTAGTTCATTTAGTAAATATAGGTATGTCCAGCTTTGACACATCCTTAATGAACAAAGTTCCCAATTCGCCAATTAAATAAGTAATTTACACAGTCAATAGGTCTCTGGCATATTGCTTAACTAGTGAGGAATTTTGCTTCATGTAGATGATAGTCTGAGACAAATACCTTCAATAAAATGTAAATATATTTACAATAAGATAACAAAAGGTGACTTCCTTGTTGTAAAGAAAATATTTCTAGGAAATAGGCTAGAGATTATACAGAGAAAATTTTCTAATTAAAATAATCCACTAACCTCAAGAGTGGTTGACAAATTTTAAAACATGGTTCTAGAATAATTCTTTCCAGGATGGAAGGCAGACCTGCAGTTTCCTTCATTCTGTCTGACATGGACAGGATAATTATGATCCATCCATATCCCCTCCCTCAATTTGGCTCTAATCCATAGAAAAGATTCTAAAACTCATCAAAGAGTTCTCTGTGGGCAATAGTCATTAACAAACTATAAGTATAAAGAAATACAGATGAAAATGGTCACTAAATTGGTAGAATATCTGGAAACCACTCCATTAGGAGTAGCTGGGAGTTCGTCTGTGAACCCCTTTGCTCTCAGACTGAAATTCTGTCTTCAGATACAACAAGCTCCATGTTCACATGAAAGCCTAATAAAGAAATAAATGGGCCTCCGAATCGTTACTGCAAGGAGAATAATCCACAGTTGAATTGTCAGTTCATGTATCATGCCACTTGAGGTCATGTTGAGGAAAATAAACTAAGTGCCTGGATAAGCCACATTCTGACCCTCTCCTTAAAAGAAAAGAGAGCTCTCTAGGTGATCTGCCTTGCCTTCAAAAGTTGACCGAAGACAGTCAGAACCTACATAGTGTCTCCTGTACCAGCAGTTATGTTGATTCCTTTCAAGAAAATGAACTTACAACAAGAATTCTGAGCTTGGAATCATCTAGGTTCTCGCACTGAGCCAACCTGAGACCAGATGCACTCGTATCACACATCTGTAAGGACATTCTTGAGTTGAGTTTGCCTAGCAACAGGTAATCTAGATAGACCCCTGGTAGAAGTCTGTGTTAGGTTGCTAAATGTGTCTTCTTTGCCCACCCAGAGCCCAATGTGAATATAAAAGACACACAGTCCCTTGGGGGTTTTATCTCTTTAAAAAAAAAAAAAAACACCATCACCCGAAAAGATTGAAACTGTAGAGAAGAAAGGGTGTTTGACATGGAATCCAAAGCATGCTCTTGTATGCTAAGCCTCCAGAGACGCATGAAGTCTCCAATATTTTTCAAATAAACAGTAGGTTATTAAAAGCAGTGGGAATCTTTGTTAAAGAACTATTTCCTGAACCAGAAGTTTTTTCTGGAGCTCCCCAGGCATCCCTTCATAATAAATGGGACCATTTCTAAGCACCTAAGTGTGCTTCACATCCTAGAAGTCATTTCCTTTGGCCCCTCCCAGCATTTGCCCCAGAACAACTCTTAATTCACTGACTCACGACAGAGGGGATCCCCCACCATTATCCTCTCAAGTTTGTGTCACCAACCCTCTTCCCATCTTGCCAGCACACCTGGGCTCGTCCACCTACTCTCAGCATGATGACGGACAGACCACCATATCCTCCAGACTCCCAGACGTTTCACAGGTACTTCAAACTCAGACCTACAACATGGTACCTGCTCCTGTCACCACTATCAATCAAAGTCCCTAAGAAAGTAAGTTGAGACTTATCTTTCCAATGGCCCTCTTTCATCTTCTTGTACCAGGTACTAACGATTCCTTCTTGAAATGACACATGTTCAAACTCCCTGCATCTCCATGTTCACATGCCAAGTCACAGTGGGTAGCCTGGGGGTGTGGTCAAGTACCGCCCTCTGTCCACTGGCTTCAGCACCCTGGGATGGACAGCTCCACACACTTGGCCAGGATCCTGCACAGTGGGCAGGAGTGTCTCTCTCCACTCCATTAGTCATTCTCTGAAGTCATGAACCTTCACTCAACTTCAGAAGTAAAATCCAGAAATGGTGGGAAACCACTGTTGACCAGGGAGGGCCAGGAGTTAGGGTAGAGACCCTGCCTCTCCATCCTCCAGTCCAGGGAAGCTCCCAGGTGAAACGGAGGCTGTTGGTCCCCAGACCCCGTCTTGAGAATCATTGTCCTATTGATTCCTCTGAAGATTACCAGCAGCAATGAGCCCAACTTCCCACAGTAGCAATTAGCTCATTAATGCAAACTTTACTTAACCTTTCTCCTTTTCTTTTCCATTCTCTTACTGGGGGACCTGTGAATCATATCCTGAATAAGTAATCTGCAGCCAGTCTGCACCTCACGCTCTCCTCTCAGGAGAACTGAAGCTTGGACGAGGCCAGTATGGTCTCCTACCTGATCTCAGCCTCCTAACTGTCTAGCTGCCAGACTGCTAACCTGAGTCCAATCTCCACACAGGAGCCCAGAGGACCCTGCTGAGGCATAAACAGAACGATGAGATCGCCCTGTTTAACGTCATCCTATGCCCCCAGGCCACACGTCCCCAAGAGGCACTGAAGCTCCTTCCTGCCATGTGCTGCTCCTAATCCATCTTAAGTACCTGCACATTTCCCAGCACCTCTGTTTTCCCAAATGAGCAGATTGACAAGCATTCTACAATACCCAAACTCTGCAGGCTGTTCCTAAAGTTTCAAAGGGGTCCTTTGATGAAGAGTGATCCTGACGTTGCCGAAGGTGAGGGTTGTGTAAAATAGGGTGACCTTGAGCCTGACCTGGGTATTACACCGGGGCAATGTTTCTATTGTGGCTTTCAGGGGAGAAGTGATACACTTAGGACAGGACAGGCACTTCTCCAGGTGCAGACTCTTTGCCTGTTTCATGTGTGGAATTCATGGCTCCTGGGGTGTACACCTCCAGAACACGGACGCAGGCTTCCCTGGCTGTAAACAGGGACAGGGCTTGGGTTCTACTGAGGGCAGAACGACGGGAAGCTAGCTGGTATGGCTGGAGGAAGTGGGGGGTCAGTGCTGCGGTTCTCCACTGGAGGGAGCTCAGCCAGGACGGCAACCGGTCAGTCTAGACGAGATTTTATTTGACACAGGACACCAAACCCAGTGGTCTCCCATCACTCTGTGAGCTGATGACCTGGCCCCCCGACCCTCTGCCTTCACCTCCCCCTCTTACAGAACAGGGCACACAGGTTTCTCGCTGTCTTGGGAACACTCCGAACTCACTCCTGACTCAGGGTGTTTGTCCTTATTGGTCCGTCTGCCTGGGACTCACTTCCTCGGATCCCTGGGAATCACTGCTGCACTGTGCTCCAATCAAAAATCTTGTCAGAAGAGCCACCCTGTCCATCGTATCTGCAGGACTACTTCTGACCCTGTCCGTCTCAGTCACCCCACCCATGTGCTTTTACTCGCACATGTGGACACAGGCACAGTTGGTGGGCCTGGGCACTACCTCTTTCCTGCACTGGAAGCTGGGCTCCGAGGGTCAGGGCCTTGGATGGTATCCCTACCCCCCAGAACAACATCGATTGTAAAATAATTGTACACTAAGTACTTGCTGAATGAGTGAAGGAAAGTGATGGCGTCGATATGACATCAGAAATTGGGCTAATAAACATAGCAATAGAACAGTGGCCTCACCTCGTAGAAGTTTTGATTTTTTCCTATCAACTGAGGGCTGACTGCAGGCTTTTGGACTGTCTGTGTGTTTCTCCACGTGACAGCTCACCACCAACCCCCAGAAACTACAGGCCAACATGAGAGGCAAAGCTCATGAGGACATCAGCGTCCCAGCCAGCAGGCGCGTGGTGTCTGAGCCTCCGTCCTTGGTGCAGAGCCATGAGGAGGAAGGGCCCGGGCATGTGTGTCCTGCCACTAAGTCTGGCACGTCCTCTCAAAATGACTTCACTCATGCCAGGATGGCCCAGCGGATGACATCACTGAGATCACTGGTCCACTGTTACTTGAGGCTTGAGGCCCGTACATGAGAGTTAAGATGATTTTGCTCTTTGTTAGTTCTATTTCTCTTATGATAGCAGCTGATTTATTTTAAATTAAATATTCATTAGTCTTCCTGATGATCCAATCTATTACAAATGTGCTGAGCTTTGTAACGTCCCAAGACTGGAAGACCACGGCCAGGAACAACTAGGTATGAGGCCCTGAATTCCACTTCTAGCACCCCCATTTATTCTACACCTCCGTCTGGGGGGCGACTCATTCCCAACTCCTGGAGTGTCTTCAGAAACGCTCAGCACTTGTCTGACTCTGTGCCAAGGCCCCGTGCTACTCCATCGCCTCAACTTGGGCTCCTCCATGGCCTGTCCGTGTGCCGCCCCCTCCGTCAAGGTCCAAAGCCATGGGCACGTGACTGGAAGAGAGGAAGAGGCAGAGGGAGGAGCGGGGAGGGAGTTACCGCCAAGCGCCCACTCTGTAGTAGGCACTGAGAGAACTACATGTTCGGGTCATCTAACCTCTCGCTGCCCGGTTAGGTATCGTCTCTTTTTATGATGAAGAAACTGGACATAAGGAGACGGTGAAGGGATTAACACAAGGTCACCAGCTAACATGTGTCCACATCTTGATAAGGATGAAGGAAGGAGGGAGAAAGAGGGACGGAGGGAGGGAGATGTACGGGGTGGGCCTGCCCTCGGTCCTCTCGCCCGCCAGCCACAGTGCGCTGCTTCCAGAACAGTCTCCCCCTACTCACGACGCCTGGTCTGGGGGTCTCTGTGGTGCCCATCAGTCCTACATCAGGCAAGTACTTCTCCATGGCAAGGGGTAAAGGAGGTACCTCTGAGCCGGGCGCAGCCTCTAAGTCTTTTTTGGTGCTTCGTGACCTCAGACAAGAGGCCAAGGGCTTCTGACCTCCCTTCCCTCACTGATTAAACGGAGAGCGACCAGAGGGTTCTGTTGTCAGCCTGGTGCTGCGGCTTTGACAACTGTGGCTAGTTAAACTCTCACTGTCCCTATTTTACAGACAAGAAGACTGAGGCTCTGGGAAGTAAGTCGAGTTCCCAAAGTCAGATGGGAAACAAAGAAGCAGCAACTGGACCCGGTCCTCCTCTCTCTGCGGGCACAACAGGGCCCCCACCAGGCGCTCAGTGACACTGATGTCTCCCTTATCAGAGTTCATTTTGCCTTGTAATTAACGGCCTGTCGCTTTGAGACTCCCGGCCACCCTCACTGTGACAGGCCATTTCAAGAACCCCAGCTTCTCATCCTACTTCCGCGTCCTCCAAGCTAAAGCTCAGCCCCCAAACTTTAAAGCATCTAAGGCAGAAACATTTCTTTATTCCAGTTAAAGATGAAAGTACATCCCCTTGGAGGTCTTTGTAAATCTTGGTTACTTCATGTGGATTCTGTTTCCTCAACCATCTCTGTGTTTTTCTTCATGAATGAAGCGAGAGATCGTGTCAAAGGTGAGGGCTCAGTTCCCCTCTGTGAGATGCAGTGCTCTTTCTGGAAACGGCAGTGGTAAACAGTGAGAGTCTTAATCACACCTAACAGCTCTACCTGATCTGCCTCAGTCTTCGCCCTGCTAAAGCAGTGAGAAAAGTCAACAACTTGGACATCCAAAGTCGAAATTCTGCCTGGCTGCGGCTACAGTTGTAAAGGGAGCTGTCACAACAGGAGCTAACCATAGGGACAAAAACCCCCTGTCCCAATCATTGTGAATCAAGGGCAAAGGGTATGAGGGACCAGGAAGACACCCATGCTTTGAAGTAACCCTCCCCCTGCCACCACAGGCCTGGCCCAGCAGCTCAGGCAGGTTTATCATCAAATGCATCGATTGGTCAGTTGGTCATCAAATGCAGTAAAGAATCTTGCAAACCGTTCCCCTTCCTGTCCTTCCTGAAGTTACAGCCTCAGCTGCAGCTCAGTTCTAGCCTCACCACTCCTCACGTGACCTGGAGAGCCCCTATGCTGCTCCTGGGTCTCACTTTATCTCGGTGTGTGACTCACCGTGCTATGGACCACAGAGATTTTCTGTTAAAATCCCCTAACAGAGGCCAAAGACCTATCAACCTCTCTCTTAGGACACAGGCCTTTGTCATGTGAGGCTGAGTTAGTCTGCAGCGTCGTCCTTCTGCACGGAAGCACACCATCACATGCACAGGTAAAGGTGTACCTTTTCTTCTCTCCAGTTGACTGGCCCTGCAGCCGACCTTCCGGATGCTTCCTCTCCTCCCAGTCCTCTCTCTCAGTTGACTTACTGCCTAACCCTTCAGCACACCCCTCCCCCACCTCCAGGAACCCACTTCATACATCCCCAGCCTAAGGAAGGCTACTCTCCTCCCTTTGCCGGGGCCTGCAGTTTATTATAGCCCTGTGGGATCTGTCACCTGTCTCTCTTGCTGTGGACTGGGAGCTCTTGATGAGAGCAAAGGTACTTTCATCATCTCAGTGACTGTCCCAGGGCCTGGCAGTTAGGAGGATGTGCTGAGTACCTTGTTGCTTAGTGATGAAATAAGGGGTAGATAGAGGAATAAAGAACAGGAAGTGTAGTAATTTAAAGTACAAGAGAATATATTCTAACTTCCCGTCGATGTTTTTGAAGAGTTACAGCTCAGAATTTTTTTTTTTTTCCTTTTTTTCCCTTAGCAAGTAAAACACAAGAACATCACGGTGAAGTTTTTGAGAAAACAAAATAAGGATTATTACAGATAAAGACTTTGAGAGAATGCTTCACTGGAAAGTCAGGAGTATGCAGCAGTCCTTAGCCAGTTCCCTCATTTTAGCCACATCTTGCTCACCAAAATGAACAGGGGGCCCAGGAAAGCGGCTTTGACCTTACTTACAGTTATTTAAAAGTGACTGGATTTCTGAAGTCAGAATGGTACTATTGTGGACATGAGCCCCTGTGGTACACATCAGAGAGCTTAAATCCTTCATATCTGCTCTTTCTCTAAAAATAACTTGGTTTTTCTAGGTACTTTTAATTTCTGAATAAGTTTTAGAAAAGTTTTTGTAATTCCTATAACAAAGATTGCTGGGCTCCTGATTAGGGTTTTTCTATTACTCAGCAGTCTTCACTGTATCTTATGCTAAATCTATCCCTAAATATTTGATATTTGGAAGAGTGTATTTTAATTTCCCAATTGTTTTCACTAGTCTATGGACCCATAGTTGATTTGGGGTATTGACTTTGCCTGTGGACTTGCTATAGTTGCTTATTGTTATATAACAGACAGATAGTAGACATCTTAATATTTTCTCTCTCCTCACCCTTACCAGGTCATTTTTGTGCCTTTCTTTACAAATGTTATAAATTACATTTATTTTTCTTGCTTAAGTACAAAGGGTATGACCTCTAGGATAGCAGTAAAAGTATGAAGGCAAAGTCCTCCACGCTTATTCCCAATCACAGGGCTAAAGAGCACTAAATGCTAGCCATCTGTCACAGGTGCCTTCCAGTATCTGGTGCTATGACTTGTTTGTGAGACAGTTTTTAAAATCAGGAATGGATGTTGAATAATGAATTGTTCCTTTCCTGTGAGAAAGACTACCTCCCCCTGATATGTTATTCATTTTGCTTACTGCTAATTCAATATACTGATATTTTGTTAAATAGTTTTGCATTTATACTCATGAGAAATAATAGTTCACATTTGTCTCTGTGTAATATCTTTATCAAATTATTATTTTAGAATATACTATATCATAAACCAACTGGGGAGCTTCTTCCTTCTCCTTTATTATGTAAGAGAATTTTTGAAGTATGCTATTATCTTTCTCTTAAATGTTTATCATAATTTATAAACAAAGACTCTGGGCCTACAATTACTTTGGAAATTTTTGTTAAAAAGCTCAGTTCCTATGATAGATGTATGCCATTCACGTTTCCCTTTTATCTTGTGTCAATTTGGTCATTTCTTTCAAATCATTGAACATTTGATCTAACTTTTCAAATACTATGACATAAAATTGTCAATAAAAGCTCAATAATTGTCAATATATATGTGTGTCTGTATGTATACACAGAATACATATAAAGAAAGGCACAATATTAAGATGTCTACTATATGTGTATTATACACACAGATACACACACACACACACACACACATATCTGCAGTGCTGGGAATTGATATCTAGGCCTTATCTATAATAGTTTGTTGTTATCTTTTTAACTAGTGTTTTTAGGGGTCATAGTGATATTTGTATCTATGTTTACTGTGAATGCTGTAATAGGTTACAAGCAACTTATAGTTTCAAACATCACAAATTATTCTTATTGCTCAGTTCAAAATGTGTATTGCATAATTGTTGGGTAAAATATTCTATAACTATCAATTATGTTATTTGATTTTCTTCCAATTACTGAGAAAGGCGTGTTGAGCTTTCTCCATATCACTGACTACTTTGTCTCTTCAGTTCCATTAGAGTTCTCATCATGCATTTTGAATTGCCCTATATCAGATTTTGATGTTGTTAGTATCTGAATGTTCCCCAAAGTCTCATGTGTCAAAGGCTTGTGCCCAGCTAGTGGCACTATTGGGAGATGTTGGAAATTTTAGAAGGGGGGGTGGCTAACGTGGATCAATGCCTTAAAGTTTGCATCTTGCCCCTGGACTCTTCCTCCTGCTCTCTGCTACCTGGCTACCAGGAGTCGAGCTGCTATTCTCTGCCACACCCTTCCACCATGATGTACTGTCTCATCACAGGCTCAGATACCACGGAGTTAGCAACCTCGGACGGAAAACTTGGAATCTGTAAGCCAAAGGAAATATCTCCTCCTTTAATTTTTTTTCTCCAATATTCTTCCAAAGCCATCGAAAGCTGACCAACACAGAAAACTGGCACCAAGAAGCAGAGTGTTTGCTGTGATCACACCTAATTATGTGGTTTTTAAGGCTTTGGAAATGGTTTGCAGAGGGAATTTTGGAAAGGTTTAGAGATGTGGGCTACAAAACCTCTAGAATGTTGTAAAGTAGAATTTAGTGGACAATTCTAGAGTGAGTTTAAAAGACCATAATTCTTATAGGAATGCAGACAATAATGACTGTACTCATGGAGTTTCAGATGAGAATGAGAACTCTGTCGGGAATTACAGTAGAAGCCAGTTTGTCTTACAACATTGCAAATAACTTGTCCAAATTTTGACCATTCCCTGGGTCTTTATGAGAGGCTGAGTTTGAAGTTGATGAATTAACTAACTAAAGGAGGAAATTTCAAGGCAGCACTGAATTTAGGCGGTGGCATGGGTATTACTGGCTGTTCCTAGTCAGATTTACTGTGAGAACTGAGTGCCAAGTGTAGAGCAGAAAGATTTGAAAAATTTGCATACTGGTATCACACCTGTTATGGTAAGGTAGGGCCAAGGGTAGCATTGCTAAGGAGATTAATGCCATTAAAAATAAACCAGTACTTTGCACCAGAAAAAGTATTAAAAATGTCCTGAAGGCAATTCAGTATTTGACTAGACCCCACCCATCACAGACTCAAAGGTATAAAACTCCTTTGAAAAGCTTTGTTTCAAGAAGAGAGCACCAAGGCACTCTGCTCACATAGGACCACCTAAGAACTGGTTCCCCAAAAGTCACATCCCTTTGTTCAGGAGCCCAAATTCCAATGTAATAATGGTCCAAAACGATGTGGCTATAATACTGCAGTCAGAAGCAGGCCTGTGCACATGGTGATGGATTTGCAGGAATGAAGAGTTCAAGAATTGCGGGGTCATGGTAGCTTCCACCAAGATTTCAAAAGAAGGTCTGGGAGGCCAGTCATCATGAGACAGGGTAAGAATTCCTGAAGACAGCCCCTGAGAGCATGATGCATGAAGCTCTGAGAGTAAAATCAAAGTACAGTGGAGACCCCAGGAAACTGGAGATGCCTGGAACATGGAATGTCTGCCAAGGAAAGCCACCGGAAACGAGCAGAGCCAGGCCAAGAGAGAGCTGAGGAGGAACAACCAGCAAGGTCAGAGGGTGAAGCTGCTCAAGACGTTTGGAATCTACATCCAACTATCACCAGCCCCAGGTGCTGGAAATGTTTACCCTCCTGGACTGGGGTTTTGTCCTTGTCCCATCCTTCCTTTCTAGCACGTACCCCTTCGTTTGGGGATGGAACGTTTGCCCTGTCTCTGTCTCACCACTGAATGTTGAAAGCATGTAACTTGGTTTTGAGTTTTCAGGGATTTACAGCTAAGAGTTTGCTTTGAATCTCAGAGGAGACTTTGGACTTGGGCTTTTGAGCAATGCTGGAGCTGTTAAGATTTTGGGACTCTATGAGATGGAATAAATGCATCCGACATGTGCATGAGACTCTGGGGGCAGGGGTGGAATGTTATGGTCTGGGGCTAGAATGTCTCCTAAAGGCTCAAGTGTTGCAGGCTCGGCCCCAGCTGATGGTGCTACTGGGAGTGGTAGAAACTCTTCAAGTGGGCCTAGGGGAAGGACCTGGGTCACTGAGGGCATGCTTTGGAAAAGTATATTTTGTCTCTGGGCATTTTCCTCTCTCTTTCCTGTCCCTGGCCTCTACGAGGCAAGCAGCTTTGCTCTACCATTCCCTTCCACCATGATGTCCTCCCTCACCACAGAACCCAAAACACTGGAGACAGCTGATCACAGACTGAAACCTCATAAACGGGGAGCCAAATAGATTTCTGTTCCTCTATACTGTTCCTCATTCTTCTCAGGTATTCTATCACAGAGACATAACCTAACACAGATGTCTTCTCAATGCATTGGCCAGGTGTCTTTATAAGTGCCATTATTTGTTCATGCTAATATTCCTTGTCCTTAGATGTATTTTGCCTAATATTGACACATCTCATCAACATTTTTATGATTTAAATTTCATACCATTTCATTTTTAATCTATTTGTGCCATTATATTTAAACCGTGTTTGCATTAGGCAGCATGTATTTGCATCTTACTTTTTGAATCACTCTGTGAATTTAATTTGTGTATTTAGTCCACTTGCACTTAAATAGTAATATGATTTTAAGTTTACCCTCTACCTTTTCATCCATTGTTCCTGTCCTCCTTGTTACTTTTCATCTCTTTTCCTACCTTCACTTCTGGTTAGTTATATATGTTTTATCTCTTCTGTTGGAATAATGATTGTAACCCTTTGTTTCATTTTTTGGTTAATTTCTCTGGAGTTTACATTCTACATATTAACTCTCCAGGTCTATGTTCAGATAACACTGTTCCATTTCATGTATAATCTGTGAGAACCCTTACAGTAGTACAACTCCATATTCTTCTTGTCATCCTTTGTACCATTGTTATTGTACATTTTATTTTTAAATGTTATAAATCCCATGATAAATGATAAATTGTTATTATTGTTTACACATGTAAATTTGTCTGTGTGTGTGTGTGTGTGTGTGTGTGTGTGTGTGTATGGTGCTAGGGATTGAACCCAAGACCACGTGCATGTCTGTCAGGCAAGCGCTCTCCAACACTGAGCTACAGACCCATCCCTTTTTATTTTATTTTTATTTTGAGACAGGTCTCACTAAATTGCTGAGGGTCTCACTAAGTTGCCCATGCTGGCCCTGAACTTTGATTCTCCTGCCTCAGTCTCCCAAGTCACTGGGATTAGAGCTGTGAGCCATAATGCCAAGCTCCCTAAATATCTTTAAAAGAAAATAAAATGCAAATAAAGGGTCTTTTATATTCAGCAACAAGTCTGTCATACCCAGGGGACTTCCTTTCTCATGTAGATCAAAGTTTCCATCTGAAATCATTTTCTTTTAATTTGACAAAAATTCTTTAATATGTATTATAGGCAAAACTTGTTAGCAATTAATTATCTCAACTTTTGTCTGAATATCTTCATTTCATCTTCATTTCTGAAGTGTATATGAATATATTTTGCTAGTTATAAAACGTTTGTTAACAAGTTTTCTGCCCCTGCCCTTTTAGGACATTAAAGACACTGTTCCATTTGCCCCTGGCTTGCATTTTTGCTGACGAGTTATCTGAAGTTTTCTCAATTCATTCCCCTGTACATAATGAATATAATTTCTCTGAGTGCTTTTTAATATTTTTTCTTTACCATTTGTTTTTGACAATTTGATTATGATATGCCATGGTCTAGCTTTCTCTGTGCTTTTACTTCTTGGTTTTTATTAATCTTTGTGATGTGTAGATGTATGTTTTCATCACATTTAGAAGCCTTTTCAACAGGGTTTTCAAATATATTTTCCCTGCCCTTCCTCTTAAACTCTAATTTCATATATAAATGATATTGCCCCCCATTCACCAAAATATTGTATAACATTTCTCAGTCTTTAATATCTTTATGCAGAAATGTAGATATTTTCTTTTGCCCTCTTTTCAAATTCAGGAATCTTGTGCTGCGCATTCAGCCTCCCATGAACTATACCCAGAGAGCTTCAGGTATTGTATTTTTCAGATCTAGAATTTCTTTTGGTCCTTTTAAAAGTATTTCCTATTTCTCTCCTTCTATTCCCTAATTTTTCACTCACTGAATCCTGGAAAATAGTTACGATAGCTGCTTTCAGACTTTGCCTGCTGATTCCCACATCTGCTGCATCTATTAGAATGCTTATTTTAATTGTTTTCAGCTTATGTTCACATTTTCTTGCTTCCTTACAGATTCAATAATAATATTTTGTTACATTCAGGTCATTTGTGGATATACTACGCTCTTGGCAGTCTGGATCATTTGTTTGTTTGTTTTGGTTTTGGTTTTGGATTGTTGAATATTGTTCTTACTGACAATTAAGGTTCAGGAGAAGTTCCCCAGCCTGTTAAGTATCTCTCTGGGTTTTGTAGGACCGGCCTACAGTAGCCCTCATCCCAGGCTAATCTTGGCGCGTGGCCTTTCTGAGATTTCAACTGAGTTCCACGTGGGTCCCCTGTTCTGACTAGCTGGAATCAGAATTCCAACATTTCCAAACACTGTGTGACCTCTGCTGGATTTCAGGGAGTCACCCCGCTCTATGGAACAGGGCGTTCAGTTAATACTGTAAAGGGGCCCCATGTAGACTTCTAGAGGACCTTGTCTGAACAGCTCCCTAATCTCCCATACCCTCCCCGTGACGTCCAGTCTCCTCAGGAGCTCTAAATTTCTACTTCTCTTGTCCCTATCGAGAAAGTCCTCAGCTGTCAATCGGGGCTCTGCATCCCTCTGCCACATTTTGGAAAATGACCCAAGCAAAATCCAGGAGCTCAGCTCTTCAATTCCCTCCCAGGGACCACAGCCTGGGCTGCCTGCTGCACTGCCAGAAAACCTTCTTCATATATTTGTATCCCATTTCATAGTTGTTCAGGATAGAAGACCACGCCATGGTGGGCACCCTCCACTGGTGCAGACTCCAGTCCACTGACCAAGGATCCTGCAGTCCTCTCCCCTGTCCTGCCCTGGAACTGGCCCTCCCCCTCTGGCTTTCTCCCACAAGCCTCTAAGCAGCTGTGGAATATCCAGTCTTCAACATGGCAGTGTCCCTGTCCCACATCCATGTCCAACGTCTCCATTTTTAGGCTTTCTGTCATAGCAAAATCCCTGAAAGTGTAGAAACGCTTGCATGGTTTTGTATCCCTCCATACTGACACCTTTCTTTTCCTGAGCGCCTCCCCTTGGGCGCTCCCGGCATCCACTCTGCTCTTGAAGGTCACAGACTGCATCCATCATCCCAAACCAACTCCCAAGCCAACGCCCATTCTTGGTTTTGCTGTTTTTCTACTTTTTGCAGGATTGGATACAAGAAAGTACCCTTCTTTCTTGATGTATTTCCTGTTTGGCTCCCAGGGCCCCCCAGTCCCCAGGATTTCCTCCGTTGCCTTCTCAGTTTCTTGCTGATTCCTTCAACCCCCATTTGGAGCTCTGAGTTCTGGAGCTGGCCAGGCCTGGCCCCTCTGGCTTCTCCCCATGTCAGAACTGCTCTGCCCGGTGGCTTCCCCATGGTGGCGGAGGGGGCTTCCCCCACCTGGCTGGGAGGCAGACAGTGTGCTTCCACTGCGGACGCCCCTTTCTCTCTCTGCAACATTCACTCTGCGAGCACGTTTCCTGTGTCACCTCCACACACCGTGAACTCAGGGGCCTCTCATTACTGTTTTCCTTCCCGCCTCTCATTACTGTTTTCCTTCATCTGGCCTGTGCTGCTGAAATAGCCTCTTACCTATTCTTCTTGCCTCTGGCCCAGGCCATTTTTCACAAGCTGCACTGTGATAATTAAAAAGATAAATCAGGCTATGTCACACCAGAGTCAGAGTCACCACTGGCCTCTCTGTGCATGTAGGAAAAGATGGACTTCCAAAATAACTGCATACTCAGATTGGGACAAAATCAACTGGGATTTTACAAATCACTGATACCTGGTCACCACTTCCAAAGACGGTTATTTAATTAGTATGGGTTGCAGCTTGGAAATGAGGACTTCTTTAGAGCTCCCCATCCAATTCCAATGTGTGGCGAAGTTTGAGGATCGCTAATGGGTCTATCATCCTTAGGGAAAGGGGACAGTAAACACCAAGACCTGCGTGTTTCCTGTTCTAAACACCTCGCCATGTGTAGGGAGTTATGAGAGCAAGCCTGGGCCAGAATGTCCAGGAGCATATGACCTTCAGGACGCTGGCTTTCTCTCCTGCATGCCAGGCACCAGGGCAAGCTGGAGCTTTGTGAGAAAGCTACTTTCTTGCCACTACACCAGGACAGCTGCTCCTTGGGATGCTGGTCATCCAAACAAACTAAGCAGGCTAACGTTGACGATGTCACTGCTTCTGCAGCCTGAGATGTAAAACCCCTGAGCTGGACTGGGCACGGGACTGGGAGCGCTGTGGACAGGATGTGTGCCACTGGTCAGACCAACCGACACTGGAGAAACGCCATCTGGGAGAGCAGGCCCTGCTGTGGAAGCACCGGGAAGCATGGAGGTGCTATCTGTCACCTGTCCCCACTGAGCTCCTCCTGGGGCAGTCACTGACCTCTGGTAAGCTTTCCCCAATAAACCCTATGTCCCCAAGGCCATCTCCAGGCACTTTCTGCGGCCTTTCCACAACCTACCCCACTGCCCTGGCACAAATGGGTCATGAACGTGGAAATTGGCAACTTGGAAAAATAAAATAAAAAGAATAAGTTCCCAGACACCTGGGAGAGGGATCCACTCCCAAAGATGGTCACTTAGTGGGTCTGAGTGGGGACCAGAAAACACGCATCTGTGTTTGCTTTCTCCCAGGAGACCCACAGTGCAGTCCAGCTGAGAGCCACTGCCCCCAGTGGCTTGTCCCTGCTGGTTTCTCCAGTGACACCGATCTGTTTGTGAGCATGCTTCCTCTCAGGTCCTTCACTGTACATTCACAGAAGCTCATTCTGAAGAGCAGCTGCAAGGAGCCTGGGAAGGCTCAGTTCAGACCACTTGACCACTGTTGGGTCCAAATGTCCGGCTGCCTTTCCTCTAAGGGAGAGCAATACGAAGAGCGTCCCGTACATTTTGATCTGTCATTTTTGTTCCCTGACCTGGATCCTTCAGAGCAGATTACAGTGAAGACAGGCTGATGCGCTGTTTTGCCCTTCACAACGGTTCAGAGTCAGTCCTGCTCCTAAGAAAATGCATGGGAAACAGAGACGACGTTGGATCCCATTTGTATTCATATTCAAAAAGTGGAGGAAAAAAACCAAGCACCCAGTTCTCATAAGCAAACGTGGAAGGTGGAAAGAAAGAGTGCCTTGGGTATCCTTAACCCGTCTCTAACTGGAGATCAGTGTCTACCCTTCCACTCTTGGAAATTCTGGGGAATACCACGTTGGTTTCTTCACAGGAGGAGGTGAGAAGGGCATGGCTTGCCAGTCGGACAGGAAGGAGTGCCGTGGAGGGATGAGGGTGAGGACCGAGGCAGGACGGGACACACCACGCAGGGAAGAGTGTGCTCAGGACTCTCGGTGATCCTGACCATAGCGGACCTCACTCCCAGCAACCACACAAAGGGAAACTTTAAATGCAGATGTCAACATCGATGTACGCCTCTAACGTCATCCAGTTACCCTTGCAGTGTGGATGGACGCTGCGCTCCTGAAGGGTCACCCAGGCCTGACGAGCACCGAGAAACCAGCAGCTTGATTTACCGACACGGCACATGCTTCATGAGACGTCGGTGTTGAGGAAAGATGAAATAAACCCGTGCTCACATTTTAGATGTATTAAGACCACTGCCAGGGCTTTTCACAAGTCACAGGAGGCTGTTTTAATTTTTTCCATAAATACAACTACATTCTGCATAATTTTAAAAATGTTGCAACAGTTTCCCCAAATAATGATAGACTTACTGGCAAATAGAAGAGAGGGGCAAGGAAACCACGTTTCTAAAATTAAATGGATATTATTTGTAGCCACTATTTTATAGCTCTTTAGAAAAACTGTTTTACTTTTAAAAGCTATTTATCTAAAACAGTAAAAAGTATTAGAATAAAATAAAGGCAAGGGCTAACAGACTTTGGTTTTCAAAAATAAGGCTGGAGCCCCATTTCATGAATTAAACCCTTTGACCCCATGACCCCCACATTTCCAAGAACATATTGGTTAGCTGCCGTTATCTGTAGCACCAGATTTGCAGTAGCTGAAACCATCACTTGGAAGTTGGGGGAATTCCTGGTTGATTTTTATATTGTTTCTTAAGGGAGAAGAATGCATTTCTAAGAATTCTTGTTCTTTTCAGACATGTCAGGCCCCACCCTCTCGGAGCACGTCGGATCCTGCTCACCTGGGCCCCAGGCACCCCTCTGCCTACCTCTCACAATCAGCTGGCTCTGGTGCTCCACGGCCGCCGCCTCGTTCCGGGCTATGCAGGTGTAATTGCCATTGTGCAGGAGGGAGAGGTTGGAGATCCTCAGGGAGCTGGTGAAGTCGATGTTGTCGATGGTCACCCCCAGGCTGGCTGGGATGGGCCGGCCGTCCTTCTGCCAGGTGATGGTGATGGGTAGGTCCCCTGAGACCACAACACACGGGATGAAGACCCGCTGCCCGATGGAGAATCTTGGAAACTCAAAGGGTTGGATAAAAGGTGGAACTGGAAGAAAAAGGAAAAAGAAGAACATACTAGAGGAAGACAAAGGAGCAGTGTCTCTATCCCATATTCTCTGCTCTGTCAACGCCTTGCCTGACCCTGCAGGAGTGACCCAGCAGTGACACAGCACAGAAATGGTCAACTCCACAGGAGCCGAACCCAAGCTCCGTTTGTTTGGAGTTTCAGATCATTCCAAATGAAAAGGAGAGCGTGATTTGCACCCAATACCTATGATTTACCTAATTTAATAACAATACCTAATTATAAATAAAATATTTCAGGTAGAACACTGGGGGAGTGCAAATACTGTGAAAGAGGGGTATTTTTTTTTTTTCTCTAAGCTTTTAAAATTGATGGCTGCAGGCCTGGTGTGGTGGCTCACACCTGTCATCCCAGTGGCTCTGGAGGCTGAAGCAGGAGGATCGGGAGGTCAAAGCCAGCCTCAGTTATGGCAAGGTGCTAAGCAGCTCAGTGAGACCCTGTCTCTAAATAAGACCCAAATTGGGCTGAGGATATGGCTCAGTGGCTGAGTGCCCTTCAGTACAATCCCCAGTACCCTCCTCCCACAAAAAACGATGAGTGCAGGTGAGACTTCTTTCCTGCTCTGCCATTAGTAGCATTATGGTGACTGCGCCCACCCCACCGCTGCACACCTTGCTGAAGAAACAGTTCTGTTCTGTTGCTGAAGTTGTTTTCTACACCCAACTGACAGCAACTGTGAGTTAAGACACCGGTTAGGAATCTCACATGCGCCTGAATTCCCCTTCATTTTATGCATTCTATGTGTGACCTTATATTCCAAATGGGTCCAGGGGCTGGGGCTGTAGTTCAGTAGCAGAGCACTTGCCTAGGATGTGTGAGGCACTGGGTTTGATCCTCAGTACCACATAAAAATAAATAAATAAAATAAAGGCATTGTGTCCATCTACAACTACAATTTTATTTTATTTTATTTATTTTATTTTTTTAAAGGAGTCCAGGGCAAGTCGACTGGTTGTAGCATTGTGTTGATCAGGAAAATAAGGTTCTAGCCTTCAGCCCAGCCAGCCACAGACTCAGCTAAACTCTGTCTGGGAAGCTCTGTTTTCCTTTAATTTCCCCAATAAACTCCTGCTTCTCTCTTCTGCTGCAGGTCAGCCTTCCTAGACTGAAGGTGCACACGGCATCACTGGTTAGAGTGCCCAGGGAGCCACGTTCAAACCCCGCTGATTGACAAGCCATGGGCAAGATATTATTGAGCTACTACTCTTGGCTGTATGGGGTCATTCACAGACTCATTTTGCAGATGAGGAAACTGAGATTCGATGATGTTAATTAGTCCTTGGACTTAGAACTAGTTGGCTGGTCTACGAGGGCTCGACACATGCCTATTTGGCAGAAATTGGTGCCTCCATTGTGGTTCTTTGTTGTGTTTTTTTGCAAACATATTTTTTAAAGAAATAGTGTATGTAGGGGTTTGGAATTGACTAAGGGAACGAACTAAGATTCAGAAGAATGTGAAAACCTAAAATAAACCAGTTGCCATATAGAGCAAGGCTATTAAACAGCAAAATGCCTGCAGAGTTTGCTCATTGATCAATTACAGATCCTCTGTTACCAACTCAGGGGAGACATAGGAACCCAGAGAAATCTAATCACGCCCAGTTCCTCAGGTCCAGGTGTGCTGGGCACACAGCAGGCAGTGCGGTGTGCCCGTCTCTCCCCACAGCACTGTTGCTTTAAATCTTGTGCCAGGTAGTAGAAATGTTTACTCTGTCTATAGTAATTATTAACAATTCATACACTTCCATTTTTTGTTACATGAAAAGCCCATTTCTTCTTTGGTTTCTATGGGCAGTAGCCTGGTTGTGCTCACACTGGCCTTCCCGTTGGCCTGGCTCGTTCTTCTTAGGTAAGACTGCATGGTTTTGAGTCCTGCTTCACCACTGATTGCAGTGCTCTACCCTTCCCTGCGACCCCGTTTCCTTGTTCATAGAACCAGGAGGGTGGCCCGGCTCGGCTCTGGGGAGACGGGAGGAGGGTGTCAGACTTCCTGAGTCTGAGGCCAATTCTCAGCATTGGTCTTACTCACAAGCCTTTAGGTGAGGACACCGCCCAGTGGGAGGGCTACTGGGCAGGGAAGCCTCCATTTCACCCTCAGTTACAACAGGAAGAAGGAATACAGAGGGACTCTTTCCATGCCCCAAATCAAGAAAGAGAGGTGAGCCATTTTTCACCTATGTAACAACAGATAATGTAGGGAATGTAGTGTCCATGATCGTTAAGTTCAAGAACGTTCCCTACAACAGAGACGGATATGCAACGGAGGAGGGACGTGTGCACAATGATCTAGGAACAGTGGGAGGATCAATCAGTTTCAGAGGAACTGTGTTAAAAACAAAACCCGAAACTAACCCCTACGCTATCCATTATTCCAAACAATAAGTTAAAAAAATTACAAGGAATATAATTGCTGTTACATAAGTAAATTTCAGAAACTTAGCCTTAAAGCAACAATGCAGAGAACAGGAAGTGAGTCTCCAAAGCACGGAAAACGAGGGTCAGCCAGCTGATGCTCCAGGTCTCCTGCCTGCCCCCCAGAGGGTGAGCCTCGCTTGGAGAACCTCGTTTTTTCCTCATTCTTTCAAAATTGATTTTCATTTTAATTATTAGCACATATTAATTATACAAAATGAGTCTCTTTGAGTTTTTTCATACACACATATAGTGTCATTTGTCCTATCCCCCACCACCCTGTCCCATCTGCCCCTCTACCACCCCTTTCCCCACCAAATGTCCCCATTCCCTTTCCATGTCCTGTTTTAAACCATTAGGACACTCTCCACTATGTAATTTCTTGGTCTAGAGTAGATGCAGAGACTTCAGGCATACTGACATGGGCTTAGTCAGAGGCCACCGTGGGCAAGATCACACAGGTGAGAACCAGAAGAGTCACACCAGATGGGAACCACAGTTCAGTTGGAAGCAATTGGGGAACACTCTGTACTGGCGCACGCTGCCCGATAGACAGTTTTGGCTTTTTTATTTCTATTTTTTGGTAATTCATGCAAAGTCATAAGACACAATTAAGTTTGAATTGTAGGTGATGGTTAATACATGAAAAGAAAAAAGATATATTTAAAAAATTAAAACATTCACAAAAAATGAAACCTGTTAAAATAGCGGAAATTGAAAGTTGCAAGATTTCACTTAGCATAATTGTCTCCAGATCTATCCGTTTCCTGGTAAAGGTCATAAAGTCATTCTTTTTATATGGCTGAGGAATATCCCACCATGTGTATATGCCACATTTTCTTTACCCATTCATCGTTGAAGGCAGCTAGGTTGTTTCCATAGCTTAGTTACGTTTGCATAAATGTGACAAATATACTCATTATCATGTGTAACTAAAAAGAACAAATAAAAAAAGAAAATTTGTGTTGCACGATCAAAAGATTGAGTATGAGGGAGACGCCACGTTCCCACAGTAACGTCACGGTCAGCTTTGCTCTGTGCTCCCCCACCGCGTTACAGCAGGCTGCTCATCATCTCCAAGGAGAATCCACTCTCCCCATCGTGATGATGTTGTCTGTCTTGCTTCAGCTGAGTCACCAGTGCTATACACCATGTTCCTAAAGGGTCCAAAATCTCATGTTTTGCATTCATGGGATATAAATTGGAGGCAAAACAAAATCAAGGAATTAAGGAACTCCATGATTTGGGGAAAACTGAGCCCCACATTTGAGAGAACCTGGTTACTTTATGGGGCTCACTATGGCCCTTATATGAGGCAGTTCCCTGAATCCCACCATCGGTGAAGCCTTGTAATGCTACAGGAGCAGAAGTTCTGAGTGTGGCGTGCGTCATTTTGACATATCCTTTCTACAAGCAGTGTGTCCATATCCAGTGAATGTCACTTTTTTCCAGGTTTGTGTATTCTGTAATAGGAGACCCTTTCTCTGAAGCAGCTCAGAACCACCAAATACTGCCCAATGCCAGTTTGGACTCATTCTTTCTAAACCCTTCATATGAACATTAAATCAGGCTGCTCCATATCTGTGTCTTTTTCCTCAACAACTAATTGTATATTATTTTTCATAAGGTGAGAAAATATTTCAAAAAATTTTTTCCCCAGGTAAGAGGTGTATGACACACTGCAAAACGATGGCTAGGTGTCCTCGGCCTTGAGTAATCAGCCAAGGGTCTTGATTCCATTTCTCAAACTCTCTGATCTTATTTCTTCACAGGGAGGGATGATAATCATGTGCAGTGCCCGAGAGTGTTGGTGGACAGCTTGGGTCACACTCCCGGCTCAGAGCCCCGGGTGGTGGACAGGGGGTGCTCAGGACTCTCCTTCTCTTCCTCATCCCCCTTTGTCCCAGGGCCCGTGGCTCACTGGGAGGATAAAATATACACATGGATGTGGGGAGGTCCCGAGGCTCTGTTCCCCAGCCATGTAGAATTCCTCTATTCCGGCTTTTGTCTTCTCCTCTCTAGTGGTGATGTTGTCCTGTGAATCTCCACACAATTCTCAAGACGAGTGCCCTGGTCTCAGGATGAGGGTTCCTACTGTCGGGATGCATGTTCCTGGACTCTGGATGAGTGCTCCTGGTCTCTGGATGAGTGTCCCCAGTATCAGGATGAGTGTTCCCAGTGTCAGGATGAGTGTTCCTGGACTCTGGATGAGTGCTCCTGGACTCTGGATGAGTGCTTCTGGACTCTGGATGAGTGTTCCTGGTCTCAGGATGACTGCTCCTGATCTTAGGATAGTGCTCCTGGTCAGGACGAGTGGCCCTACTCTCATACTGTCTGAAGGCTACGCCTGGAGCCACAGTCCACTCAGACATGGCAATAGATCTTTCATCTTCTCAACCCCTTTCTCACCCACCTCCCTTCTACTTCATGAGATCTTCCTCCCATTCTTTTGTAAGATTTCTTTTTTTAACACCCCAGTTTCTTCTTGAAGTATTGCATCTTTGAAACCTGTATTTTTCCAAAATTATTTCTTCTGATTCTGTTCATTACAGGAATTCAAGTCCCATGACCTGTTTCTCAGAGTTCAGTCCCAATGGCACACCCACTTCACATGCCCGATCCCCACAGGACCTGCCCAGGACCTGCCCAGGCAGAGAGCTGTGTACTGTTCCTGAAAGTGCAAACTGTGGCTCCAATGCCACGAGGCCAAGGACACCTTGCGCAGCACCTCTTGGTCTGTTTGCCTGGAAGACTGCTTAATTGTCCAACTCTGCTACTCTACAGCATGCTTGAGGTTTCAAATTGTAGACAACCTATCCAGTAGGGGACACTTCTCCACTCTGGACATATCGCACAACTGAACTTTCCCTTCATTCATTCCAAGGGTCTGTTTTCAAAACCTTGCTGTGAAATACGTCATGTTTACACTTCAACGAGGACAGTGACTTATGTGCATGACCATTTCCTTAGGTAGGGCAACCCAGGGGGACAGGAGATGGGTTCAATTTATCCTTCCTATTTCCCACACCTAATGGAGAAAACAATGCTGTGCACATCTTAATTTTGAGGATGCCTTTACCTTTACACTGAAGGCCACCCTGAAGTCGTGAGGAAGGACCTACACCGGAGAACGAGGCTGACATTTCAGGACATAATAGTGACAACCCTCCTCCTGGCGCTGCAGGCTGGGGAGATGGCATCAGCACCTGGCCTTGCTTATGTGATGGTGATATGCATGCATACCAACTACGAATTGCCCCTGAGGTCGGTGACTTTGGATCCACAGTGGCCAGACTGCTTCTGGCTCATCGTGAATTAGGCTGATGGTCCTGGAGCTGTCCCTGCTCTAGGAGGAAGGACCTGAGGCCGAGGTTCATGGGGATGTGATGAAGAAGTAAGGACATGGCTGGAGCCCACAGGTGCTAAAAGAAACAGGTTGTTTGCAGCAACCTGGACATCAGCTTGGCCTTCTGCTCCAAGTTCAGTATGCACTGATTAAATGATGGCCAGACATTGCTGAAGAGAGATCCTGTGGCAGGAGAAATCCCGCAGGCTGATCTCTCGCTCTGTCTGATGGGTGGGAAGGGCAGGGGGGGCAGGAAGCAGACACAATGTCCCTGTAGCAAGGCGGGGATGACTTCTAGGGTCTAAGATTTCCTTAAAGAATGGTATTTTGGGCATACTTGCAACATCCCAAATCATGCCAAACAAAATAAAATGTTCCAAGTATCTGTTTTTCTCTAGGCATATATTAAATTACGCATTTGAATTTCTGTGGCTGAATGGAGTAGGGTGTATTTAGAGAGAGTCGTGTTTTCTGAATTTTTTGAGACTTGCTCAAATGAGAAGTACAACTCTTTTAAGGCAAGAGTTACAAGTGAAAATGGTAAGCCAAAGTTTGTAAAGATCATTTGGCACTGGCCACATTCTAAGTTATAAAAAAAAACAACTGTTCCCAGGAACAGAAGTTTATCTGTATTTTCCCTGGTTTTAGAATTTCCTGAGTCACTGAGCCACCAGGACTTGGAGAGGTTGAATGATGATTCCGTGTGTGTGTGTGTGTGTGTGTGCGTGTGTGTGTGTGTGTGTGTGCGTGTGTGTGTGTGAGAGAGAGAGAGAGAGAGAGAGAGAGAGAGAGAGAGAGAGAGATTTTCTTTTCTGTTCATCTGCTGATGAATCCTTAGGTGGTTTCCCCTTCCTGGCTGTTGGGAATGTGGGTGTGCAGATGCCACTCTGACACATGGATTTCATTTCCTCTGCACATAAGCCAGCTGAGTTGCTGGATCATATGATCCTTCTCTTTTTAATTTTCTTGGGAAACTCCCACACTGTTCTCCATAACGGTTATGCCAATTTGCATTCCCACTAGCTGTGTACAGGGTTCAGTTACCCACATCCTTGTCAGTACTTGTTATCTTTTACCCCTTTGGTAACAGCCACCCTTATCACAATCAGAGAGACCAAATTTCAGGATTGTCACTGAAGATGAGTGCTGCCACCCTGCAGTCTCAGTGCGGCTGTCCTTCTGTCCCTAGATGTTATCTCTGCTATAGACATTGCTATGATACATCTTTTCACATATTATGTTGAAATTTTCTGGTGTTATTTCCTTATGTAGGTCCTTTTTCCTCCATAGAATTATTGTCTTTATTTTATTTCATAAAGATTCCAATATGGCCAGTTCCGTTTTGGATTTTTCAATTACTAGAACCAAATTAAACAATATGTGTGTGTGGTGGATAGAACCTGACATTATTTCTAAGTTAAACAGAACAGTAATATATTTTCTCAAGAGTAATAAGTTTCATCTCCACCTCTAATTGCTTGGGCATTTAAGTGTCTAAACACACACGAGTTCTGCTTGGAGTCCCTAAGTGTCATGCACCTGAAGACTCACACAGAGAACGAGGGGACAGACTGAAAGCCTTCAGTCAGTGGCCAGCAGTGCACAGGGCAAGGCTGCCTCCGTGCTCAGCCCCGAGTGATCCCTTGTTCCCTGTCCTGGCCTGGCCTTGCTTCCTCCTTCTGTTACGATCATCTCAGCCATCTCCCTGGCTCCAGCTGTCAGTGGATGTCATTGATCCCATGATCTAAGTTTTCAACCAAATCCCTCCTCAAGCTTAAAGCTGGCCAGTTCAGTCATCTCCTCACATCCTTGTCTTGATGCCCAGAAGCGTCTCGAGTCCAAACCAATCATGTCATGCTTTTCCTTCATCTAAGATCCACCTTCGATTCCCTTTTCCTGAAGCTGAGCATAGGTAAGGGTTGCTCTTGGCCAGTTCTCCCCCTCCCCAGCTCTTCCCTCTGCCCCAATTCCCAAGACACCTGTGCGGGGTACCGCCGTCACCACCATCACTTTTCATCACAACCTTTCCAGTTATGTCCTAAGGGTCCACCCTCTCTGCACTGAGACCCCTGTATTCCTCCATCGGATTCATTTCCTAGAGCACTGCTGTGAGCAGGCGCCTCTGTTTGCATCACGCCACCTCCAGCAGGACCAAGCAGGAGGGGTCGGTCCCACCAGGTCTCACGCCTGTCGCAGACTCTGAGCTCCGGCCCCGGGGAGGAGGCTCCACTTCAGCCACTCTGGCTCTTGGATGTGAGCAGCAGTGTCCATCCGCGTTTCTGTCCCAAGGCCCCATCCTGACCCCAGCTTCACTCCTGTCAGCTCATCACGTGGACCCTGAGCTCGGTAGTTCCCTGTGTTTGGAGGCCTTCGCAGGTTCCAGAACTAATCAAGACTCAACTCAGTTTCTCTTGGACACTCGTTTTTTACCTCAGACTTCCAGCTCTCCATGCCCTGAACTGGCAGGATGTCCACCCTCTCTCTGTGCAGATGGGTTGGAATGGAGCGTCCATCACCTGTCTGACCCCAGTTCCCCACAGGCAAGTTTTCTGCACCTGACCCTTCGATGCTCCTTCTCCAGGGCCACCTGCCTGCAGTTCCTCCCACTGCTCCCTGACCTCTGCAGGCCATCACCCTCTCTATATCCCTGGACCTCGTTAACAGTCGATGCACACGTTACCTGAGCAAGGTTTTAAGGCATTCCAGGAAGCACAAAACTGAGAACCGTGTGTTAGAAATGGTTTCAATGACCAGGTTGAGTCCAGGGATGCTGCTGCCGTACACTGTGGGATATCTGATTGCTAATTTGAAATACTGCACTAATATCATTGCAGCAAGGGTGAGCAATTTAAGGAAAAGTGTTCAAGATGCATAACTTCAGAGGTCTGGCTTCTCCCTAAGTGGGAGGAGTTGCACACGCACTGGCTAGATTTCCTCCAACAAGGCACAGGTGGCGCTGCGCTCCAGGTGATGTCACCTGGTACCTTTGGTCACCAGCCACTTCCCAGACCGTTGCAGAGGGAGAGATCCACTTCATCCAAGGTTCCTTTTTGGAGTGATTCATGGAGAAAGCAATTTTTTCTGGAGAAGTCTGTGGGGTCATTCTCCTTCCTGAGCTCCCTGGGGCACAGGGTAAGTCTGTCACCAGGCTGCATCCCAGCCCTGTCCTTCCTGTCCTCCTGTCCACAGGTGTTGAGCAAAAGATCCTCCCTGATCAACCCCCTCCATCTCAGCCCCTGCTTCCTGGGGAACTCAACCTGCCACAGTTCATTGAAAGCAAACAGTTCATGCCCAAGAGATACCGAAGCCAGGTCCGAGACTGACATTGCCTCTGAACAGGCCCCTTCCCTCCATGGCCTCTGTTCCTTCTGGACTGTGATCCGAGAGGCTGTCTCGTGGGCTGCATTTTCTTTGATTGATGCCTTTCTCTGCATGATGAATAGCATTTTTCCATCTTCACACAGAGCAGAAAAAAGAAGATAGAAGCAAAACAAAAGGAGTTTGAAGGTTTGATTTTAAGATGGCTGCTCATTGCCTTAAAGGAAAATTCCGTGTTTCATCGTTTCTACGTCTTCAGCTCCCCACATCCATCCAGTTTCCAGAATGAAATGCTGTCTTACTCTCTAATACTTGGAATAAATCGGGCATGAGAATAGTAAGTCTGCACAGTGACTCTCCAACAAGGGACTCCTGCCATGCGATGCTTGGTTTGGATGCCGGATTGGAAGACCGCAGAGCTGTAAGAATGACACCTGAGGAAAAAGGTAGGAAACATATTTTTCTCCCCCAAAATATTGCTTAAAGTAAGCAAGTAAATCCATGGTGAGAAAATAATTAAAGCGCTTTAGGAATAAAAAAAAAAAATAATGCGTACTGTAGAATTTCAATGAAAAGAACCAGGAGCTGTCGATTCTTCGGCAGCAGGATGTAGTTAGGCATAATGAGGGGAATGATAAACTGCTTGGGATCTCAGGGATGGGAAGGGAACTCTGAGAAGCATGATGGCATCTCCTTCCAGCACTTTCTAGATGCACTACTATAGAATTGATCACCGGAGGCCAGCCAGAAGCCTGATGCTAGGCGTGGAGCGAGGGGGTGCGTGGTTCTTGAGATGCTCTAGTATTTTTCATGGGAGGTGTTTCTCAGCCATAATCAGATTATGTTGAATAAACAGCATTTTTTTTACCAGTTTAAAATGACAGACAACCTCAGGATTCATGAGAGGTACCATAGTTAACAGCTGGTATCACTGGAAATAGGTGGGGTGGCAAGTCACTCTCCTGGCACCCTGCGAGGTCGATGGACACCGTGTTCGCTCAAAGGACTTTGTAAAGCAACAGCTGTTTTTTGATGGACCAGAGTCCCCTGCGTCTCTAATGTTGAAAGTAAGGTCCTTCGAATCCCCATGGCTTCAGAGAGAAAACTCAAACTCAAACTCTTTGAGTTTCAAGAAAATTAAACAGCTCCTGTACATCCAGGGAAAAAAGGCTCACTCAGACAGCTGTGGGCTGCAGTGTGTGTACCCAGTGGACTCCAGATGTGAGCAAAGCAGGGGACCCCAATCAGAGGTGACAGCAGCTGGGCCAAACAGCAGGGATGAGCAAGACTCGCCCCACAGCAAGGTTGTTTAGAAACAGCAGATGATTTACTTGAGAAGCATTTTCCATGACCTTGGCTCAGAAAAGGTTAACCCTCTCTAGAAGCTTGGTAATGAATCATAACTGACTTCATGTGGCTGGTTTTTTTTTTTAATAAAGTGCTGAAATATGTCAGAGTGAAGATGAGGTAATTATGATATTCCAACAAAGCTCTAAGTTAATTAAATTATTTTGACAAATTTCAGGGCATTGCATTAGTGATACACTGAAGGATCAATATCATATACCTGAAAATAGATCAAGAAGAGATTTGTTCCAGGACTCTCCACCCCCACAGTTCTTCATGAGCTTAAATCTGGGCAAAGCCAATTACATGGACTTTGTCTCTACTCCTGCAGGTCAGCTGTGTCCCTGAACGAGGCTCCACATTACTCTGAGTCTCAGTTTCTGCATAAAACTCATACAAATGGCTTTCAGGACTGACACATTCTGAGTTTATCATTGTAAAGTTTAGAGTCAAATCTTCCAGATAGACACACTTGAAAAATTTAGATGGGCAAAGCCAAGGTATTTCTGTTCCAAGCTTAGATCTTCTTTGAATAAATTAACCAACATTTTTTACTATAATTTGTACAACAAAAATGGAGGAGCATAAATATAAACTGCCATATATTTATGACAACCTGCTATAAAAAGAGCTTTCTGCTGTGAACAGAACTTTGCTTTAAGCTGCATTATCAGTGCTTGAGAGAGTCTAGAGAACTAAAGAGCCAACAGGAAATTAGAAAGAAATAAAAGATATGTAATAATTTTGTTTAAAAATTCTTGTTATAAGATAAATAAACATGTGCAAACATGAATAAAAAACATACACACAAAAATCTGTATTAAAAATTGGGTTCAAATAACATCATAAACAAAAAACTATAGAGATGCAGGAGATGAAGAAATGGTAAAAGATCTACCAGGCAGTCTGGGAGAGAAAAGGCAAGAAGAGTGATCCTTCAATCACACAACAGATAGTTCAAGACACACACACACACAAAACAAAAACAAAAAAACCCAACCAAACCCAGAGATTGTAGCAGAACCAGTTATAATATAATCAAAAAATTATATTTGGCAATTTTAATACCCCATTTCAAAAATAAATAAAGGAATAAAATATAAGCAAAGTAAGAGATAAAATATAATGATTGAATTGAATCCACTGCACATAAACAAGTTCATGCTAAACACATATAAGGAACAACAAACATTATTTTTAAAACCAAATGAGCCATCCATACTGAAAATGTTAATACATTTCATAGAACTAAAATTGTTTCTGAAAACACTACTATTTCTATGATTTGGATATGTGATGTCCCTGGAAGCTTCTGTATAAACAATGCAGGAATGTCCAGAGGTGATGTGACCGGATTAGGAGAGCTGTACCCTGATCAGTGGATTAATCCACTCTATGATTAGTAATTTGAAAGGACTAGTGTATACTGAATGGTGACTATAGGGTGTGGCTGGGCAAGGGAGGTCATGGGGGGTGTATCTTTGGGGTTTATATTTTGTCCCCAGAGAGGAGAGATCTCTCTCTCCACTTTCTGGCTACCATTAGCTTTCCTCTGCCGTGCTCTCCTGCCATGATGTTCTGCCTCACCTTGGGCACAGGTCAATGGAGTTGGTCAACCATGGACTGAACCTGGAACTGTGAGCCCAGTAAACTCTTCTCCTCTAAGTTGTTCTTGTCGGGCATATTGGTTATAACAATGCAAAACTGACTAAAACAATCATGGTGTCTTAGAGTATAGAGAGGAGGGGAAAGCATGGGCTATTTAATAGGTGGTGTTTAGAAACATGACTCAACATATAGAGAAATGGAAATTGGATGCCCACCTCCATTATGCCCATGAGCATCAATGTGGATTGAAGACGTCAATATGGACAGCAGAGGCAGATATGGAGAAAGACAGGAAAAATGACAGGAACGTGTCCTCATGCATGCAGAGACTTTTCAATCAAGATCCCAGGGGAGACAACCAAAGTTAAGAGACCACGATGTTCATGATCCTTTCTCCATAATGAGAGGTCCAGTTTGATATTAAAGAACCATGGCGAAGCAGGAAGACATGCCAAGACTTGGCAGAAAGGGCAAAAGGGGCACAGGTGGCTGCTCAAACACCCAAGGAGTCTGGGGACACTGGACATGGGCAACCCAACCGCTGCAGTGAGAGAACAAGTGAAAACAAAGGGCTACTTTGTGACAGTTGGGTGCCGTGTTGGAAAGGCAGGCCACGGCAGTCACTGACGGGCAAGGCTGCGGTGGCTGGTGGGCAGGCACACTGCAAGGGGCTCTGGAGCACGGTTATGCAATCACAGGGAAGTCCTGTGGGATCAGTGGTCGGTCTGTTCCGTCTGGGTCCTGGACGGCTGTGAACACCCCTCATGCCACGTCACAGGCTCTTCATGGCAGCATGTGTACAGAGTCAGAGAGCTGGGCAGGGGGCGGGGGCCTGGGTGCTTACTTTCTGTGCTTTTGAAAAACATACATTCAACCTATATATGTACATGGAGACACAGAACATGGATCTAAAATCAATAAAACGCACATAGGAGAAGAGTGGTGCCAGAGTTAATAGAAGGTTTGCAAAGAATACGAGACTAAAATAAATCAAAATCAGGCCCTTTGGATGGACTGATGGGAATGAGTGGCTTAAACCCAAAGTTGACAAAAGAAAACAAAATCCCAGCCCACCCGTGGCAGCCCTTCTCAGGGAACACCAAGGGACCACCTGATTCAATGCGTGTCGCGGCTTCGAGGTGGGAGGTGGAAGGCGGGTTTCAACAAGGAGGCGCTATCTTCAGGATGGAGGTGGCATTTCCACGTGCCTCGGAGACACTACAGTGCTCAGAAGGCTGCGACTCCTTCAGTCAACAGACCCCTCAGTCTGTCCTCACAAAGAGCACGAGCCGCCCAGCCCTGATGCCTGCGGAACAGCTGGACAAGGCGCAGTGTGAGTGGGCAGCCTGCAGGACAGTGGCTCCCTGTTTCACACAGGAGCCAGCTTCCGGTGGCGAAGGAGCAGAGCGCGTGGCGCTGCCAGGCAGGGGAAAGGGGAGCGGCACTGGAGAAGGCAGACCTGCACCCAACAGGAGAAGCCCTGTCTGGTGAGCAGGGGCATTTAAAAACAGAGCGGGCTCAGAGCACCGAGCACCACTGCAGAGTCCAAAGCGGGGGGCCACAGTCCAGGCCACCAGCAGCAACAGCTGGGAGATGGGCCTCCATGACCTCCAAGTTCACCCCCAGCCCTGAATCTATGGCCACATCATCCCCTTACACAGAATCAGGCCCGTGCTCGATGTACTTACTGCGTCTCTCTGCAAGTGGTATATGTTTTATGATGTGTATTTTTATTTATTCATGAGTATATGCTTATATTATAACTAAAACAACCCATATAAATATTATTGTACCATACATATGCATAAACTATGCAATTCTGTTGATCTTATGCATTGCTTGTGTTTTGCACAATCCATATAAAACATCCTACTGCCAATTTTTGAATATTGAGAGTTGTTTGTTTTGATTTAGAGTATCATTATCAGGATATTATTACCAACACTCCCAGAGGGTTTCACTTGTCTGTCTGTGTGCATGTGTGTTTGTGGGGTGCACATATGTGTATGTATTTGCAACAAGGTTAATTATGGGGTAGGCAAGGAGTGTTATTAATTTTTCTTGGATTTCTTTCTTCCTTTCCCGTGACTACATAATTCTCTCCTCTAAGTTTCCCATGTTGAGCAAGCACAACATATTGCAAAATCTTATTTCTCCTACAATTTAATTATAAGTAAATAAAAGAATCATATTCTTTGACATTACACCAAATCCTATACATAAGATTTCCCTTTGTAGGAGAAAGCAATTTGAGATTTTTAAAATATAACATTTAATCAAGTGTTCCCATGAATAATTTTCTAGAATAGAAGGAAAATGATAAGTCAGTCTACCTCCAGGACGAACCCATGTGAAGGGAGGTGTGTGAACTGCATTCTCAGCTCGATTCCAACACCCTCACCCAAAGTGCAGAGGATCTCCTCGGAACTCTGTGGCCCAGCTCCCAGGCAGGACAAATGTAGGAATCTCACCACATGTAAGCAGGAGTCTTTTCATGCATAGTTCAGAAAGAAGAAAGTGTGAACGTTCCTATTTCCCAGACTTCTTTTACCACATTAGGATATCAAATGAACAAAGAATTTCAATTCCCATTTGAAATAAAGAACTACCACAGATTATACATGTAACACATCGCCATTATGTTGCCCTCAGACCTAATTTTTTTCTCCTGTATTATCTGTAATAGAAACTGTGCACTCCCTAAGTAGTTTTTGAAAAATCAATATAAAAATGCACAAACAACTTATTTATGGCCACACACGAATGACCTCAGCAAACAGAACCCTCCATTAAATACTGCTCAACTTTAATGAGGGGCCTAAAAAGAGAAATGACGTGGGAATGATGCACTTTCCATATACAATATTGTACGCTGCTGGAGAAACCAGAGAGAGCAGGAGGGGGAGAAGGGGACAGGCATCCAGAGGGAAGGAAGTGTCCTCCTCACAGAGCTGGGACGGGGAGTCGGGCTGACAGTGCTCTGGGTGTGGCAGAAAATGAGCAAGCCTCAGAAAGCAGGCGTGGGGACCCTGCCAGCAGTGTTTGTGCGCACCTGGGCCACGTGACATTGCTGTGGTGTCCCTGGCGCTCACCTGAGTGGAGCTACGGCCACTGTCAGCGGGTTTGGATGTAGCCGTCCCGCACTGACTGCATCGTCAACAGTGCAGAAGAGGGGACACTGGTGTGCAGCCTGGGCTAACCTGCTGAAGCGGGTGCTTCCCGCTGCACTGGGCACAGCTGCTCTGGTCAGCTGCAGAAGACAGAGGCCCCGGGCAGCAATGACACTTAATTCTCTCTTCAAGCTGAAGGGCTCCCAGTAAAAAGCTGTCTTGGTTTAAAGAGGGCAGTGTTCAAATACACCAACCAGAGCATGGGCATGTTTGGGGTAAGTTTGTTAAAGCCACTGCATGGCCTCAGAGGACAGTAGGACACGCCTGCCCACCGCCTGCCGTCTGCCAATGACATGCTGGGTGTGGAAGCCAGTGTGTTCTTCTTTATCATCAGTTGACATGGAAAAGGGGAGGAATGTGTAAAAGGGAATGTTCCTGCTTGCTCTCTGCATCTCCAGGATCATCTCGTCTCATCGACTGGCAACACTGATTTAAAAGACACACTTCTAAAAGCCTGATCGTCTCAGGCCACTCATTGTTTCAGCCAATTTTCTCATCTAATTTTAGCCATTTTCCTGGAATCCATGGTTCAAAATTCCCACATTCAGAATCCAGAGCCGTGGTCCAGAGACACTGACCCCTGCTCCCCAACTTCCCTCTCAGGGACCCCGCTCAGCCTCTCCGCCATCCGGGCCGAGCGTGGGGAACGGCTTCCGCCCTCTCTCACCAGATCCAGCCCTCCTCTGGTAACTCTCCCCGTTAACGCTCTCTTAATCAGACCCTCGGTATCTTTCCCTACTTTTTAAACAGTTTTTTTTTTCTTGACTTTTAAATAGCTTCCTTCTGAGACCTGTGTTGTCCTTTCTCCTCAGGCCAATCCTGACTTCTCACTGCAAGTTGAATTACTTCCCCTACACTCACCCTGGGGTTGCCTTGGAGTAAAAAGTTCTGCTTTGGAGCCTTGAGTACATCACAGACGACCTCGTGCACATCTTTCCCTGTTGCTCTGATTCTGCATCATCGGCACTGCGGAGCAAGTGTCATGCAAACCAAGAAGTCTTACGTAAATATAACTAGAAGGTGACATCTCCACTTCACGGCAATTAACTTTCCTGGGAATGTTGGTCTCCAGCAATTAGGACACTCAATCAGGCACTGTTCAAGTCCAGGGTGGCACATGGGCAAGGAGTGCTTTGAAACGGGTGAGATATAAAGCCACTTGTTAAACTGAAGTAAAAGAAGGGATTTCAACTTTCATTTCTGCCATGTGTTTGAAGGCAGAAAAGTCACTCTTCTTAATAGTCAAATGTATTTCAGAATTATCGAAGCTTCCACCACTATCAACAGTTAGCGCCTTATTTACATTCATCTTTGGGGCTTTGATTCCCAAGCATGTGTTACAAAATGAGCAGAAGGGCCATGACTATTACCAAGAAAGATAAGACTGAAAAACAGTATTGTTTCCAGATATCACCCGTGCGTGCGCGCGCACATGTGCACGCGCTCGCTCTCTCTCTCTCTCTCTCTCTGTTACCAAGGAAACTTCCAGAAATGAGATAAAAATAACAAAGTGCCAGTTTGCAGTATCATGACTGGAGACTCATCGGCCAACTTTCACTTCCAAGGGAAACCAACACTTGAGGCATCAATTTTCTCAATAAAACACCCACTGAGCACCAACAGGAAAAGTAATGCAGTGCACTCTTCAAACGCACCAGCAGGACAGCCTTCCACTCCCAAACCACAGGGACGCTAGGACGCGCACAATTAGCCGTGCCTCAGCTACCTCTCCTGCGAATATCCCACAACTGAAAACAGTAAAGGTTATAATTTTTAAAAAGTCTTGGTAGACCATGATCTTAGCCACTAGCATCAGACTTAATTTATATATTTCATTTCAAGACATTTTAAAGTGAAAATTTAAATGTGCCGAAGTCAACTTGGTTTAGACCTTCTCACATCTGAGTGAAAGCTAAAATTGCTAATGGGGTATAATTCACTACATGCTGAAAGTTCAACATCACCTCTAACAAGAAATACAAGCGGTGTCTTGAGCGAATGGCCGCGCGTGTCTTTGCTTGGGTGCACACGTGCACAGGCCAGGAGCACAGGCAGGCCTGGGTGGCCACATGGGAACCCAGAGTCAGTATCTGGCCTCAGGTACATTCTAGGCAGACACAAGCTGGGCCACCCCATTCTCCCAGGATGTGATTTTGTATCCCAGAACCTGAAGTGCCACTTGTCTACAAAAAAAGATGGAATTAAATAAAAGCAAGGGGGATACCCCTTCATATTAATGGACAACTAGCAATTATAGTGTGGTTTATAAAACACCCCTGAACACAGAAGAAAGCATGGTCTGAAGCAAGATTAACACATAGGTATGCACATCCCCCTCTGTATAAGCATGTGCACAAAATAATTTGTATTTATTAAGTGCCAACAGAAGACATATATTGTGTGCACATTCTATACTCCAAGCTTCCAGGCAAATCCACTGTGAAAGTCCTTCCAACCACAGGGTGGTGCCTGCTATTCTCTGGGGGCTCCATGGAGAACCTACTCTGCTTCCAGAGGCTCTCATGGGAGACAGCAGGGAGGGCTCTGGCTCTGTGCATTTGACTGCTGGTGTGAGGTCTCTCTGGTTTCAACACCATCTCCCCCTGGAAGGACTTCCTCTTTCTTCCTGGCTGTGATTTGATGGCCACACTTGATCTCTTCCTTGCTGCCCTCTGTTGCCTAATATAGTTCTTTTTATACCTTATGGGTCTCTTTTGGGGGCGGGGTTTGGTTTTTTCTTTTTTTCTTTTTCTTTTTTTTTTACGGAGAGGATTGAATCCAGGTGTGCTCTACCACTGAGTTATATCCCCAGCCCTTTTGTTTTTTATTTGAGACAGGGTCTCATATTGCTAAGTGGCTGAGGCTGTTCTTAAACTTGAGACCCTCCTGCCTCAGCCTCCTGAGTCACTGGAATTACAGGTGTGTGCCACTGTGCTAGGCTTAAGAGAAACTCTTAACAAGTTGTTTTATTTTCTGAGGGACTGACCTGATCAGTGACTGTTCTTTATTGAGCCCATTTTAACCGCTAAAGTGAATGTACATTCCCACCTCTAAGGGTGGGATGCAGGTAGGCAGCCTATCCAGGTTCCCATTGCTTGGGCCACAGGATGGGTCCAGACTTGGGCTCACGGCTCATGGAGACCACAGGAGAGTGCCTGCCTAGGACTGCTCCACAGGAAGCTGACGGAAGAGCCCTTTTCTTTTCTGGTTGTTAATGGGCATTCTAGTCCAGAGACAACAGGGCCAGCTCCCCTGTCATGAGGGGGTCAAGCCCAAGACCAGAGGAGCACACAGGAGAGTCCGAAGGCTCGGTGGCAACCCAGTGTCTGGATCAGGCCTCTCTGCAGACCAGCACCGGGTCTTGTCTTTTATGACATACACAGTTGCTAGTGCTTTGAATTCTTACACCTTGCCTGATAAGGTCAAGGTAAGTGAACGGATTCATGCCAATCTAGGAAATTTAGAGTCAAATAAATTCAAATAAAGAGATTAAAATAAATTATTTTTTTTGTTTGTTTGGCATGAACTAATTTGAGTTGGTTTCTGTCACTTAAAAGGATCAAAACTAATAAATTGATTCATGCTGGTCTGGCAAATTTTAAGAATAAATTTAATGTTAAGAATAAATTTAAGTTAACGATTCATATGGCCTTTGTTTGAATTTATGTCTCTTAAAAGTTAGCATTAAAATATTTATACCCCTTTGTCTAATAATCATATTTCTGGCAATTTTTGTAGAAAGAACTAATCTTAAAAGCAGACAAAGGCCTATGCACAAAAAGTTCATTGGATGCATTGTTCACAATGAGTGGTTAGGCATGAGAAACAGACTTAATTTTTAGCCCTGGATGAGCAGGCAGACCTCTGGGGATCCTGAGACCATAAGGGGCTTTCAAGGAGGAAGCCATTTTCATTAGGCTGCTAGGCTACTACCTGCCTCTCTCGCTGTGTAGACGTTTGCACTGTTGGCATGAAAGCAAAGGTGAGTGAGACTGCCCAGCCTTAATAGGAATCACAGTGGTGACACTAAAACCTCCTGTCCACCGTCCACCGCTGTGCTGCCTGCCACCAGGGATTCTGTTTGCTTATAGTGTAAGTCGGTTTCCTTTAAGGACACTGCAGGGGAATGGCTCGCATTTGCCTCTGATTATTTGAAAGTATTTGCAAAGAAGCTGGCAACTTTCACACATATAATGTATGCTTAAAAGAAGCTCCTAAACACAAAACTATTTGATTAAATTGTTTCCTAATATCACAGACATATTGGGGACAATATGTTTAGGCATAAGCTAACTTGAGTTGGTTTCTAGGGGATTGTCTCACACTTGGTGAAACCATAAAAGTGATCATTTTACTAGATCCGACCTTGGAGTTCCTGTCACTTCGGATGTTCTTTGTGACACAATGGGGAGGTGCACAGAGCACTCTGCTGCCCACAGAGGAGGGGGGTCATTGCACACAAAACCTGGTGTCCTTGTTTGAGATGCAAACCCACTGGCCACCTTTTTCATGGAACTCCAGGTTATTTCTTCAAAGAATGGCTATCTAAAAACTATAGTTAAGCAGACTTGTGTATTTGATACACATTTTCTAGAGGAAAAAAAAATGAACTTTTCACTCCCAGGATCATGAAGATGATGTTTGTAGTAAGTACTACAACTGAAACTTCAAGGGAGAAACAATTTTAGGAAACCTAATTGGCCACCAAGAGCTTGACAGGTTACCAGTATTTGACTACTTCCTGATGAGATTGCGGTGAGATTAAGAGATGCGCTGTTTTGAAGTTGTGCAATGAGTCTGTTAGTATCTGGAAGTGCTGCACAGCTCTGTGAACCATCTGTTTTCAAATGCTCAGCTTATCATGTTACAGAATCACATGTGGGTAAAACACATTCCTCCAGCGCAACTTTGTCACTTGGACAGCTTAGGCAGGCGGCTTATGCTGATTTGGAGAATGGTTTTATTACAATTTTAGGACTGCTATCAGGGTGTCCCTCATGTAGATTATTCACATAGCTGGAACATTTTCATTTTATATTTGGCTGGGGACTGGAAGAAGTGGGTCCCTCTGGGTCTGCCACTGCACAGCTGTGTGTCCCTGGGTGGATCTGTCATTTCATTGCCTTTGCTGCTAAGGAGATGGGGGCTGAGCTGCTGAATCCCCAACAGACCACACCATGATGTCAGAAGGCTTCAGTTGGGGAGGGTCCTGTGGCCCTGGAATCCTATGCCACCCCTCTGCCTACTCAATGTGAGATCTTGGTTTAAAGTCCTTCACTACAAAATATTGCTTCTAGTTGGATTCTAAAATCCAACTTTGGGGAGTCTTTTGGAAAGAAAGACACGTTTTATAACCATCTGACAGACAACTAGGTAACCAAACCAACCAGCGTGTTCTAAGGTGATGTTAACCGCGCAGGTCCTCTGGGAAATCCACCCAGAGAAAATGAACTCATCTGCAGGTCCTCAGAGGATGCAGGAGCCAACACACCATCCCGCAATCTGCAACCCGCAAATCTCCCTGCACAGAGACCCCGGGGCCAGGGCACCCTCCCCAGGGCTGGCCTGGGGCTGGCCTGGGCTGAGGTCCAGGCCATGTGCACAAGTGGTGTGGAGCCCGAGGAGGGTGGGGTTACCTTTCACGGTCACGTGCACGCTCTGGCTGGTGGAGAGCTGCGGCTGCACCAGCACGTTGCAGGTGTACTCGCCCTCGTCCACCTCCTTCTGCACGTCGGAGAGTTTCAGGGTTCCATTGTTCTCAAATGCCACCTGGCGGTGGTTAAAAGGAAGCAGATTCGAGTTCTTGTACCATTTGATGGAGTAGTATGGATAGCCAATCACACGACAGTGGATGTACGTGTCCCTCCCTGCTATTGCTGTGATATTTTTCATTGGTCGAATGCTTGCAGGCCCTGGGGAGATAAAGGAAACTCTTGAAAATAATTTAAGGGCACATCTCATGTGGGGAAACGGGTAACGTTCTTCCTTGAGTTAGAAACACATTGATTATGTTCATGTAAGCTCATCTTTTTCCGTTAAATAAAATTTCAGGTATTTGACATTTTCTTCAAAAGATATTTTTTCTTTATTACTTTCCAATGAATGAATATTAAATATTTTCCTCATTGGCTACTTCTATTAAAGTATTTTTAAATTACGAGATAATAGGTAACTTGATTGGTAAGAGCAGCTAGTCTACACTGCACATCACACTCTGCTTGTGAAACATCGGTACCAACTGATGGGTCCTTGGCTCTCTCTAGAGTACACAGTGGAGATGGGCGTCGTGCCAGGCCACACGATGAATGTAGGTTAGATGCCATGTTCATGAGGGCTTACCATGAGCGCAGTGAGACAGGAGGAAAGGAGAAAGGAAAGTCATGCAGAGCATAAACCAGGAAAGGAAAGATCAGATCGAGTGGACAAGTCTAAGAGGAGAGAAAGAGAACCAGCTGACTAAGGAAACAGGATTCCCAGGTCCCCCGCGGGCCATTCCCGAGTGGGGAGGAGAGGGCAGCAAACGGGAGGCCACGGGACTTGGTTCTGGCATTCGGGGCTTGGCTTGGAGCATGCAGAAACCTCCTTCTCCACTACAATGAGTCATGTGTGTGTTTCGAGGAGCTGATTTGACAAGCACCTCTTACGTTTATTCGAGCCTGGTACAGGACGACTCCGGCCGAGTTGTTGGCGGTGCAGCGGTAGACGCCCCCGTCGCGCACCTGCGAGCTGGAGATGTTCAGGTAGCTGACCACGTTCCCCTCGGACGTGATCATCTGGCTGATACGGTGGCCGCCGCCCTTGAGGATCGGGTCGTCATCCAACGTCCACGTGATGGTGGGCAAGGGCGTCCCCTTCACGTTGCACATGAGGGACACGGGTTCCGCGGGACTCACCACTTTTTCACTAAAGGCAGAAATGATTTTGGGAGTTCCATCTGCAGGAAAACAAATTACGGAAGGAAGTGGCACATACAAATAGTGACACCACTGCCCAGCATGGCTGCCCAGTGCCTATTGGTAAGGCAGAGGCTGGCAAAGTACAAAAGAGGCCCGGATTTATCAACAGGGAAATCCCAACAAAACCGGCAGGTGCAGCATTAGCGAGCTTGGACAAGTCACTGTCTATGTCCTGATTGTCTTGACAAAAGAACCCAGATGTAACGCAGATGTGCATGCTGAATTCAGAGTGTGCACCTCCACTGGAGCCACCAGCACCCCCCAATTCTCTCTCTCTCTCTATCTCTCTCTCTCTCTCTCTCACACACACACACACACACACACACACACACACACAACTTTTGCAGTTCATTTACCCGCCAAATTTTCCAAGGAGGTGAATTTGTGAATTTGGGGACTCTCATTCCACTTACTTTGCTCAAGTCATTAAGGGATTTCTCTCTAGGGGGCTGTTTAAAAAAACAAAACAAGACCAAAAAAAAAAAAAAAAAAACTACCCCTAGTCTAATGGTCCCATCTTTGTCATTTTTTTTTTCACAAGGAATGATCTTTATAGATGTCATTAGAAATGGTGATTGCATTAATGCCCATTCAGCCCCTGAGAATCAGTACAAGCTAAATAAATTAGACTTTTCTATTATGTTTATTAAATATGTCTAAAATATTATAAGTAGGGTGAACATAACAATTTATTATCCAGCTTAAAACGTTTTTGAAAGTAAAATGGAAATTACTAATAATCGTACCACAAGAATAGACATGAGGCAGTAGGGTCCCAGGTCAACTAGAATCTGAACCTTAGAGAAGTTTCCGTAGCAATTTCCAGTATGTTTAGCAAAGATCAACTTCATAGTACACTATTTTTCTATCACTTATATGGACAATTTCTCTATTATTCTATGGGAGTAATCATAACACGTATTTCTTTTTTTGAATATGTCTTTCCACTACGAGAAAAAGAGATACATGTATATTAAAGAAAATGCGTCCAAAGGAAGACGTTTCCAGGAGGCTCAGCAACCTAGGTGAACAGTTCAACCCTGGGGCACATTTCCTTGGCCTCAGTGGATCGCTTTGACATAATTTTGATCAAATGAAACAGGATCTATGAATCTTGCAATAAGCCCCACTGGTTTAACCCTGTTTATTTATTTATTTTTTAAATTTTGTGCTCAAATTGAAGTGTTGGTCCCAAAGTAAATGATTAATAGATTTTTCTTATTTGTAATTTTATTATAAAAGATATATATATATATATATATATACACATACATACATATTTATATAAATACATATATATGTATGTGTGTGTATACACACACACACACACACATACACACACACACACTCACACACATGGCAGGGAGAAAAATTTCTTGCAGTTCCATCAGAGAAAGATAAGTGTTCCAAAATCTCTTGAGGAAAATGTCACTCAGCATGCAAAAACCCCGAGGGCTACTTCTGGGTCGTTTGGTCAGCTGTGCAGAGTCCTGGAATGGGTGGCCTCCCTGCTGCCCACTCGCATGGCCTGAACCCTCACATGCTCACTGTGAGAGACCCTCAATGGAGTTTGTTTCCCAGCCATATTAATAAATAGTATACTCCAGTGACCCTGGGTTGTTCAATGGTGAACAGTGTTTTTCTTTTTTTTTTTTTAAAGTTTTTTTTAATTTCATTTTTTAGTTGTAGATGAACATAATATCTTTATACTTTTATTTTTATGTGGTGCTGAGAGTCAAATCCAGTGCCCCACACATGCAAGGCAAGTATCTGCCACTGAGCTACAATCCCAACCCATGAAAAGTGTTTTTTTAAAATTATCATTGTTGTTATTTACTATCAGAGATGAAAAGAGAACTTTAAAATATTAAAATGAGGCCAGGCTATAACCCAGCTCCTGGGATGCTAAGACAGGAGGATGGGATTGCAAGTTCAAGGACAGCCTGGGCCTTTTCCTTTCTCAAATTTAAAAAAAGTAAAAAGGGATGGGGGTATAGCTCAGCAGTAGAGTTCCTCTGGGCTTAATTCCCTGTACCTCAGACAAAAATAAAATGCAATGTAAAGGTTGTTTTGCCTTTAATGTGGGGCAAGTACTGCCTCATTGAGCTGGACATTAGTGTGACAGAGAAGGTCCACGTCGTCTTCAAGGTCCTTCTTGGTATATCACCAGTCACCAATGCATGGGAGCACTGAGGTTATTTAATTGTCCTTATAATTCCACAGTTCATGTAGGAAATGTTCATCCGGAAACGTCTCTGATTTTTACCCAGAGCACAAGAAACTCGTGTGATTTTTATCCATTTAGGAAAGAGTTCTTCACTGATGCTATTGTTCAGTGCAGGTGATATTTACAGTGAAATGCACTGTACACCTGGTGTACAGGTGGGTTCTGTTGATCGCACGCACCTCGGTAACCACCAGGATGATCAGAACCCAAACCTTTCCCAGGAAGATCTCTCAGGGTTCCTTTTCATCAGTCCCACCCAACCCAAGCAGCACTGCCCTAGTCTGTCACCAGGCGCTAGTTTTTCCTGTTCTTGAGCTTCAGATAAATGTAAGATAGAGCATTTTTATGCATGCCTATGTGCTGTCATAACCACAGAGCAACTCATGAAATCAGGGAACGTAATCTGCAATCAGCCTATCATCCAGTGCACATTCCTTGCTGAAATTCTGCCCACTGACAGAGTGTGTCTCTTCCTGCTATTTCCGTCTACTCCAGACGGTATCACCCCTGACATTTACGAGTCTCTTTAATTTCCTGGAATCTGGAACAGTCTTCAATCTCTTGTTTCTTAACTTTGATACATTTTTGAAGGATAACTTTGTAGACAGTTGCTGGTAACTGGGTGTTTCTCCTATTTCCTCCTGTTTAGATGCTGGTTTCATGCTTCCTTGGAAACACCATGAAACACTGTTGCTTTTCACATGTTCATTGGCTGTCCATGTGCATCCTTTTGTGGCTTTGCTCACAGCATTCATCCATTTTTATATTACAGTGTTTGCCTTTTCATTATCTATTTATAGGAATTTTAATGTTTATGGAATGCAAATACATACATCAGATAACAATAATCAGATATATTTCTCAAATATTCTGTGTATACTAAACATAATATCTGTCAGACATACATGTGGCACCTAGAATATATGTTTGTGCTTATGCTTAAAATATTTTCTCTCAGTCCATGACTTCATTTTTAATTTTCTTAAAGATGTTTTTGTCTTTGACCTTCAGTGCTTTTTGTGTCCTGAATCTTTGCCTGTGCCCAAGTCATGAAGAATTGTTTTCATTTCTCACATCCTTTATTCCTTTGGATCTGAGTTCCCACTTTACGTAATTCCCTTCACTCTGGTGACGTCATTCGCCATTAATGTGTGGGTTTTCTGTCATCATTTTCTTTTACCTTTTGTTTATTGGGAACACCTTTATTCTGCCTTAATTTTTTTGGCAGGGTGTGGGGTACCAGGGATTGAACTCAGGAGTACTCAACCACTGAGCCACATCCCCCCCCTTTTTTTTTTTGTATTTTATTTAGAGACAGGGTCTCACTCAGTTGCTTAGCACCTTGCTTTTGCTGAGGCTGGCTTTGAACTCGCGATCCTCCTGCCTCAGCCTCCTGAGCTGCTGGGATGACAGGCGTGCACCACCACACCCAGCTATTCTGCCTTAATTTTTAAAGACTATTTTGCTACAGATGTCTAGTTTGATTTTTTTTTTTTTTTTTGCAGAAAATATAAAGATGCTTCTCCATTGCCTTCAGTCTTCCCACACACCCCATGAGAAGCCACTTCTCCTCTTCTGATCTTCCCTTCATGGAATATTTTCTCCCTCAGATGGACAAAGTTTTCTCTTTCTTTGATTTTCTGTGTCTTGACTCTAATGTGCCTACGTGTAATTTTGTCTTTTTCCTTGAGGGTTCCTATGTTTCTTGGATCTGACACTCTATTTTTTTATGCCAAATTAGAGAAAATTGTGGCCATTATTTCTTCAAATAGCCTCCCACCCCCAACCATTCTCCATCTCTGGAAAAACAGGAGCTGCTCTCTGGCTCAGGCCATTGATGTGCATGATCCTCTTCATGCTTTTCTATCTTCAGGCCCACTGAGCCTTTCTTCTTTCTTCTCTAATGTTGCATTAAAGAAAATTCAGTGAATCATTTAATTTCTGTCCATTTCTTCTCATGGTTTCCATTTCTCTGCTGTTTTCTCCTGTACGTTCACTCATGGTGTCCATATTTTCCTTTACACTAGACCATGTTTTCAATAGCAGCATTGAAGTCTTCATCTGCTAATTCTAACACTGGGGTCACTTCCAGCTCTGCTTCTGTCCCCTGACTTTGCTTTTTGTTAACTGGTCACAGTATCCTATTTTTCTATTTGTTGTTCTATTTGTCTTGTTTTAATACATCTAGTTATTTTAATTGCAGACAGAATTCCAGCCCCCCCCCCCTCACATTTTTGCAGTTCATTTGCCCACCAAATTTTCTAAAGAGGTGAATTTGTGAATTTGGGGACTCTCATTATTTCCTCTTTCCTAGAACTTCTGCCCCAGCCCCTCAGCTTGCAGGTGTTTGGCTCCCTGAACTCTGTCTTCTCTCACTTGACTCCAGTAAGACTCGATGATTTGCTTTTCCTCTGGTTTTTCCTCCCTACACTGCATGGACTGTTGGGAAGTATCCTCAGGAGAAGATGGAGACATTACTGGCTCTTTTCCCTTCTTCCAAAGGTCAACTCCTTTCTCCCCATATTTGGTATTTCTCCATCACGTATCTGCAAGTTCGTCATTTTATGTGCTTGAAGGTTGGTCTTACATTTTCTATTTTATCATTTTCAGAAATTGAATCTATTAATTCTTTTTCATTATTACATTTGCCAATTGGATAGCGCAGGGTTTATCTGGAACTTATCATTGCTAAGCTCCAGTTTCTTCGGCCTCAGGGGAAGTGCTCCAGATGGTCCATCCTATCCCGGTCATGTGCTGCCCCAGGTAGTGTGAGACTTTACCTTTCATCTTAATCTGTGACTGTCTCATGGAGTACCTGGAGGCTTCCTTGAGGACCCTGGATGGACACACTTCTCCAGCAGGTACTACATATGTATTTGTGATTCCAGCTCTGCTCTCTCTTGCTACATTAGCACTGTCATCTCTCAGAAGAGAGAAAAATAAAATGAAGCTTCTTGTCCTGAATGGAAACTGACATGCGACAAATAAATCCACGTGTGTGCTCGGGGGTCCCCCCTGCCCCTCTTTTTGTTCAAGTGACAGGCTTTTTTGGAGATGAAAGCCGACGTTATTTTCCCAGTGAGACTGGAGCGTCTTTGAAATCTTTCTCGCTGTCACTCTCTGATAACCTGAGCCCTTTCAACATCATTATGGATTATCAATATGCTCTTTAGGTTTTCTTAGTCACACGAGATGGTTGCCGCGGTAACTAGGCCTAGATAGGTAATCTCTCCTATTTCTACAAAGACTCTAAAAATAGTGAGTAAGGACTGGGGAGCATTGTCATTAGCGACCTGGCTCTGTGCAAATCGATGGCGTTCTGCACTCAATCACTCTGAGGAACGCAGGGCCAGCCATTTCGTATGCATGCCGGGCCTTCAGCTCACTTCACTTCTGCTTTGCAAATCTCACTGTCTGCAGTGAAATGCTTGACTCAGAGAAGGCAGCTCATCTCGAAGCCTGCTACTTCTTAAAAATTAGCAAAGGTGAAAAAAGCAATAACAGAAGGATTCTCTTAGCATCGAGACCCATTTAAGCTGACTTTCATAAACTAATGGATTTTGTTCATTCTCCCTTTGGGCTATATAAAAATCATTTCGTTATTGTAATCAATTGATAACAGATGAGTTTTAAATGATATCAAAAGGCACAACAATTTCCAACAAGACACACAGAAGCGAGTCCAATTGCCTCTGTGCCTAGATGTCTGACAAAAGTGTTCCCTGTCACAGCTTCTTTCCCTGATGGATTGAAGAGTGTGGAGATTTAAGGGTGCTGCAGCCAGCTAGGAGAAGCCAGTAGCAAAACCTTCCAAAATCCCATTAAATTCCACCAATCGATTCTGCACACATCCTAGCCACCCAAATGGTGGACACTGGAATCTGTAGACAGAGACAGCTCTACCCACTGAATGCCATTTTCACCCCACCAAGCACAGTATTAAAATTTTGATTTAAAATTTGTCTCTAGATTTATCCTTGTCACCAGGAGGCCAGACCCTTCCCCGCACCCACCTCAGGGGACATTTGCCAAAGCCAGGAGATATTTCTGTGGTTGCCACATGAAGGGCGTGCTGCTGGCATCTGGGGACAGCAGAAGAGATGCTGCTAGATCCCACCCTGTGGGAAACAGCCCCCAGGGAGGCTTCCCGAGACCCAGGTCTAGAGGAAGACGGTCCGGCCATCGGTGTCACGTTTCTGTCTTGACAAGTAACTTGAAATGAGTGCACAATATTAATGCCACTGGGGTCCATGCCACCTCACATGTGATGCCTTCATTCTCACCAGGACATACACTCTCTCTCTCTCTCTCTCTCTCTCTCTCTCTCTCTCTCTGTCTCTCATGCCTGAGCTAGTGTGAAACGCTAGGGCAGAGCAACCAGCTGGAGAGACAGAGAGAACCGCAAACCGCCACACAGCTCTGCCCGGTGTCTGCTTTTCAGGTCCCCCCCACCCCACCCCAGAGAGCCCACTGACCTTCGAGGACCACCTGCACATAGTCTTGAGCCGACAGCTCGTCCTTGCGCACAAAGCACTGGTACGCGCCCCCGTCACTTTTGACCATGTGATCCATTATAAGGTTTTCGCGGTTGATCCCTGTGATCCTCACATTTTTGCCAGGGTTGAGGATTTCACCATTTCGGTACCAGGAGAGCTCCTGGTCCTCAGTCCCTGTCACACTGCAGGACAAGGAAACCTGGCTCCCCACGCTGCTCTTGACCTTCCTGGGACTGATGGTGGCTTTCAGTGGCTCTGGAGAATTGGGCGAGAGAGAAAAAGAAAGGAAAAGCATCACTGGATATCACACCAGAAGCACACTGGCAACAAGCTGGACGCGTCGCGGCCATGTCTTCGCGGTCTCTGCGTCGGCATCCTTCCACGAGCACCCTTTCACTTGGGAACAGCCTCCTGGCTGCTGTCTTTCTGCCCTTCTTTCTTTACACAACGAATAACACAGTATTGGTCCTACTGCTTTCCCACTGAGCACGCGGGAGGATGCTGGCTGTGACCCACAGATGATCAGGAATGCAACAGGCTAGTTACCAACAGGGCCCCGGGGGGTATAGACCCCATTGCCTGGTCACAAGGAAGCAACGAAGTCTAGCCCTGACACACTTCTACACATACGTGTAATCGCTCTTACACTGCCTGTGGCTTACCCAGGGCCAAGAGCACACAGCTGCAAAAAACAGGTTGATAAGAGGATGCATAGGTTTCTCTTTAAGAGAAGGCTCACTTACTGGGCAGAAAGGAAACTCCTAACCCTGAATTCCTGTTTGCAATTTCAAACCCCTAGTTCACTGTAGAAGACATTTACTGAGCATCTATCATGGGCCAAGAATGGGTTAAACTTACAGATGAAAAAAAGGTCGGTGGTTTGTGGTGCAAACTTGTACGTTCCATAAGATTGCCATACGTTTCTCATACAATATTTAAGTCAGTCTTCCCTAATTCTGTGAATTTTGTATCATCATCTGGAAATGTTTATTCAGAGGGATGAAGGAATAACCAACCTAACAGGTAAATGGAAAAGAAACCCACCTAACAGGTAAATGACAAAAAAACACAAAACCGTTTTCCATCCTAGCTCATCCTGACTGCTCATCTCACCCCACTGGCTCTCAGGCCAGCTGGAATGGAAAGAGGCAATGTCCCAGGAAGGGTTCCTGATTCCGTTTAGATGCCACATAAGGAGAACAATGGGAAAACAAAAGCAGTCTGGGACAAGATTGCAAGGGACCTCAAGGAAAAAAAATCAGAGAGAACTAACAAAAGCATTTGAGCCTGTTGAGTAAGTGAGGGTCACAGTCCAACAGATATTTAGAACGGAGTGATTCTATTATGTTGAACAAATGGGACTGAGGGAGCTGGTCACTAAGGAGGAGTCACAGGTGTCTAGGGGAGGCACAGTGAAGACCCAGCGTGGACAGGCAGGGACTTGGAGCCCAGCTGCCAGGCACCATGGAAGCCCATCTCCAGGACTTGGCAGGACCTGGGTCTGGGGCGAAGGGGACCAAGAAGACCCAGGGTTCACAGTCAGCATTAGGGAGGGGAAGGTGTGCTAATACAGAGAGCCCTGTTGGAGAAAGAGACAGTGAGACTCCAGTTGGTTTTCTACCTTGTTCTTCAGAGGAGCCAGTTTCTCACATGAAATAAAATTGGGAGACACAGGTTTCTGGTACCAGGAAGAAGACTGAGGCTGACTCTGCAGATTTGGGGCTTTTTTTTTTTCAGAGGGGAGGAATTTGAAGCCATAAAATAAAGGAAGCATCCAAAGTAAAGAGAAGGTCTGAGAAGGAAGAGGGAACACCTTCAGTCTGAAGAGAGCTGAACTGAGCAGTGGTGTTCCCCCCTGGGAAGGAGCGGTGAGCAGGAGGAAGACAGCAGGAGACAGCACTCCCTGGGCCTTGCAGACCTGGAATTTAGACCTTTCCATGAACCTTTGAGAGGTGCACGGTGGTGAAGGCCTTTAGAAAGAGAAAGTCTGTGCCAACAGGAGGGGGAGGAGTCTTTGGGAGGGAGCTTAACACTGGACTAGGAAAGATGGGCAGGTGGTCCTGTGATCTTGGGTAATTCACTTATATTTGGTTCTCAGTGAGGAAAATGCAGGGCGCTGGACTGGGTTAGTGTGCATGCCCCGTGGCCGCGTCCCCTGCTTCTTATGGGCCTTCAGTACCTGCCACCTCAACAGGTTTCTCCAGGCCACCACGACCATGCACTGAAGCTGAACTGTGTTGAGATGAAGACCAAACCATCTGGGACACTGAGTCCAAGCCCAGGATGTGGCTAACTTGGAGTCCTGTGTTTCTGCAGATAACAGCTCCATTTAGAAAAGTAAAGAAGCATCTGGAAAGAGCCACCAACAATGACACTGGCTACCATCACCTGTGCCTAAAGAACCATGCGCTCTCCCCTCGGTCTGTTTTCAGAGAGGCTGGTCATGTGAACCAGCAGCTGGGTTATGTCCTCTTGGCTGGGCAGTCATTCTGTGGCCTGATAATGATCTCAAGGTGGACGCATCAGGAGGCTGTCACGTCAAACCCATGCTGTGTGGCCCTGAACGATTCCCCTGAGCATCAATCTCCTCATTTGAAAAGCAGGGCTCCTGCCAAGGTCAACAGGGTGTCATGAGGTTAATGGGAGGCTGTGGACAAAGCCTGGCCATTGCTGACCACAGGAGCACCACCCATGGCGGCCGACACCACCTCTGCCAGTTACCGTCCAACTTACGTTTCACGTACAGGCGGCCTATCACCTTAGCAGTCCCATATCGGTTGGACACTTCGCACACGTAGCTGCCTGAGTCTGAGGGGCGAGTGTTCTCGATGAGCAGCCCCGTCACTGTCTTCTGGAACCTCCCAGAGAGTTCCAGGGGCATGTTGTCCTTCAGCCAGCGGTAATCTGGCTCAGGGTGCCCGAGCGCTTTGCAAGGGAGCTCCACACGCTGCCCCGCCATGGCTTTGCGATGGTCAAACCCGTCCAGTATGGACGGAGCTGAGTTCGCTGGGTCTGTGGGGGAAAGAAGAGCTCTTAGAGGTCATGCATGGGGAGGCAGAGGTCATTCAGAATCCCGGGGCTTCCTGTGTCACTGAAATTCTGGATACCACACCAACTGCTGGTACTGATCTATAAGAGTTTACACCGAGTTACACATAAACATGCCTTATCCCTACAGATTCGTCCTGTTCAAAATCTGGTCAGAGATTCTGCCTGTGGTTCTCTACTAAGTCACTAAAACATCCGGAAGCAGCAGGTTTCAGCAGGAGCTGTGGGCTCACCTCAGGAGAGGACTGGCTTCTCAGAGCCCGGAAGGTGAGGCCTCCCCTTTCAAAGGAGGAACAGAGGAAGAGGCGCTTCTTAACATTTGTAAAACTCATTTCACAAAACAAAGAATTTTAACATAGAAAACAAAGAATTTTAAATGTGTTTTATTTATTCATTTTAAAAAATCTGCACTTTGATTTTTCATTTTTGGTTAACATGGACTAATTGTCACATCAACGTGGCCCAGGTACTCTTTCAGTACCTGCACACAGCATGTACAAGGACGCTGAGCCACCATTATCCAGTTTCCTCTTTCGCAGACCCTTGGAATGACGATCCTATGTTCAGGTGGACTTTTCTGATTTTAACGTACACATATGAGAGAGAACTTGAAATGCTTGATTTTCTGTGTCTGGCTGATTTCACTTAACACAGTATCCTCCAGTTCTGCCCATTGGCTGCAAATGGCAGATTCCATTCTTCTTTATGGCTTGAAGATACCCATATTTTTTTAACTGTTTATGCACTGCTGGGCACCTGGGCAGACTCCATGTTAGCTACTGTGAATCATGCTGGAACAAACACGGGGCACAGGACGTCTTTGGTGTGCTGGCTGCACTTCCTTTGGGTTTACAGCCACAAGTGGGATTCTTGGGTCACACTGTGGAACTACTAGCAGAACCTCTGTTATCTAGAGGGCTTCAACAGTGTCCACCCACCACAGTGTGTGAGAGCTCCCTTTTCTCCTCATCCTCACCAGCTCGGAGGAGCATTTACCAACTATTCATTTGACAAAGGACTCATATGTGTGTGTGTGTGTGTGTGTGTGTGTGTGTGTGTGTACACTAACAGACACTTAGGCTGTTTCTATATCTAGGATGTAGTGTCCAGTGTGGCAGGGAATCTGGGAGTGCTGACATCTCTTCGAGGTACTGACTTCATTTCTGTGGCTGTCAGCCCACAACTTGGATCACGGGATCATCTGTTAAGTAAAAGGGTTCAGAGTTTCCGTGTTGCAGGATGAACGATTTTTGGAGATCTAACTTACATTGGAGTGACTGCGGTTGATGATACCGTATTGTACATACAACATCTGCAAAGACAGTAGACTTCAAATGTTCTCAGCACATGCATGTTGCATAGGGCCAGGAGAAAAAATGTGACAGGTAGTTTATTTAACTTGATGTGGTAATCATTTCACAAGTACATATATGTATGTACATATATAGGTATATTTGTGTATATATTTATGTGGGTGAGTATGTTTGTGTGTGCGTGCAGTATCTCACTCCATGTGTGGAAACATTAAGTACATACATTAATACAGACAAATTTTGTCAAGCATGCATAAGTAAAGCTGTAAGACATAAACTTCAGTTGCTGAGATGCATGAGGAGGAAAAAGTGTGCACATATGGAAAATGTTACTTCAAGGCAGATGATGTAGCTGAGAACAGTATTTGTGTCTTTTCTCCTTCCTCTTTTCCAACTACCTGGAAAGTAGACGTACCAATAATTGTACCTAAAAATTTTTATTCTCATTAAAACTTTTTCGTACTGTTTTGAACCCAGGGGTGCTTTACTCCCGAGCCACAACTAAGTTCTCTCTATTTTTTATTTTGAAACAATATCTCATTAAGTTGCTGAGGCTGGCCTCAACTTGCAATCCTCCTTCCTCAGTCCCCTGAGTAGCTATAATGACAGGTGTGCTCCCTATAGACATCTAAAATTAATTACTAATAGAAAACTTTAAATATGTCCCCTAAGGTAGTACTGCATAATTCTGATGACGTCTTAAGAAGAATGGTTGGGATAACTGGATCCACTTCAAAAAGCAGAAATCAGAGGCTTATATCATACAACCTTCAGAAATTAACCCCAAACAAATCATAGGCCTAAATTTAAAGTGTAGAAATAGTAATAATTTTAGAAGATAGGAAGAAATCTTCATGCCCTTGGGTTATGGCATAAGATCAATCTTGAGACAAAATTTGATACACTAATCTTCATCAAAATTGAGAATTTTGGCATTTTTCAAAGACCCCTTTAAGAAAATGAAATTAGAAACTAATATAAAATTATATTTCTAGTAAAGGACTTGTATCAAGAAAAAAATCTTTCTGTCTCTACAATAATAAACAACCCAATCAAAAAATGGGTAAAATATTAGATATTTCACTGACGGCTATATATAAATGACTAAGAAAATCATGAGAAGCTGTTTGATATAAGTAGTCATTAGGTCAACGCAGATTAAACTCACATTGAGATACCACCTTGCACGTGCTAGAATGACCATTACCAAAAGACCAAAGAGTCAGGTGTGGTGGTGCGGGTCTATAATCTCAGAGGCTCAGGACACTGAGGCAGGAGGATCACAAGTTGGAGGCCAGCTTCAGCAACTTAGCAAGACCTGTCTCAAATTTTTAAAAGTTTTTAAAAAGGGGCAGGGGATGTGGCTCAGTGGTTAAGCCCTGGGGTTCAATTCCTGGGTTTTCAATGATCTTTCTTCTTAACTGTCACAGTTCACAGTCTTCTTAGAATTCTGAGCACCCTAGGGCCATTTCTCAGGTGAAAGTGTGTCATTTCAATGTGTGATAACTATGAATCCTTCAATTAAAGGAATTTTCTTTACTCATGCTCTGTGGTTTGGCTTGCTTTCTCAGAGTCGAATGGTACCTGTAGCCCGTCGTCTTCGCCTGGAGTCTGTGTATTTCCCTCTCATCCTCTTCACCATTTCCTTTTCTACCTGGGTAGGATGCTTTCTCTTGTGTGTTCTCTGATGGGTTCCTTCTAATTTAATTTTCATTTTATAACAATTCATTGTTTTCTCTTTCCTAAATTATATCCTTTCTTGTTTAAAAGACTCTTCTAAGGCCACTTTATTACTGAATTATTTTCTAATCTATACTATTTCAAGACTTTAATCATTTTCAAATTATAAGGTATAGTTTTCAAATGATTTGTGTGCATTTTTTAGTTTTGTCTCATTGTCAAAAAATTTTTTTTTGCTTGTTTTCATCTTTTCTTGTGACAAAATTGTGTGGGTTAAATCTTTTTCCTTTTCTACAAGGAGAGGGTTTGGTGGTTTTTTTGGAGACTCTTTCACAAGAGCATGACCTCAGGAAGCTTTTCCAGACTTTCCCTTGGCACGATCCTGAAAGAATAAAATCTAGCCCATGTCTTGGCTTTTAGCCGAGAGGTCCTGTTGGTGTCTCCCTGTTTGGTAGGCGCTGTGTGGCTGTCAGGACCCTGGAGCACCAGGCTGCCCCAATTCTACTGGCACCTTTGGCATTGCTTCCAGCCTGGGCATCTCTTGCCATGCACTGGGCCTGCCCAGCCGCTCCTGGTACCCTCTGTGGCCCCACTGGCTTATGGAATCCAGCAGTTTCCCTCCAGATGGGTTGTCCTCTAGGAAGGTCATTTGCAGGATGCTTCTGGGTTCCTGGTGTTCTCAAATCACAGTGACCCTGGTGATCGTGACTGGTGCCCTGGCAGCCTCCTATGTGCGTGGGTTCACGCAGGGCCCGGACAGCTCAGGCAGGGTGGCCCGAGCCTCCTGACCTCCTGACACAGCTCCTGGGATCCGACTCTGCTTTCCAGATGAGCATCGGGCAACTGTTGGCATCTCCACTGCATCGAGGTCCTGATGGGCGCTGCCTTCCGCCTGCCCCTCCTGTGCCCTGCTGCTGTCCTGCCGGTTCCCTTGTTGTCAGTGGTTCGTCCACACCACCCACATTCTTGAGTTTCTGGGGAGTCCACATCACTAGGTGGTGGGGACGGTGCTGTCCGTGTGCTTTCTCATGCCATCCTGCGTTTGTTTCGGAGAAGTCTGGGGTCCTTACATCCTTGCTACTAACACACCCCACGGTCTCCCCAACTCTACACAGATGTGCAAAAACAAATCCAAATCACATTTAAAATGAGATTCTGCTTTTTCCCTCCAAAGCTCAGCATGTCGCCAGGCCAGTCTGCACTCAGTGCCCATGTTCTCCTCTTTTAATGCTAACAATGTCTCTCACCTGCTCTGTCAAAATTTCTGCAACCAAAAGTTGGTATTGCCACATACATTAGATTTGGGAGACTTTCAGTGACGTGGTTTTGTCCTCTCCTGGCAACTGTCACCTCCCCAGCCTTCACCTGCACCTTCATTCAGCCCTGCAGGGTCTGCCCTCTGCAGGTGCCTTGGGGTACAGCACCCTGTGCTGGATGCTGCTCTGAGGATCCTTAGCTCTGTCTTCTCAGATGCTCACTGCCCTCACCCTGCCATCTCAGGGACCCCGTGGCCTCTGCAGTCACCAAATGTTTTCGACTACTGCTGTCAAAACCAAAACCCAATTGGGATTAAGAAAAGTAAACTTGCCCTTCAACCCTGAGAGCTAAATTTGAAAGTCAGTGCTTTGTGACTTAGAGTGGAAATAAAGAAGTATGTCTGAAGGAGGAGGATGCGCTCCCAGATTGTGCTCATCTTGGGGATGGAGAAAGGCACGTGTACTTGCTTTGCTAACCCGGACCCATCTTATATCAAGATTGCCCCCTTCAAATCCTTCTCCTTTCTTATGTCACCACTGTATGAGGAGTTTCCTCTTGGATGCAAACAAGACCTTTTCTAGGATGTTCTGAACCAGCAGGACAGTGTGGTGTCACTGCAGCCATCATGGACCAGGTGACAGGTGCCATTCATTTCCTAGTTCATTTTTCCCAACAAGACACAGTAAGCACACAATAAGGGAGAAATCAATAGCTGGCATGAACAAAGAACAAGTCAGAATAAAATATCTGCAAATTCAGAAGAAAGATCATTTAATACTGGCAGGTATTTGTGCTAGACCTTGACAGACAGCAATCTTTGGCTGTTTTGAGGATGTGATGGGAGGGGGACGGACTCCTGATGGGCATTACTGAGGAAGAATGAGAGCGGGTGTCCATGCGACGATGCTTTAAATTCACCCAGGGGTTGATTTCCATTACTCCTTCCCCATAAAGCACCACTGCAAATAAAGCAGGGACACTCGAGTATGGACAGCAAACAACCTTGGCTCAACTCCCTCTGGCAGCTGCCACCTGTTGGGCCCTCACTACTTGCTGTGATCTTATGGTCTTAGGAGGCAGGGGTTAGCATTCTGTATTTAATTTTCTGATACTGAGCTGTGAACTTTGCCCTCCTAAACCTCTGTCTGAAGTGTCAGGGCACCACCCTGAGAAGGCAGTGCTTAATGCAGATGAGCCAACGCAAGCCGAGGGGGACCATCATGTGAAATATTGCTATGTTCTCACGGTATAGTTTCCATGAGGGCAAGTACACAAGGGACGCGATTCCAAGAGTTAGTTCAGATTTCCTTCACTTGGGAATGAGTGAAGGAGAAGGGAGAATTCAACTACCCCTTTAACTTCAGAGGTGGGTGATTTCTCCAATGGAGACAGCATACTCCAAATGACCAGCTCCTCGCCCAGAGCTCTGCCTGGTGGGAGCAGAGCGGTGCTGTTTGTAATTGTCAGTAACAAAACATACAAATACTGGGAGGGTAGTTTTCAGAGCGGAAATCTCATCAAGTCAGAGCAACTGAGAGTTTCACAAGCTGTGAAATGACTCCACCTTAATATCTACATTACATCATGCGGACGCTGGTTTAAGAGACTTTGAGCATTGCTAACGTATTTGGAGGGCAAAAATACGCTTGACTGATTTTAGATGCAAGGTCCCCAGCTTCAGATAGGCATCTGGGGATGCTGGGAAAGGAGAGGAGGAAGGAGAACCCGGCCTGGAGGAGCGTTCACCTGATACAAAGAGTCGTGCGCTGTTGCTCTGCCTGGTCTCCCCAGTGTATCTGTGCCGCGTGACGCAGCGGTAGTTATACAGTCCATCTTCATTCTGTACATCTTTAATATACAAGGCTCCCGTGGATGTGATGAGAAATCTAGATCCTGGAAGAGAGAAGAGGGATGGGCTGTTAAGATGGGGCAGAAGCAACAGAGCAGTCAACAAAGCCCTCAACGACTTCACCTGGAGACACTTCACAGAGGCAAAACGTGGACAGGAGTGTTAGGAAGAGTCCGCACCCTGCGCTCTCCAACTAGTCGGCCCTAGGAGCTCGACACTGAGCACTATACAATAAACACACGCTGAGCAAAGCTCAGCTCATGAACTGACGTTCTGGATTGTGCACCTGTCTCGCAGCAGCCAAGCTGGCACACACGGGGAGCAGCTAACTTGCCTGGTGTTCTTGAGTCATCAGTTTCTCTTCGAATGAGACAAGTTAGGGAAATATTGAACTCCTGCTGCAGATTTGTCCCTCAGGAAAGTCTATATTTCTGCCTCCTCTTGAATATTTCAATAAAAGCACCCAAGTGTTAAACTACAAATGGTAAAATGTTCCCCCAAACTCCCCAGGAAGATGGTCTTATTCCCCCACAGTAATGAATACTCATTGCTATATTCTAAGACAAAGGCCATCTCTTCCTGCAGTCAGTAATTTAGAGTGTTTTGATATTTTTCAGTCACTAATTTTTAAAGCAAATGCTCAAATAATTGACAATGAATATTTTCATCTCAGGGAGAAAATTTTCTGCTGGGCTAGTCCTCCTCTAGTCAACACAGGACATGGCGTTCTCGGTGGGACCTGTGACGTTTACCTGTGATACATCTGTTTGTATGGAAATGGCCAATTCGAGATCAAACATCAGTCCTGGTCTAAGAAGGACTAGGATATTTTTTCTCTTTGAAAATATACTAAAGGTAATTCCCACTGTGCAATTATAATTAGATGATAAACATTAAGGCAGAAAGTAGCCCTCAGAGTGAGTCACTGTCCCCTCCGGTGGGTGGCTCTGTATATTACTGCCACTGAGACTCTTTTACAGACTATTTCTGCATGTGATATAATTCCACTGAAGGTTATATGCTTTGTCTCTTTAGGAAAAGACTGAAATGCCAAAAAATTATCTTCTTGTATTTTTTGTAACTCTTAAGAGTCACCTGAAACTTGCTGTGGTCTATTTGAGTTAGAACTGCGAGAAGCCTTGACTTCATGGCTCTTTGGTCCTGAACATTTCAGTTGCAAGCATAATTCCCACAGCCTTGATCATTTCATGCAAAGACTATACCCACAGGTCCATTGCTCAGTTACAGATGACTTAGGATTTCTTATGTGACATTAAGGCAGTTCAAGAGAACATGGATATGAACAAGACATTAAAAACAGACACTGACCTAGCAAAGCTTTTCAAAACAACACTAATTATTAAAATAGTATAAAATATCTTTAAAATAATATTTAAATTTTATACAATCCTGAGGAGCTACTTGTTTTAAAATAGACTTTAAATATGCTGAATATTAGAAGAGCTAAAAAATCTGCTAACGCTGCATATTCTAAGTTATTTTGTTTCATCCTCCTCCCCTAAAAGTAACCAAAAATACCTTTTGTAGCCTGTCACGTGTCACGGCACTCTAGGGTGTCTTACCATTATATATCACATGTAATAGAAACATTTTTCGATTTCAATACATTTTGCATACTTATGTAATGCTTTCATCACCAGGTCCTTTAAAGTCAACACGATAGATGGGGAGGACAAAGGGAGACATGGGTGGCACTCCTGTCACTCTCCCAGCATGGAGCACGTTCCTGAGGATTGGCAGGCCATCAGCAGTGGCGCTCCTCAGACCAGCTGCACAGCATGGCAGCAGCATGCGGCCATCCTATTGGGCTCTGCTCTCTAGGTACATTTAATTGGGTCGCTTTGCCACCATCACACCAAACTTCTTTGCTTACTTCCTTAGCACGCAGTGGGACTCTGAAGACGCTTGTTTCAGGAGAACTCAACCTTCCCTGGTCCTAAACATTTCTGAGATGTTCACAGCAATGGAGGAGCTGACCACTTCCTGGACTGACTCTGACTTTCCTTTGATAGTGCTCACCCTTCACTGAAACTACCTTAAAATGGTAGGCATTTGAAATACAGACTAAGGTGGAAAGGTAGAAGACGAGTTAGGAATCACGGTCCTGCATACAGCCCTGACTCCAGAGCAGGGTTGCATTCTCCGGGGATGACGAGGGCACAACGAGGTCATATAAGCACCATAGAACTTGGCTGCATGGTGACAAGGAGTCATCGTCCCTGCTCTCCCACCTCCCATTGCCCTCCTCACTACCTCGCATCTTCAGAGGTTTCTGAGTCGTGAAGGCTAGATGTTTGCTCATGTCTTTAAATGGGATTAAAGAATGGGCTTCCACTAAGACAAAATATCGATAGCAATAAAACGCAAATGCACAACTGTCTGGCGCTCTCTCTCTCTGTCTCTCTCTCTCTCTCTGTCTCTCTCTCCCTCACACACACACACACACACACACACACACACACACTCTCGCACCTTGACTCCTCAGGACTGTCAGATTGGATGATACATTTGTGAGAAGCCAAAATTCCAAGGGTTACTTTATTTTCCTTGGAAAACCATTAGCATTTTTGATGAGAACACTTCTAAACTCTGGTTCATACTTTTGTCATGTTAAACACTCTGCAAACAGATCACCACCACAGGATGGTTCCTGGGTTGGTACTGTGGTTAGAACACTGTGCAGTAAGCTGTGCTGGTCATTGGCAGGTGTCTCAAAGCCGACATCCTGACTTCTCAAGACAAAGGGACGGTCCCTGGCCCCTGGGCGTTTGAGTCCGGGGCTGTCTTTAACGACTTTTCTGCCTCCTGCTTTGTTGACAGTTTGTGAGTGGTTTCTTCCCTCCACTAGCAACATCCTGTCCACACCCTTCTGACCTGAGGCCTTCATTGGGTAAATTTGAAAAGCCGGGTATGCAAAATGGCTAGAACTTTGCCTAAACTAAAAGTAAATGGGTTATGGGTGAGTGCTAGGGTTTCTCCCCAGCGTCAGGTGACATGAGCTTTATGTTGTCGTGGCTAAAATAAGTCTGCTGGGTGGTGCCTGCCAGCCAGCCTGGCTAAGCTCAGCTTTGGGCTAGTGAGTGAGGTATTTCTACCTAGAGACACAGAGAAGATGGATATCTGCACAACAGCAACGGTGCAGGACACACGGGTGGATGTCCCGCAGCCACATGCTTCTCCATTGGGGTCCTGAGCAGTGGAGAGCACACAGGTGACGGCTGCTAACTTGGAGGCATGATGCCTTTGTGAGTCTTTGTCCAACACAATAAAAGGAGGAGGTTAAAATAGCGCTGTTCTACAAATCCACTTTGCTAGTCTATAGGTACTCGAAGCAGAACCTCAACTTCAAGATCTGAGCTGCAGAGAGCAGACATGTGTGACCTCCAAAAAGAGGCATGTCGGAGCTATTCTAGAAGGTTCCATGTGAGCAGGAAAACAGGCCAGTGGTGCACCCAGTCATTGACTACCAGGGTGCCGAGCTCCAGAAACATAAAATATCATGAGTCACAGCCACCTTGTCTTCAGGGAACTTGCAATCTAAGACACTTTGCATCTTAGGGTAAGGGGCAGGCCAATAAGGTGACAAGAAGGATGAGAAGAAGAAGTTAGGCCCTGCACTGGTTCACCTGTATGAGGGACCACCAATACCAGAGGAGAAAAGTGGGGATTTGTCCCCAAGCCTGTGTTTTTCCTTGGGTATCACTCTGATTAACACAATTAAACTCATACATTATTCATTATTGATCTATTAAAATTCTCACTAATTTTTTTCCTTGTTCTTATACAGAATCAAATTAAAAGGTCTTCCATGGTACCAGGTGGACCCAAGTTACTTTGAGAGAAATGTCAGTGGGAGAAAAACCTGGGCTTTGGCATCTAGTGGGTCTGAACCCTAAAGATGTCATGGTTACTCACATCAATGTGACCTCAGTCATGACATTCAACTCCAAATGCTCATTTGCTCGTCTAGGAAAGAGAGCTGGTGACAAGCATCCTCTTTTTCCACTTTTGAGGATGAGATTTGCCTGGTGGTCATCTCCTGGATGGTCTTGCCCAGCAGGGTGACTGCAGCCCGTAACAATGCAGCATACACCTCAGAATAACTCAGAATGACTTCAAAGAGCTCACCACAAAAGAAGGGTAAGGGAGAGGAGTCACATGGATTTCACATGGTCAATACATTCTACCCCATAAATCTAGGTCATTATGAATTACCAATTTGACATAATATTATTAAAACATGAAGTGAATGGAAATGAAAGTGGTGTCTATAGAAGTGTAATGTTGGTTATTCTGCTGTTTGATGAGCCAGGTCCATACATAGACATCTGGCCTGCCTGAGCCAGACACAGAAGAGCCCACTGACATACACACAGTAGGACTCACTTTTAACAGTTCATTTATTTGGGGAGAAAGGGGTACTCAACCACTGAGCCACATCCCCAGCCCTATTTTGTATTTTATTTAGAGACTGGGTCTCACTGAATTGCTTATCACCTCGCTTTTGCTGAGGCTGGCTTTGAACAAACGATCTTCCTGCCTTAGACTCCCAAGCTGCTGGGATTCCAGGCGTGCTCCACTGCCCCTGGCTAACAATCATTTCTTTACTTAACAGAGACGATATTACATATCAGAGAAGCATCTGAGCAGAGATGACACAGAGGAGGTTGACATCACCATTGGTGCTTGTGGCTAGGGGTGTGGCTCCGTGGTGGAGAACTTGACTAGCATGCATGAGGCCCGAGTCCAACACTGAGCATCACGTGTCCAGGCTGTGTTAACTGGTGTAGAAAGATAAAAGGCACCCAGTGAACATCTTTGTGCATCTCAGTGAGAGGCCAGTCACAAAGACATTCATTAGGCATTGAATGTTTGTGTGTGCCCCAAATCCATATGGGGATGCCTAGTCTCCAATGTGATGGTATGAGGAGGTGGACATCTGGGTGGGAATCAGGTTGGACGAGGTCATGGGGTAGTGAGGGTGGCCCCCAATGATGGGGTCAGTACCCTCATAAGAAGAGGATGAGAGACACCAGCTCTTTCTCTCTCTGCCACGTGAGGACACAGAAGCAGCCATATGCACACCTGGAGGGGAGTCCTCCCCAGGACCCATATCTGTCAGACCTTGATTGTGGACTTGCCCCTCGGGAACCGTGACACGAACAGTACATTTCTGTTCTCTGAGCCACAGATTCGTGGTATTTTGTTACAGCAGCCTGCATTGACCAAGTTGTCTTCAGGACTCTTGTGCAGTAGGAAGGGCTACACACAGAGACACCAGAACCTTCTCCAACATCATCATCTTGTGGCTGGAATCGGTCCTGCCTAGCCCATCCATGAGCATCTCAATCTATGACGCAGACCCCAAGCTTTCAGGATTAACCACTCCTGCTCCTCATGTGTCATCCCTCCACTCCAACCTCCACAACGCACCCTGACGTCCTCTGCACTGTGCAACCCTCTCCTAAGGATGGCAGCCTCCTACCAGCCTGCATCCATACCTGCTCCTCCACAATCTCTCTCCACTCAATGCACACAGTTTCTGTCCTCCCAAAGATCAACCTTCAGATCTCCAGTGTCGTGAAGGAGTCCCACTGGACCAGATCATGTATGATGCCTGCCATGCTCTGGCTCTGACCTCACGTCCGCATCCCCTTCTCCCTTCTCCCCATCTCCCAGCATGCCCAGCCACACTGCCCGTCTCTATCTGCTCTCTCCAGAGGTGCCGAGCCCAGCCCTCTTGTCATTCTGGCCTCAGTTTTTCAGTTAAATTTCTAGCCATTTTAGCCCACTTTGGACAGATCCACGGTCACTGCTTTCCAGGACTTGGTTTTAGTACATTTTGACCCTGCACTTACGTCTACGTGAGGCTGCTTTACCGCGTCTCTCCCCACCTGGAGTAGCACGCTTCGCTAGGCCTCATTTAGCTGCTCCTAATCTCCATCCCCTGGCTGCACCATCCCAAAGGGTTCAAATAGATGGGTGGATGAAAGAGCCTCTCGCTGCTTGTACTCAAAACCTCTTTTCTGAGGCTTGGGTGCAAAGAAAGTGAGCAAACACATCCTTTTGGAGTTTAACATGCCATTTCCTCACACATACTACATTAAAAGGGGCTCTCCTTCAGGAGGGACTCCACTGTGCGGTGACAGGAAAAGGAGCCCGACTCAGACACAGATGTTAATTAGTTTCCTTTTGACCGCTGGTCATTGCCTGCTGCCAGGTTGGATCTTCAATAGGGCTGCACTATTTTCAGAAAGGTTTTTAAAACGTACCCGACTTTTCACTTAGGACTATCTCTTAGTTTTGTTTTCCCCCACTGCCATCTGAACTGAGCTAATAGTAATTAAAGGAGCAGATGGCCCTGCTAATAAGATGCCAAGTGGCAGGGCACACGAGGCAGCCGACCTCATCGCCGGGCCTGAGCCTCCCAGGCCACCGCCAGCTCCTCTGGGCAGTCTTCACAGCAGTGTCCAGAAAGTCAGAGGGACAGGAGGTCTGAACCCAAGATCTACGGGCATGGCGTGAGACAAGCCCGAAAATGAGCAGCTCTGTACTTTCACTGGAAAGTTAAATTAGCATTAACTAAAATAGAAGTGTAAAAAGGAAAAAACCTATCTAGGTAACTTTAAAGTTCTCAATTTCTGCTGATTCCAAAGTGGGTTAGAAAGAAATTTGCCTCATGGTTTGGTTCTGAGAGAGCGACTCTGTGCTATGGTTAGATGCAGGCATGGAGGGGCTGCAGCAGGGTGCAGGCCGCTGGGCAGCCTGGTGAGGAGGGTCCCTAAGAACCGTGGAAAGCTGCTGTGTTCACGAGAGGAGGAGCCTTCAGGTAGAAGGGTGACCAGCCAGGGACAGGGTGGAATTCCTCCCCCACCAAACATATGTGCTGATGTCCTGCCCAGGACCTCACAGTGTGACCTTATCTGGAAATAGGGTCATTGCAGAAGGGACAAGTAAGGAGGAGGTCACAAGGGGGCAAGATGAGCCCTAATCTGGTGTGACTGGTCTTCTTATAAAAAGGGAAAAATTGGATACAGAGACATCTGGCTACCAGTGCTAATCCTATTCAGTTCCAATAGGCTCAATTTTCTTAGTATGGATCACAATTGTTATAACCTAATATATATATTTATAACATATGTAACTTACACAGTTATCACATATATAACTTATACAGTCTATATAACTGGAATATGTGTATATAACTTACCTACAATTTATATGTGTACATAATTTTACATATATCTCTATGTATTATTTTTAAGATCCCTTTTGTCTCACAATGACCCCACAGGGTCACATTATTCCCATTGTTCAGATGAGAACAGTCAAGGAGGAAAGAGGCCAGGGAACTTGGCCCTGTTCCTACCCCAGCAGTTTCTGGGCTGGGGGATGCCCGGCAGGCTGGCTCCTGGCCCGCGCTGTGCTGTGCTCCATCTCTGAGTCAAAGCTAAGTGTGGGACAGCACAGCCGGGGCAAGCACCGTGCAGTGCCCCTGGAGCAGACAGAGGGAGCTCAGGACCACTGAGTGGAGAACCAACAGAAGGTGGCTGAGGAGATGGGCATGCCACTGGGGCCTGAGGAGTGGGGGGACCCTGGCTCAGCAGAGAAGGGGGTGAGGGATCGGGTCTCTGGAAACACAGGAGTTCAGCAGAAACGGGGGAGTCACCCAGCAGACATGGAGGCCAGCTGGGGACAGAGCTTTGGGGAGCCAGCTCTGAGTGTCCAGGAGGAACCCGTCGTGGGGACTGAAGCTCAGAATACCCAGGGTGCAGTGAAGGTGGACGGCCAAGGAAACCCACAGAGGAGGGTGAGGAGGGACTGAGTGCTCCTTGTGCAGTTAGAACCGAGTCTGCAGAAGCAGTTGTGGGTACTGAGTGCCTGGACACAGCCACGGGAGCAGCTCCACCCAGGTGGAGGTGGCCTGGTGGTGTCTACACTGGGCACGGACGTGACAAAGGCAGTCTTTGTGCTTGCTCTTCAAGCTGGTCATTCCCCGGGGAATGGGGAAAAGCAGGGAGGGAGACTTTCAACATTTAACTTGTCTTTGTAACCCTCCCCTCCAGGTCCCTCACTCAAAAATCTAATCCACATGTGACCCAGTTTATTAGCATCCTGAGCTGCTGCGGTGACTCCAGAGCGCATGCCCCTGGCATCCGATCCCACTGGTTTGTGTGTTAGCACTGCCTCCCTGGTGACAGCAGTCCCCTTGGGGCAAAGCCACCCTCTTGCTCGCCCCATGATCTTGGTGTCCCTCCCCATGTTCAGTACTGCATTCTGCAAGTGACTGGGTGTTGAAAATGCAGATTTAAGGTTTTTTTCTTCCAAAACTAGGATCAGTAAACTAAGGCATCAGATAGAAGGGGCAGGGCCTGCACCCTGTCATGTCACCTTATCTCTGTTGGGACTTTCCATGTTTATGAAAGTACCACCAAGACAGAAAGGGACAGCAAAGCCCCAGCTGGGAACTTGAAATGCTGAGCTGTTTGGAAGAAATCATCTGACCAGAAACGACCACGTTACCTCTGTGACACCAGGGCACAAGGGCCAGGCTGGCAAGTCCGGGCTGGGCTGCCAAGGAAGGAGTGACTTGGCATATGTGTGTTTAAATTCTCTGAAAGCAATTTCACTAAGACATTTTTCTTATGTAAATAAAATTCTCTCAGTACATGTCTCCTGCAGTTAAATGAGGCTCAATTACACGCTGCTAATTTAAGCCCCGCTCTGCATTCCCACCGTATACCTAATTACCCTGTTTAGTTCTTAATGATCAGATCTTTGCCTGCACAGATATCTAGTCTGTCATTAATCTTTGCTCTAGTTAGGTTTCTGGTTACTTAAAAGAATAAATCCTTTGAAAGAACAGAATCTGATTTTAAAGGAATCATATTAAAGACATTTTAAAAAATATATAAGCAGCAAAGGAACTCATATGACTTAGGTTGTATTTATTCATTTATATGATGAGCAAGACTATTTTCTTTTGGACTTTGACATCTAGAATCAAATGTTTCAGTTGGGGACAATGACATAGCAAGTAATAAATCATCAACTGCGGTCAGGACACAGAGAATTAAGACATGAGGCTGGATGAGAAGAATCAAGGAGGGGCCGGTGTGAAGAGGTGCAGGCAGGCTTCCTGGAGGGTACACTCCTCCACAGAGGGAGCTGCGGAGAACAGGCGGGAGGGAGTACGGGGAAAGAATCTTAGGGTGGAGAAAATCCTGGCACATGGGCGGGGAGGAGTCCCGAGTGTCTGAGCACAGGCTCACTGGCATAGATGTGGCCTGGATGCCAGGAGAGGCAAAGGCTGTGAGAACAGAGGTGGCACCCAGGCTCGGGAGGTGCTCTGAAGGCCTGGACAGAGTCCCTCCAGGAAGGCGCAGCCTAGGGGCTCTGTGCTGGCTGCCCGCAGGTGCCTTGTTTGGACTTGGAGAATCCGGAGCAGCCTGGGGTGGAGATGTGGACAGTGAGCCAAAGACTGCCTTAGGCCAGCTTCCTGGAACAAGTGACCAGTACTCAAAAAACACCAGGACACTCTTTCCTGCCCCCTAGCCTCCCGAGGTTGTGACTGAAGGGGTGCAGAGTCCTGCTGACAGTCTCTCCAGCTGTGGCTGCAAAGCGTGGGGCAGAGGAAGATGCAACGTGTTCAGGAAAGAATAAAAGTGCCGAGACTGGAGCACAGAGCTTGGACCCACAGCGACTGCGCTCCCCGGCTCCAAGTCATCGGCCCTAAGGGATGGAGAACTCTGGCTGGAACCATGAGGTCTGTCTGCTTTGGAAATGAACCTGGAACCACGGAGACCCTAAAGAATGAAAACGGACCCTACGTCGTGGCCACTTAGTGTCATGGGCAACAGTTTTCCATATTGTGGGTAGTGACCTGTTGATGGCTATGAGATCAGTTTCATGGATAGTAACTTTATTTTAAAAAATAAAAGGGAAGAGCATAGAAAACATTGAAATGCATGAAACAGCAGGGATAAGTCCCATGTCCAGGTCTGGTGTTTGTCCTCATGTGCACCCACGGGGTCACATGTGTGCGCGCTCAGGGGTGCGTGCATGGATGTACGTGTTGGTCTCCATATAGTCTACGTTTCACTCTGACTTTCTTACTGTGAGTCAGTGAACCAAGTCTGAAGAGCCCTGCTCTACATCCTAGAGATAGAGGTGTTCTCTCCTTGACCGGCTTCCACACCTGAGCAAGTCCACTCATCCTCAAGCACACCAGGTAGCATCCTTGGGGATCTCACACCTTTCTCCTTAAACATGCAGATGAGCAGGCATAAGGCCACAGACTTGGTCACATTTTTAGCGGGAGCCACAAAGGAAGCTGCTGGTGTTTTGCAAATGTTATGCTGTTAATAGGTCTTGGAATAAGTTTGCTTCCTGATGACATGTGAAGATATCTAAGAGAATTTTGAGTTTCTAGAGCCATCCACAAAAATATACATACTTAGAAAAACACCCAAGGCTGGAAATCATGTCACCTACAACTCCCAGGGTCACTCCTATCCCCAGAACCTTGGTTCTTGGTGGTCTGATCCCACAAGAAGCTTTGAGATTGGCTTCTGGGTTCCAGAGCCTCCCACTAGTAACTCAGTACCCTAAATGACATCCCCAGATCTACTTCATCATGAAATCCATTGTCTATTAGTATCTTCTGTGAAAAAAAGAGATCATTATAAAATCATAGTTATTGACCGCCATATGCCCAGGCAGTAATTGGGGTCCAAGATAATGTAAGATTCATTCCTAGTTTCAGGGAAAGAAGCTCAGTGAAGCAGCAATGCAAGTCCTTACAAGCAGAAAAGCAGCCCAGTGCTAAGGGAAAGAGAAAAAAGCAACTTAGCTGTGCTGTGTTGGGGAGGGGAGGAAGCCCCTGCTGGCGCGTGGCCCGCGAGATGCTGTTCTAAGAAATCACCTTAGAACATACAGATTGTAGAGCTCCTCCATCCTTCTGATTCTTTCAAAGAGAAAGCCTCAGCAGGGTGCCATGGGCCACCAAGCTACTAGCCTAACTAGACCCCTCCACGAGAATATGCAACCTGTTCGTGTGGAAATAAGTCTCTCTACTACCTCTCTAGGACTTGTTCATCTCCTTTTATTTTTATAAATAAAGGAAAAGTAAATCACAGGCGTAGCATCTTTGGAAGTAACTGTGTGGTCTAGAACTTAATATTGCCTTGCTTCTGCTGTTTTTGCATATATACATAGACTTCCCATTTAAAGGCAGTGATGCGAATTCTGTCCACAATTATGCCGCTTTAAGTAAAGAAGAGTCATTTTAAAGAGAGATTAAGCAACGGTGCAGATGGCAGTCAGTGGCTGCAGATAATCATCAAGGTAGTTCATGAATGGCCACAACAGGCCATGCACCGGACCCAAGCCATGTTGCTGCTTGAAGCTGGGTGAGCTGTAGCTGCGAGGAAGGAAAGTGAAATGACTTGGGAAGATGAGGCCACAAGAAGAGGCCCTGTCTCACGTGCAGGGTCCCCAGAGTCCAGGCCTGGTGCAAGGAACGCACAGGAGAAGCCTGGAACAGAGGACCAGGAGCTAAGTGGCTGGTGTGGCAGACCATAGAGGGGGTTTCTGGGAGACCTAGGGCTGGTGGCCGGCCCATGCAGATGACTGCCATTTTCAGATGATGTGGCTAGAGGTTAGCCCAAGGAGGAAGAGATCAGGTCCAGCCTGGAAGAGAAGCAGGGGATACTGAGGGCAGGTGGAGCAGACATTGACGGTGTGGACTGCAGTGACAGATGACTGATGGGGAGGGCCAGGCAGGCAGCAGGTGGCCCAGGCAGAGAGAGGCCTTGGGGGGGTGGCTCTCCGGTTTCCTTCACGGGGTCCTCGCGTTTGCCAGGGCCAGGGCTGGTCTTCCAGGGGAAGATCTGGCTTCCTGATGTCATCCTGTCCTCTGCAGCGGCCATCCTTACTCCTCCTTCCAGATTTTCTTTCTTTTCTCACATAGTTGAAAAAGCACAAACCACCCTGCCCACGCAAAACGGTCACCCATGTGCCTCTCAGAATTGCACACCGTCAGCATCTCATGGTACTTGACTTGTTTATGTTAATGAAAGAAAATCTCACTAGAGCTGCTGGATAAACGCTCACATTCATTACCTTTGCTCTTTCCCTGTCCTATCATTTTCTCCTAAAAAAGCCACTAGTAGAAGGAATAGAATGCATATCCCACATTTGGTTTTCACTCTGTTACACATGTGTTGGCATCCATGGACTATCATCGTATTGAAGAGTTCTGCAGTTTCTTTTCTCAGATTAACAAACTACTTGCTCTTTATCTTGGAAAAATGGGCCTTTCTACCAGCATTATGTTTTGTTAATTTTTTTTGGTACCAGGGATGGAACTAAGGGGCACTCAACCACTGAGTCACATCTCCAGCCTAATTTTTATTAGAGACAGGGTCTTGCTAAGTTGCTTAGTGCCTTACTTTTGCTGAGGCTGGCTTTGAACTCACGATCCTCCTGCCTCAACCTCCTGAGTCCCTTGGATTACAGACATACACCACCACTCCCTCCATGCTTTCTTAATTTCTATGTTGATACAGAGAACTCTAGTTCATTCTTCTTAAGGAAAATACTGTATTTCACTGTCTGGGTGAAACTCAGGATAACCACTGCAGTGAGGCTCCAGGGCCAGCACCTATTCCTGTCTCCCTTCTCACTGCTGTGTTCTCAGCCATCGGAACAGTTACTTGTTACGCGTTTGTCAAATGAATGAGTCAGTGAATCCACTTGTTCCACCAATGGATTTCGAGACGGTTGCCATTATTCCACAAACTTTTACAGGTGTCTTGGGCACACCTTGAGCCTCATTGATGTGCCTGCCTAGAAATGAGCTTATTATGCTGAGGTTTGGGGCTTTAAGTGCTGCTGGCCCCTTGGAAATGCTGCATGGCTTCTTGATGGTGTGACCTGGTGCACCCTGTTGGTGGCTAAGGTGGTTGAGTTGGCTGCTTTTCAAGTGATGCTGAAAAAGGGTTCCATGGTACTGGGTTCTGAGACTTTGTTCCCCTCCCACAGCTCAATACAGTGCTGTCCCTTTTCTTCAAAATATAGCATGCATTTTTAAAACATCGATAAGACTTTGTCAAAAGGATGAGTTGAATTATTCCAAGCAGGAAATAATGCTAAGGGTGAAGTCTGGTGGGTGCAGAGCCTCACAGCTGGAGAGCTGAGGCTTCCTAGGCACCACGTAGGAGTTAACCAGGAGCTCCAGGTGGGCCTCCCCCAACCCTCCACGTCACTAGAGCTGCTGGATAAACGCTCACATTCATTACTGTGTGCAACAATATCACACCCCATTAATGTCACGCACTGCAGCTCAATAGCCTACAGATCTTAACACTCTGCCTTTATTTCATTCTGTCCTGAGCTGCCTCAGAGGTAAATGAAAATGAAATAAAGCATTTAGGAAAGAATAAACACTTGAATAAAATATTTATATTTACTTTTCCATGCACAGGAACTCTTAATGGATTTTGTAGTCTTTAAAAAAAATGCAATGAAAAACACACGCAGGAGAGGAAAGCTCCTCTTAGACTCTGAGACGTGCACTGAAGGCAACAGTAGGACATAACAAGACTGAGACTTGGGAGGACCTTCCTCCTGCCCAGGTGCTGAGGACTTGGTCCTTACCTTGCTGGTGCCCCCTGCTGACCAGACCAAGGACCTGCCGCTGGGTGACACATTGTCTCAGAGATGTGCTGAGAGCCAGAGCCAAGTATGAGGCATGGCATTTTTTGGTTGAAAGGTGACCCTGCTCAGGGATTAGGGTGGCTCCAGGTTTAGGGTGGATCCTGCTGGATTAGGGCGGCTCCAGGTTTAGGGTGGATCCTGCTGGGAATAGGGCATATCCTGCTGCTCAGGCGCCCGCTCCTTGAGTTCCCGTTGAGTTCTCGCGGGGTTCTGAGAGAATTGGTACCCAGAGCCCGGTGGAGGGAGAGTATTTTCCCAGAATGTGTGTGTAGAGTGTCGTGAGAGTTCGGGAATAAAGAGTTGCTGTTGGAATTTACAAGGCGGTTTGGTGGCTCGGTTATTTTGTGCCCAGACAGACTGCAGCAGAGATGAATAGTGGGCTCCTGTCAAACTTGCACTACCTTAAAAATTCTTCATGAATGACACATTGTTTTGCTCTATTAACCTATCAGCAATTCCCAGGTCTACTCTTCTTGGATGTTGATGGACACTAGTGATCGGTGAAATTTTGTTTTTCAATTGAACCACATGAAATTATCTCTCAGCTTAAGGTGAGAGCAGAGCTTTGCATCTTAAACTCCATATTTATTCATTATAATTTTTAATTTTATTTTTGCCATTGGAATACCTAATGAATTTTATGATATTGAGTTGAAATTCCTCTTAGGGTTAAGTGTTGGTCATGTATACATTCCAGAAATGTATCATCTGGAATTTTATTATCTCCCATTTGTATATGGTTTATAGTAGTGAATGAACTACACGTGAGTTGCAGCAACTTCCATTTCTGACTATGCAAGAAGCCAATAATTCTGAAAACCCTTTAGGTACCAGAAACTGAGGCATGCTACCTAAGGGACAGATATCCACTTAGAGGGACATCAGAGTTCTCCAGTAAGGGGAGCCCCTGGGGGTACTTAGATGGAGACAGAAGAGAATGCCAAGACCCAAGTGCTTACAGGTGTGCAGGTGCCCTTTCCAGAACCGAAGTTTTAATGGCAGTGAAGGAAGGGAAAACATTGAGTCCTACTCAAGTTGAGGGGCCTCTGTAGAAGGCCCCCACCAACACAGTGAACCCAGGGGGAAAATGCCTACAGCAATCACGTCGCCTGTCTCAGCTGAGCCTTGGGCAGAGGACATATCTAACCACAGGCCCAGCCTCCCTCAGGATTGGGGTCTACATTTATCCAAATGTAGGGACCATGAAATCTGACTCCAGAAATTAGTATCCAATGACCCCAATTTCAGAGAATCTGACAGAAACAGAAGCAAATATTCTCTGAAAGAATGAGCCCCCAGGGGTGTGATAGAGTCCCCAGAGCCTGATCCTCTTTTCTCGTCCTGGCTCCCAATGAGAACCCCCCCCCCCAGCAGGAACCACTGAGCACAGGAGGAAGCAGAAGAAAGAGCAGGACCTCAGATCAGGAGTGAGCGGGTAGAAGACATGGAGCTGTCTGCAGAACTGCAAAACTGAATCAGAGCAGGACCCAGGAACAGAGCATCCCACAAGGCAGTCTAGAGACTAAAACAGAGTGTGCAAAAATTAAAAATGGAAGCCTGGATAAAAGGTTAGGTTAGATACAGCTGGGGAAAAATAGCAAACAGGAAAACAAATCTTAAGAAATGACCCAGAACATTACATTGTATGTATGTGTGTGTGTGTGTGTGTGTGTGTGTGTGTGTGTTGATCCGTGTGGCTCACTGTGGTTCTAGAAGGAGAAAGTAGGGAAAAAACTGCACAGAAGCAATATCTGGACAAAATATCTGAAAATTTCCCAGAAATGGCAAGAATCAGGAGCGTATGGAACAGTGGCCTCTCCTGCCCTGAAGATGTGCAGGGGATGGAGGGTCACAGCAAAGCAGGGCAGAGCCCTGATGTCACAGTGGCCCTGCACAACGCCTGTGACTATAATGGTGTGCCCCTCACAGGCGGGCGGTGTGGAGGGCCACTGCTCAGGGACATAGAGGGCTAGAGGTGGAACCGGCCCTCAAGGTGGGAGGGGCTGGGAGGGGCCACCACGTGGAGAGTTGGGCCTGGCGCCTGGACCTAAAAGGCCGCAGGCTCTCCTGACCCCGCAGGCCTTGGGCCCCAGCTTCCCCTGCGGGCCTTCACCTACATTTGAGAAGCCAGAGAGAAACCCTGGAATTCAGGGCATTTTATAAAACAACCGCGTCCTCCACGGATTAGCCAAAGTGTTTTTAAAAACCACCTGGTAAGCGTCTAAGCAGTGTCCACCTGGCATCTTGAGAGGTCCAGCCCTCCAAACCCACCTCGCTGCCTGCCGTCAGATGTGGAGAAGTCCCCGCTCCCTGAGCCATCCCGCCTTCTTTTGGTTTTATTCTCTATATTGTTCTTCCCCCGTTTTCTGACTTAGGAATTATTTACAAATCCCACGTAAAACACGGCACCACAATATCCTACCAGCTTTGATTAACAAGCCCCACGGTCAACACGGCCTAGAGGGTGACATCCTGTCCCCCTCAGATGTGGTGGGACCCTGCCTGGCTCTCTCCTCCAGTGTAAGTCAACATGTGTGTAATAAAAGTGGGCTATTTCTGCACAAAATATGAATAAAAATCCCCAGTGTTTTAAGATGATTTGCTCTCTCCTTGAGACAGAGTACAAAGGGGTTTTCTCCAGTGTCCTTTTTGCTCATTTTGATATCTTCTGATAAATTATCCTCATGTCATGCTGAGAAAACTTCAGCTTGTCATTTGAGAAGGGATATAATAAAGTCATTATAAATGTCTAGCATTGGAGCCATCCTTCTTTCATTTCTTGATATTAAATTTTAATTAGAGACTATCCTTTTAAATAACCACCATTTTATGGAGACAAATAGAAAAATGATGGCCATAAAAAAAAAGATTACATTATAAAAAAGACATCTGACTTGTGGGCACCACTTCTTTCTGGAATATTCTAAAGATACCCACCATACTCAGCAAACACTATAATAGATTACACAGATTTCCATTGGAGGTATTTTAGCATCAATACTATCCAGACATATTTACTAAGTTTTTTTTAATTCTAAAATTTATATTTTGTGTGTGTGTGTGTGTGTGTGTGTGTGTATGTAGCTGGGGACTGAAACCACAGCCTTGTGCATACTAGGCAAGCACTCGACCACCAAGCTATATCCTCAGCTGGGGATCAAACACAGGGACCCATGCATGCTAAGCAAGCATTTAACCCTTGAATCATAATCTCAGACCTCCAAATCATTTTAATCACATAAAGCAAGATGACAAGGATCTCATCCTCTAAACCTCTGCTAAAATCCAGGGTAAAGCTGGATTCAGCAGTCTCAGATTGATGAAAGGAATGCTCAAGCCCAGCCTCAACACCTCTGAAAAGCAGCTATAACCTGTGCGATGGCTGGATGAACAAGCACTCCCACACGTCTCCTCGTGGGCCTGGGCCAACTGTTCTAATCGGAGTGTATCCCCTTCAGTGTCCACTCTATGCCTACCACAATATTCATGCAGCCCTTGAAAGTAGGAATTTTGCAAGGATGTGGAAGAGAAAGAACAGGTGATCCATTCAAATGATTGTGCACTGTGCCCACGAGTCTGGTGATTCATTCTCTGGGGGTCAAGCTCACCTGTCATGGGAAACAGGTTGTTGGCCCCCTGGCCCTCATTGCCCGGCCTCCTGTGCCTTTCAAAAGAGTCTGGGAGGGGAGTTGTAAGAGTGTGTGGGAGAGGGACCCTGAGGCCATCTCAGTTCAGGTTACCCACGTCTCCTTTGACTACTCACGCACGTTTTGCCTGCCCTGGTGTTCAACCAGCGCAGTGGGTGTGGATGCATCATCTCAAAACTCGGCCCAAAGCCAGACTGGTTCTCATTTTTTTCGCTGTACAAGAGTAAAGAACTTGGAATCTGTCAATCAGCTCTTAGCAACCTTCTGAGAAGAGTCTGTAATAGCCAACGAGATGACAGTCTCCCTTCACACTGACAGGTATGAACAGGAGATCTGCATAATTCAGGGTAAGAAGGGGACAGATGGACTTTGATGAACTGATTGCAGGTGCAACATACTGTGAACTTTCCTTAGGTTTCATCTCTTAATACAGCTCCGATATTCCTTTCCCTGGGCTGCTATAACAAAGTACCACACACTGGGTGGTTTTCACAGCAGAAATCCACTGCTTAACGGTAGGCTAGAAGTTATGAAATCAAGTTATCAGTAGGGCCGTTCTCCTTCCAGACTCTAGAGAGACCCTTCCTCACCTCTACCAGCTTCTGCATATCCTGGGGCAGCCTCACACACATCTTTACCTCTTCTTGTAGCCACATTCCTGTGTTGAAATATCCCTCTACTTACAAGGCCACCAGTCCCATTGGGTTAAGGGCCCACCCACTCCAGTATGACTTTGCATCGGGTCATCAATTTCCTTGCAATTATTGTATTCAAACACAATAACACTCTTAGCTGCTGAGAGATCCATGTTTCAACCTATTGTTCTGGAAGACATGATATGGCCTATAACCACTCCCTTTCTATATGACATAGAGTGAATAAGGACTAAACTGTACCCATAGTTCTTTGCAAAAGTGAGGGGTGTATTTCTCCCAAGATAATAGCTTCATTATGGAACAAGCATGAAGGAAAAAATAACGGTTCCTATTGCAGCGGAGGGCATGGGACCACTGTGCTCCCACACCCGCTGTGTGGAGCCCCGCCGCCCCCCCCCCCCAGCAGCCATCCCCACACAGGTGTGTGCGGCTGCCACACTCAGCTGTCAGGACAAGCAGCTGCTGATCCTGCCCCTTCAGGTAAGCTTTATGGAACCAGCTCTCTATTCAAAAATCTACAAACACATAAACACAATGTAAAACTTGACAGAAGCTGAATTTGACACTTTGCTTCTTCATCCTTGAGATAAGAAAGCCCCACTTCTTAACATGAATTGCCAGCAAGGAGGGCGGATCAAGGAGAAGAGGGAAGAAGCCTAGGCTCAGCGGAATCCAATGGTAGAATGTGCTAGAATATCACTTAAAGACACACCTCTGAAGTATCCTATCGCTTCTTTCCTTGAGGGAAACACCCTTAAGTTTGGCAGTTTCATAGGGTAACTGAGCCTTCTCTCTAGTGTTTGCGCCCACCATGGTGTGTTCTCCAGGCAAGAGTTGGGTACAATGTCAGTGGGAGACCCGACAGGACGGTAGGCGTCTGATGAACTGGCTCAGATGACATCTGGGTCAGGGCCCTGTGTAGTTCAAGGCAAGCTCATTCAGTACACGGTTGTTAACTAACAGTGTGGAGAGGTGTGTCACTACATTGCTTTTTATTGGAAATTCTTTACTGCAAGAATTTCAAGCGCTGTTCACTGCAAAATATCATTTTGAGCATGGTATGCTGCTAGCAATTTGCATACAGGAGGGCTGACACTGTGACTCCAGGCCATCTCTGAAGAAAGGAAGCTTGATCAACTCCTTTGCTCTTCTCAGGGAGAAAGCCCTCTCCAAAGCAGGGTGGAGACAGGGCTGTGGGAACTAAGACGCACCAACTTAGCAAGCACCCCTGAGTTCAATTCCCAGTACCAAAACCAAACCAAACCGAACCAAACCAAAAAACCTCAGATATCAAAATACTGTCTTAAGCAATCTGAGGACAGGAATGCTCTCATGATCTGACAATATTCATAGGCTACCCACGTAGTACACATATCTAATAGAAATATCAAGTAAACTAAGTGCAAAGCTACTAAAATAGGTGAGCCGCAGGGTCAATTTTGAGTCATGAAAAATATTTTTTAAAATATAAGCATTCAAGTGAGATAAGAAGACGTACAACTCGACCCAGGAGCCAAGAATTACAGAGAAACATGCAATGAAGCGCAGGCATGGAACTCAGTTTTAGTGCACATTAGGCAGCACTGAAGCTCCACTTTTTCCTTTCCACCAAGCGTGACCACGTTCAATGCACTGGTCTGCAGGCATGTTCTCTTGCACCTGCCTCAGGTGGAGGCATAAAGTCCTCTTACACAAAATTCCTAGGAGCCCTCAGATCCAAAGAAAGCAAATCCAGAGGAATGCTGCTGCCTGTGCTGAGTGTTCAGCCTCACCCACACCTGAAAGCCTCACCCAGAGCCTCCTGGACGCCCATCAGCAGCTCTGCCTCTCTAGGACCCAGGCACACAGCCACTGGAAGTTTCAGAGAAAGAATACAGATGAATGTCCCTCACGGTGCAAGCCGGAATTTAGATGTGAAAAGATATTCTTTCAGCAGTCATGAGCTTCTAGCTTGGGACTCATTTTATTATATTCATGTTTATGTAAGTGGCCATATTTCAAAGCCAAAGTATGTAAAAAAAAAACCCATACGTTCATTTTAAAAGACTTACATTATATTTTTCTGACTACATATATAGGTACAGTATGAAAAATCTGAAAAATAAAGACACTATAAAGAATAAAGTCTTACTCTCTCTCAATGCCATCACAAAGCATGGACGACTGACCACTGCTAACGGCTTACCTCCTTTGACCTCTACGTGTCCCTGCGTGTATATGTATATGTACTTAGAGGAGCAGGACTATATTGGTATTAAAACAGCTTTGCACTTAGCTTATCCTTCTTGACATTTCTACTAGATACTTGTGCTGAGTGGATAGCCCATGAATGCCACAGATCATGAGTAGATTCTTGCCATTAGAATATTTTAACACAGAATTGTGATGCTGTACAATAATCCATTAGGTAGATGTAAGATAATTTAATTAACCTATCTACTCTTGGGTGCTTCTAATGTTTCCTTGTTATAATTAAAATAAAACTTTCCACATTGATCTTTATCTACATTTTTAATTATTTCCTTAATATAGTCCCCTAAAGTAAAGTTTCTAGGGTCAAAACGAGTATTCTTTTTAAACAAAAGACATCACATCATTGACTTGTTGGAATAACCAAGGAATGAATTCTATGGTGTCTGAGTGGAATAAGACCAGGGTAATCTGCTTAGGGTCTAAAGACAGCAGTGAATTCACGCTGTAGACACCCACGTGTCCAGGGGAGCAATGATCTTCACTCTGTCCGACATTTGCACATTACCTCATTTAATCCCCCATTGCTCTTACGGGTTGAGGGAGAGATGAGAGGTTCCACAAGGTCATAATTTGAGGACCAAGGTTACACACCCAGGTTTACCTGAGTTCCAATAATAGAATTTTCACTACATTAGACCAGATGACTTTTAATCAGACCAAGAAGAAAAATGGCGGAACATGTATCTACAGAGTCCTCCATGTCAGCCCCTCCTCACTGGTGGGGGAGGGCTTGGAAATGAGTGAATCTTGGGATCCATAATACATTCTGAGTGTTTCCTGAAAGGACCCCATGCAAACTTCACAGAAAGGAAAGGTGAAATGAGATCATACTTCCCATGGTTAAATTGGGTGGTCAAACAATTCCTATCATTACAATTCCTATTATTACATAATGAATTCAGTTAGTTTAATTTGCCAAAAGACTTCCAAGAGTTATATAAAAACTCAAACTCCAATAATAAATGATACTGCATTTTATTTTAGCTTTCTCCCTTCCCTTTCCTGGCTGGTTCTAAAAATAACTTGATGCAGGTCCACATTGCTAACATGAGTGACTATTTAGGGACATTCATTATTTTTATTTTTATTTTCCTGAACTGAATGTCAAATTTGAAGATAAAAAATTTCCTTCCTCAAAGGTCAGGTGTGTTTCTAATTTCCTTCCAGACCTTTTTTTAATCAAAAAATTTCAGTCACTTTGGAATTCGACTTTAAAACAAAGCAGTTGTTTCCTCTTGGAGATTGTAACATTTCCCTCTAATTTGTGTCAAAATTTTAAAAGCAATGTGAGTGCACTTTCCTTTGGACCACTGATATTAGCCACAACTGGCCTACCATGCAGTCTGGAGATGTGTGTGGGATTGGTATTACCTTTGCAAGGAATTTATTACTGTGCCCTTATTTTATTTTAAATCTCCCAATTTAAAAAAAAATTATTCTAATTTGTTATACATGATGGCAGAATGCAATTCATTTCATATTACACATACAGAGCACAATTTTTCAAGTCACTGATTGTACACACAAAGTATTTTCACACCATTCACGTCTTCATACATGTACTTAGGGTAATGATGTCTAACTCACTCCACCATCATTCCTACCCCCTGGCCCCTCCTTTCTCCTCCTTCCCCAACCACCATTATGAGTCAGCATCCACATATCAAAGAAAACATTTGGGCTTTGGTTTTTTGGGATTGTCTTGCTTTACTTAGTATTATACTCTCCAACTTCATCCATTTACCTGCAAATGCCATGATTTTATTCTCTTTTAATGCTGAGTAATATTCCATTGGTACATATACCAAAGTTTCCCTATTTATTCATCTACTGAAGGGGATTTAGCTATTATGAGTTGTGCTGCTATAAACATTGTTGTGGCTGTGTTCCCATAGTATGCTGTTTTTAAGTCCTTTGGGTATAAACTAAGGAGTGGGATAGGAGGGTCAAATGGTGGTTCAATTCCAAGTTTTCCAAGGAATCTCCATACTGCTTTCCAGATTGGCTGTGCCAATTTGCAGTCCCACCAGCAATGTGTGAATGTGCCTTTTTCCCCACATCCTTGCCAACACTCATTGTTATTTGTATGCATTGCAGCTGCCATTCTGATTGGAGTGAGATGAAATCTTAGACTAGTTTTGATTTGCATTTCTCTAATTGCTAGAGATGTTGAACATTTTTTCATGTTTGTTGACGGATTGTATATCATCTTCCGAGAAGCATCTGTTCAGTTCCTTGGCCCATTTATTGATTGGGTCATTTGTTTTTTTGGTGTGAAGGTTTTTGAGTGCTTTGTATAGCCTAGAGATTAGTGCTCTACCTGATGTGCTTATTGTAAAGCTTTGCTCCCATTCTGTAGGCTCTCTTCATCTCATTGATTGTTTCTTTTGCTGAAAAAAAAGCTTCTTAGTTTGAATCCATCCCATTTATCGATTCTTTGTTTTAATTCTTGCACTACAGGAGCTTTTATTAAGAAAGTTGGTTAAATCCCCCAATTTTAAAAATAGATGAGAAATATTGAGAGCCTTCTCTTTTTATTAATGAACACAAAGAAAACTCTCTATGGAAAACAACTTTACCCCAGATCCTTTACATTGGCAGCTTTTATTTTATTTTATTTTTTCCCCTTTGGGGTCCTCCTGGAGTGTGGATGGAGGAGGGTTTGGGGCACTTGCAGCGGAACTGCTAGACCTGATCATTTGCCTGATTAAAAGCCCCTGAAGTCACCCACTGCTGTGGCCCTTCCGCCATCACCTGCACTCAGCAGCCCGGCCTGAGGGCCAGCACTCTCCAAGGTCACTCAAGCCATTAGTGGCATAGAAACTGCCTCCTGGGGGCTGGACCTGTCTGCGTGCCCCTCATTGAGGCTCCCAGTCCAGGGCCACTCGTGATGCTTGGAGACAGCTTGCTGTGCTGCCTTCTGAGTCAAGGTGACGTTCACGACTTCACATTTTAACTTTCTGGGGTGACTCTGTTGGTTTATTCTCCATCGACACTACTACATCTCACCAAAAGATAACTCTAACTCAAGTTCCAAAATGCATATTTAGCTCTCAAAAATATGTCAACAGGGTGTTTCCATGGCAAACAAGATGCGACTGAGTGTCGGTCACAACAAATACTAGATGAAAGGGATTCTTCACAATCTTGCTGACTTTCCCAAACAACCCTAATTGTGGGAATTCACTGCATATCTTTAGATTAGATCTAGCACTCACTAATGTCCACTACAATCGGAGTGGTTTCCAGAAAGAAGCACCACAGTGCTGCTACCACCCTAGCCACCACTGCTGATCATCACAACACCACCCCCACTCCACTAGCTGTGCTCACTCTCTGACAGCAGCAGCAGCAGCATTAGCGGCTCTTCTCCACAGCAAGGGGTGGCTTGCAAGTCTCTGTCCCATGTAAGACCTCTCTGAGGACGTCCGTATCCGGCTGGCCACGACTGAGAAACCTTACCTGCATGTGCTGGTTGGTACCTGGGCTCTCGGCAAACTACAGAACCCTCCTCCTCTGGGCACTCATCTACTTTTAGGTGACATGTCACCTTGATTCACACATTTCAAGAGGTGATCCAACTTCAATGGTTCCTAGGTGCTTCTTAGTACAGTGCAAATAATTGTCCTGAAGTTCAAGGTCATCTTAAACTTGACCTAGTCCCAAATATTCACATATAACATTCAGCCACTGCACAACTGACCCAAATGGATCCTGATGTGCCCTGTACTTTCAGACCTTTTGGACCTCACTGGCACCGTCATTTGCTCTACCCCAAATGTCAAACTACCCCCAGGAAATCCCAGGCTCATTGTCACACAGCTTATAAATGGTAGGAGCTGGACTTAGTCTCTAGGGCTCTGTGGGCCCAAGGTCCTGCTCCACCTGCCACCCAGTGTGGATTACCCTGCAAACTGAGCCTCCCCTGGGATACTAGAACTTTCTCCTGGGCAGAAGCACTGTTGTCTTCTTTGGATGTCCCGCGCAGGCACTCATTGCCTGAAGAAGGAAAGACTCCACCAAATGGAGCCCAGAGATCCACCTGCAGCACACATTTCACATCTCTTCCTGGGGGAGGGTGAATAAGAGGTTCAGGTCAAAGCTGAGTTTCTTCTAGTTTCTAAACAGGCCTATGGCTCTCACACCGTCTTAAACTCTAGAGTCAGGGTAGTCGGTTCCTGTCTGCCTGCTGGTTGGTTTTACAACGGGCTTATATTCCACTAAGTCTGAAAAATGGAATATTTACAGAAAATGTCCACTGAAACTCAAAAACTTACAGGTGTCCTTCTGAAACTTACCAAGGCTGCCTGACTTCCTGAATCTCTCTCTGGTTGGGAGATTCAGTTCACCTGGTTACCTGCAGCAGTGCACTCGGCATCTCCACCATTGCTGATAGGAGCAGCTGATTGGTATTTATTTAACAAGCTCTGACACAGACTTGGCAGCAGTTTTGAGTATGTGACATGCATTGAGTCACATGGATCACACTGCCATTAAGAGGCAGAAATAATAATAATAATTACAATTCTTCTTCTTCTTATTATTATTATCTGATCTGATGTGGCAAGAGAAACAAAATAACAAAGTGGTGGTACTATTTTCCCTGTCTCTGAATTCCCCTACTTCAGTGGAATTCCATATGAAGAGCTACAGATGAACTGCTGGGCCGTAGTGGGCCAGGGTCCCCCAAACTCAGCCCTTCTCCCTCTTTCCAGAGGCTCTTTCTTCTAATGCCTTCTACAGCGGGCCTCAACGTTTTCAGTCTCAGGACCTTTTTTATACTCTTACAAATTGTTGAGGATCCCAAAGAGCTTTTACTTAGGTGATTTATAGTTTTTTTGTATTTCATGTGGTAGAAATTTATAGATTTTGAAGGATCAATTCTTTAAAAAATGAAATAGTAACCACATTATATGCTAATGTAGGTAAGCATTTTTATGAAAAATAACTTCTAAAAATTGTGGCCTTTCAAAACACAATTTTTGTTTGTTTGCTTGCTCTTTTGGGCGGGGGGGGGGGACTGAACTCAGGGACACTTGGCCACTGAACCACAATCCCAGCCCTATTTTATATTTTATTTAGAGCAAGGTCTCACTGAGTTGCTTAGCACCTCATCATTGCCAAGGCTGGCTGTGATCCTCCTGCCTTAGCCTCCCAGGCCATTGGGATTAGAGGCAAGTACCATCGCACCTAGCGCAAAACACAATTTTAAGGCTGAATTTTGCCAAATGCTTAAACCCATAGTCAGGCACCAGTTAGCAAGAAATCCCTTCTCCCTGTCACTGAGGAGAGACAAATAGACAACTGAGAAAGTCTGGGAGGAAGGTCTACCTGCCTTTCCAAGAGCAGAAGGCAGTGCCCAGAGGAATCTCCACTGACACCTGGTGCTGAAAACCAGAAGTGCAGTTCCACAGAAGATGCTCCCCAGGACCTGCTCTGCGGTGGTGGTGGGGGGTGCTCCCTAGGGCCCTGCTCTGCATGGGGTGTTGGTGCTCTCTAGGGCCCTGCTCTGCATGGGGGGGGGGTGTTCATCATTTTTATCAGCTTGAACATGTGCACACATATGTGTATGTGCGTGCAAGCATGTGTGCATGCACTTGCACTTATACGCTCCCCAGATGTCCCACTTGTATCACAAGGACACCAATGATGAGAACAGATAAAACTCCAGTTGAGCAGAAAATGTGTCAGGAGGCCCTAGGGAGCACCACACCCCCATGAGTCAAATAGCTGATAAGGGTGTTGTACTCTTCAGAAAACTCCAGTCTTAGATGTTTCCTTGAACATTTTTCAAGCATATGACAATTAAGCTTCAAGAGTCCAGAAAATTTGACTAATAAATTATCTTTTAAACATAATATGAGATTGAAGTGTGCTTGTTACTTAATCACCTCCACCACCACCAGCACCAATAATCATCACCACCACCATCATCACCACCATCAGCACCATCACCATCACAATCATCATCATGACCTTCATCATCATCACCACCCTCACCATCACCATCATCATCATTAACATAATTCGTTGAGGAACCTGATAAGCATTGGACCAAGTAACTTAGACGTCCTTCACTAATTCACTTAGGAATGTAAGTGACCAAGCTGAGATGCATCGCAGCTTCTGCCTTATTTCAGACCTCTATCTTGCATGCATCTCATTTTCTGGAACAACTGCCACATGGAGGGCTAATTTCAAAGGGATTTGCTGTGGCATAAACAAAATGCTGTTGCAAAGCAATTTACATCTGCAAAATGTTCTGCAAATGCCCAGGAAGACCTCAGTGAAAGAGCGAGAACACCAGATTTTCTATGACCATTCAGATTCTATGACAAAGAGGGTTATTTTCGAGGAAGATTATGACATCAGAGAAAAACTGACCCCCAAGACCAGCCTCCTGATGAGGCAGAAGGAGTCGTGTGCTCACGCGGCCTCTGGAGAACAGAGACGTGGAAGGTGAGACAGGCTAAGAGGGTTTCCTTGGAAACAGGGTGCTCCTTCAACCTGGTACAGGCCCCTTCAAATGTCGCATGTTTTCCAGCACCTGCCACGTGTCTCTAGAAACCTGCTCTATGAATTGCACTGAGTTTAAGCACATAAATAAAGGGACGAATTCAATGTTCAGATGTCTCTTCAGAAAGCTCAACCACTGCTTACACTCCGTTCTACAAACAGGGTCCCTCACACCAGGCCCTCTGGGAACAGCATGACAGAGGAGGGTGTGGTCCCTCTCCGACTGTGGCTTCTGGCTCTCTGTCTGGGAAGTCTCCTTGGTCTGCACTCCTGGCCCTGTTGGCTTTGCATTCATTTCCATTTTGATTCAATGAACAGACCCTGTTTCCTGGGATATTCATGAGGCCGACAGTGGCCCCCAAGTCCCTCACTTATATGCAGAATCAAGCCATGGAATGATAGGTGATGTCAGCCTGTCTTTCCTTTGGCTCTTGAGGAAATTTGCGTCACATCTCAATAGGCTCCAAGTCACAGGAGGAAAGGGGCCACATTCCTCCCTCACAAGTTCAAAATATGTGTCATGGGGAAAGTGGACAAAGCTTGAGCTGCATTTGAAAAGCTATTTTTTTCAGTCAGTTCCACAAGCCACCCTGGAAGACCTCAGACCTAGAATAATCTAGTGTGGTTGCGGCCAGGCTTTTAATTGGGTTCCAAACAAAATACAGATTTCTCAGTTGGCTGTTAGGCTTCGTTCGGTGCATGGCTAGTTCCTACATCACCAGAGCCATGAGCGTACAGGGGGCATGGAGGTGAGCAGGGCCCAGGGCTCCCCAGAACTGAGTGAGAGGACACAGCAGAGATAGCCCAGCACAGGGCAGCTTCCCACTGGGTGATGCTGAAGCCCTGTGAGCACCTAGCGCAGGGAGACCCTGCTCTCAGGGGACCGGAGCAGCCATCTGACCACCCCACCATGCAGCCCTTGCATGTGCTGCAGTTGGTTTAACGTCAGAAGCCGTGCTATTGACCGAGACCTGCGATCACGACCTAGTCCTGATGTAAGCATCGGTCAACATGGAACCTACAGAAAGCCCACGTCGTTGGTCTAGGGAAGGCTTTCTGGAGATGACCCCAAAGCACAGGCAGCAAAAGCAAAAGACAAATGGACCACAGCCAACTAGAAAGGTCCTGCACAGCCAAGGAGACAAGCAACAGCGTGCAGAGACAAGAGTGGAACAGGGGAGGAGGGCTGCCAACGGGCCACCTGGTAGTGGTCAATAGCCAGAGTACATAAAGACTCAGGTCACTCACAGCAGAAGGACAAAGAGCCCAATGAAACCCTAGGCAGAGGACATGAACAGACAGTCCTCCAAGGACATACATGATCACCAAATAAATGAAAAGAAGTCCAGTGTCACTAATCATCAGGGAAATGCAAATTACAACCACCATGAGATGTCACCTCATAGTCCTTAGAATAGCTTAAACAAAATTATGAGAGATGCCTACTGGAGAGGCTGGGCTAAGAAGGGAACCCTTGCACACCATCGGTGGGAATGCAAATGAGGCCAGTGTGACAGAACAGGATGGGGATTCCCCACAAACCTGAATCCCACAATCGCACTCCCAGGCATGTGTTCAAAGGAAATGAATTCAATGCACTGAAGAGATGTCTACTCTCCCATGTTCACTGAGACATATTCCCAATAGCAAGATATGGATAGAACCTATGTCCATAGACAGATGAATGGATAAAGAATGTATGTACATGCAAGGAAATACTATGCAGCTTTGAAAAAGAAGGGGATCCTGCCATCTGTGACCACACAGAGGATTCTGGAGGACATTATGCTAAGTGAAATATGCCAGCCCAGGAAGACACATGGTGTCTGATCTCACTGAAATCTAACATGGGTGAGATCCCAGAAGCAGACGGTAGAATTGGGGGCTACCAGGAGCCAGGTATTGGAGGACTTGAGGGGACGGTGGTCAAGGGATATGAACATACAGTTAGAGACAGGAATAAGTTCAAGAGACCAAGCCACAACACAGGGACTGTAGTTGCAACAGTATGCTGTATACCTGAAAAACCTCTGAAAGTAGAGGTTCAGTGTTGTCACCATCAAAACTGATAAGCGTTTGAGATGACGTATTTTAATTAGACCAATTAAGCCTTTCTGCAGTATGTGCATGTTTCAAAACACCATATTTTACCCCATGAAGATAGATAGTTTTTGTTTGTCGATTGAAACAATTTTAAAATGAGAAAATAAAGTCCCAAATAAACCAGGCCTGTTTGTGTCAATGCCTGATCTGGGCTCTGACGTTGCCCGGCATTCCAAATGCCATGGGCAGTGTCCCCTGCTCCCACCCGGGGAATCTGGGATAGATGTGGCTTGCCTTGACCAACGGCAGGCTGTGCAGGTGGAGCCCGAGAGCTTCTGGGTCTCCCCTTCAGAGTTGTAGCGGTGGCTTTTGCTCAGTGGAGGCTGGCCTCCACCCAGGGGTCCACGCTCTCCATGGAGGGGAGGCTAAGAAGGGAAGGGAGGCCCCATGGAGGGAGGCTGGGACACTGCACAGGAGAAAGCTCGTGGGAGGGAGAAGGTGAGCCGGCAGCTGGGCTCTCTCAGCGGAGCTTCGGGACGTGGGGAAGGCCCCCTTGTTACTTCAGACCCAGTCCAAGGGACAGCGGGTGAGCTGAGACAAGCAGCCCTCCCGAGCTCCACGGCTCCCTACCCAGAGAACCAGGGGTTCCAACGTGATGGCTGTCAGGTCCTAGGTCTTGGGGGATTTGTTATGCCGGTATCAACAACTGTCACCCTTCTGGGCAGAATCCATGTTTTTAAGACTCACCCAGGGATACTGCCTCCTGAGGAACCCATCAAAGGGCCCAGGGCATCGTCAGGTGCGCTGGCCACCAGGCGGGCTTCCAGGGAAGTAGAAGAGGGAGCCCGAGAGTCAGACGGCCTCAGAGGACAACGGACCTGGGTCTGAGAGGAGGCTCGCACCGCTAGAAAAGGGCAGAGAACAATTGGAGCCTGGGTCATGTGAAGGCCCACCATGAGAGTAGATGCTAATAGAAGATGGAATTCTAATAAAGACCCTGTTAAATAAAAAATAACAAGGAAACCAAGCCGGACTCAGAGCCGGGGCTGGGAATTCTCGTGGATGGTGGAAGATGGGAAAGAGAGAATGGTGACCGCATCCGAGGCCCACGCTAGGCGAGTGGTCACCCACGCGACAGCCAGCTGGGCCTCTTGCGAGTCCCCGGGGAGCTGCACTGTAGCCAAGAGCAAGGGGGGCAGCGAAGCGGTGGGGTCTCAAGATGGAAATCCGATGGCAAATGTCGAGAGGACACACTCCTTTGTTGGATGCGAAGAGCTCTGTGGCTCAGAGTGCACGACTGAAGGTCACGCCCACCTTGGGGACACCTTAGGAGGGACCTCAGCAACCTGCACGCTGAACACCTGCTCTGGCCTCATAGAGGTCCTTCTTCAGTGTTGACTTGTCATCGTTCTCCTGGGACATCTTTTACCTAAGGCTGCGCTGCCCTCAGAGATCCAGTGGGCGTTGTTGCACCAGCTGCTCTGCACACGACACGGGGAGGAGCCGCCAAACGCCTCGTGGCCTCTGCCCCGGGTTAGGGTTAGGGTTAGGGTTAGGGTTAGGGTTAGGGTTAGGAGGCCTCGGGAACCAGACCAACAGGGGAAAATACCAGAGCAGGATGCTGCAGCGAGGGAGAGACAGAGCCTTAGTCCTGCAGAGGGGTCTGGAAGTCTTGTGAGGATGGTGCTGGGTACTCATGAGCCTCTACCTGAGGCTGGGGCAAGAACTCTCAGAAAGAAGTCGGCAGAACAGTCTCTGCAGCTCATAGAGCTGGGAATAGTTGCTGCTCCCACTGGCCAGGGTAAAATGATGTCCGAATTCTTGGGAAATCAAGTCACTTCACAGAAGTGACCCTGTATTGCTGTAGAAGTGAATCCAGGTAGTTCTGGACTGGAACCTTCCAAAGTAAAACCCAGAGATCAAGAACCACACACAAGGGCTGGGGATGTGGCTCAAGCGGTAGTGCGCTCGCCTGGCATGCGTGCGGCCCGGGTTCGATCCTCAGCACCACATACAAACAAAGATGTTGTGTCCGCCGAAAACTAAAAAATAAATATTAAAAAATTCTCTCTCTCTCTCTCTCTCTCTCTCTCTCTTTAAAAAAAAAAGAACCACACACAAGGTCCACGCAACAAGGCCATCCACACCAGGCGGAAGAATCCAGGCTGCCTGACTGTGTTGCCCATGCCCAGCAACTCAACAGCATCACAGTGAGGAGTCCAGCAAGAGTTCAAGTTGGAAAATCCAACGTACAACAACATAAAGTTCAAACTCTCTGGGCATCCAATAAAAAATGACCACGCTTGCCCACATCAGGAATGCACTCTTCACCCATCCACACACACAAATACACATGATATGGACAAAAGCAGTCCTTAGGGCAGTCCAGGAGGTGAAGAAATGACAGATGACAGATTTCACAGACAGGCCGGGTACGGTGTCATGGGCACGTAACCCCCGGCTGCCAGGAGGTCGGGGCAGCAGGAGCACAAGCTGGAGGCCAGAGACCCCGGCCTTGCTCCTCATCTGTGGGGAAGCTCCGTCCTGGGCAACCTCAGCAAAAGGGACTGGGATGCAGCCCCGAGGTGGACAGATGGCCGAGCATGCACAAGGCCCTGGTTAAACCCTGGTACCAGGTTCCACAGTTTAAAGAACAAAGAATTAATAGGCATATTGGCGAGCTCTTGCTGGCTGCCACCACCTGACACCTCCAGAGCCACCCCAGCACTGATGTGAAGCCTCATTGCACTCAGGCTGCGCCTACAAATGACTGAGCCGGGTGGGGTGCCAGAGCGGGCTTCTCTGCCAGGTGTGGGGTGCTTCAGCTAGCAAGGCTTGCCCTGGAGCTCCCTGTCGGCCACCCGGGAACTTCTGAGATGCACTGGAGACCCGAGACCCAGGATTCTACTGGGCCCTCCGCCCTCCTCCCTGTCTCTGCCCTCCTCAGGTGTGCACCGAGGTCTGCAGGCTCTCTCCACCTGCTCCTGCTGCCCCCGACCTGTCATCGGCATGTCCCCCCACAAATGGGTGACACCTCTCTTTTGCCTTGGCAGATTTCTTAAAGGACCCCAAATTACCCAGCCTCAAGAAAATCATATCACCACTTAATACAAGGGGATAAAAAGGAAGTGTTTGACAAAATTTAGCACTGACTAATGAGCCTCGGAGTTGAAGGTAGCTCCTCCACAGGATCAGGGCCCTGGGAAACTCCCGCCTGACATCAGACCTAATACTGAAGGACGGAGGGCTTCCCCACAGATGAGGAGCTTGGCCGGGATCTCTGGTCCGAGCACCTCCAATCAGCTCCGCACTGGAGCTCCAACCAGGGTAGACCACACAAAGGAAGAAAATGTAAGCACTTTGGAAAGCAGAAATGCAGCTCTCTTGGTTCACAGGTGACATGATTGTCTATGTTTAAAAAAAAAAAAAAAAAACTTACATAATTTCCCAGAGAAACTACTGAAATTAACAAGCAAATTTAATCAGCTTTTAGAATCAATATGCCAAAAAATTAGAGTTTATTTCTATGTGGTAGCAACAAATGATTACAAGTTTACATTTATAAATAAAACCACTTATAACAGGGCGAATATTATAACTACTTAATTGAAAAAATCTAAATGTTTAAGTCCTTTAGGTAAAAACCTGTGAGACATTAATGAAAAAAAACAAAAGCAGATTTAAAAACAGGGAGGGACAAGTCAAGGTCATGAATTAGAAGGCTCAATACAATTCCAACTGTAACCTAGCAGGCCAATGACCCTGAGGCTTGTGAGTGAAGGAAGACAGAGAGGAGCAGGAATAACACCAGGAAGACGAGCGGGGACTTGGGCCAGTTGGTTTGGAGGCTCATTGTAGTGACCCAGTCCAGACAGTACCTTAGGGCAGAAAATAACCCTGAAGGACGCATCTAGATTCATGCAGACCCACACATACACAGTCAATTGATGTTTGACAATGGTACTTCGGTATTCAATGTGAAAAGGAAAACTTTTCAAAATACAGTGTTGGAAGATGTGGATATCTATTTGAAAAAAAAAAAAACTTAGACATCCATATGCTCAAATGGATCTCAAATATTACTTCAAATCATATAAACTTGGAGTGGATCACAGAGCTCAATGTAAGAACTGAAACTACAACATTTCTAACACACTGAAGAAAATTGAACTGACCTTGGGGTAGACAAAGATGTTTTATCTAGGACACAAAATAATTTGAACCATAAAAGGAAAACATTTATAAAATAAATTCCATCCCAGCTAAAACCTTTGCTCTTCCAAACACACTATGTATGAGGAAATGAAAAATCCACTTCAGATTAAGAGAAAATATTCACAAAGCGTATGTAAGATAAAGGACTTGTATCTGAAATTTAGAGAGAATTTTAGAACTTGATTGTAAGAAGACAAATGACCCAATTAAAAATGCCCCAAATATTTGAACAGATACTTTATCAAAGAAGATATAAGAATGGCCAAAGAGCATATTTTAAATGTTCAATATCTCTACTAGGGAAATGCAAAATAAAATCACAATTAGACACATAGATTAGTTAAAATTAAACTGTGTTGGTGAGAAAGTGAGGCCACCAGATTTTTCATATGTTACTTGTAAGACTAAAAAAATGTTTGTGGATAAAATGCACTTTCTACATAAGATGCACTCTGAGTGCTAGCTTTCTTTTTAAAAATTCTATGGTTCCTTAATGCTGGTCGTGGGATTTTGAATTCATTTTATAACTAAATATTAGGCTGTGACCTGCAATTTCAAATGCATGGATCCCGTGGCTCTATAGGCATGTCTTGAAAAACCATCGGCCTGATTACCAAAGCACAGAGGAGGTCTGGAACCAAAGTCACGCACCTGCCAACTCCAACCTGCCTAAGGCTGCAAAGCGCTCTGATGGAACTAAACCATCAGGCCTGAGAGCTGCAGGGATGTGTCAAGACTGGGCCCAGAGGCAGAGAGAGAGAGATTTAATAGCTGTGGCTTGACTTAGCACCTCGACCCTCATGAGTGACTGTGGGCAATGTCCTTATCTCAATAAAAGTCATCTCTCCTTACCAATGGCAGAATTTGTGACATTTGCCTGAAACTTCTTCCAGGACCAAGACTGCAGAAAGAAAGTCTGATTCAGTGGAAGCACATGGAGGAGCAATCCCAGACACACCTAGGATTTGCTTTGGACCTACTTTTCATGTGTTAGGTACTCAATAAGAGGTTATTTATTAATACTGAACCTACAGTTTGTCCTCCAAAAGAGATTCTAGTGCAAAAGAGCAGGGAGCCTGGCTCGATATGAAAAGGCTCTGCCATGGATAGTTACCCTCCTAGAACCCTCCAGAAGGTGCCAGGCCACTGGTAGACTCTTGAGAGTACAAACAGAGCTAAGGCAGTGGTGGAGAAAGCCTAGGCCCCCCTGGTGGGGATGCCAGGGTGCAGGTGACAGGGAACAGACCCAACGTTTTCAAGCACTACAGTGTGGCCAGGTGCTCTGATGAGGAGATGGGTAACAAAGCACAGGACCAAGGTCCGGACTCCGGGGAGAACAAGAGGACCAGCCTGAGCCTGCACAGGGAAGGTGCCAGAGCCCAGGGACTTCAGATCTGCACAGTGATCCCCGCCCCCATCACGGGGACCTCACACCCTGGCAAGGTGGTCCCTGTGAGGCAGCCACCTGGGAGGCTGTTGTCCCTCTGTGGTCACTTCCTGTCTCCAACTTACCTGCCCTGGCCATGCAGCCAACCATCTAGCCCTGTTTCCCACCTTGGATTCAACCAAGGATGGAACGAAATATTCAGAAAAATATCATGCATGGACTGCACATGTGCAGATTAGTTTTCTCGTCACACTTCCCCAAAGGATACAGTACAGCCGCTGTCTGCGTAGCATTGACTTTGCATCAGGTGTTACAAGCCTACAGTGATTTGAAGTGTATGTGAGGTTACATGTAGGTTCCAGGCAAATGCTGCTCCATTTGGAATAAGGGACTCTAGCACCCTTTGATTCTGGCGTCTGAGGTGGTGGGAGGCCCAAGGTCCCATGGTTCCGAGGAACACCACACCCACTGAGAGCCACATCACACAATGCTGTCACACCTGCCCACTTTTGTTAATGACGTGTGTGTTCAATCGCTCATTTTTTTTTTTTTTTTTTTAGTAGGAAAAAGGTGAGACCTGGCACACAATATCATATTCAAATTCCTAAAATTCACAGGAGAGGCCATTTTTAAGCCATACCCCAACACTCCTTATGGGCAAACGTTTACAACCAGGGAGGCTGCATACCCCCATCCTAAACGTAATCTGAAAAGCCCTCCTACCCTGGACTTTCGGGTCACTTTCCTTTCCTACGTGCATATCTGATTTCACACCAAGACTGCTTCTCTAGTTTTAGGGGCGTCTTCCTGGGTACTCCTGCATGGGTCCCCCTTCCCCTGCACCCCTAGGCCTCCCTTGCTTCCACCAATTTGCTGAGCCATCCCATTCCATCCCAGGTTAGGAGTTGATCCATCTTGTGCCCAGGAGGCTCTTGATGCATAATGGACACCTATGGAGCTCACTTGATAAACCACACGGGCATCCTTCTGCTCCTCCTTTGCATCAGTGTTGATGTTGGGCCAAGATAAACAAATAACATGGGGACAGGTCAAAACAGATGCATTCTATTTCAACACAAAGTAAGATCAAACTGAAAAATGATAGTTTTGCAGACTCTTTCAGCAATTGGGGGAAAAAAAAGTCATCTCTTTGCAAACAAAATTATGGGGTTGATATTAAGGTCGATTTTTGCTAGAATTAGTCAAAGAAAATAAACATGCTCTATTGAAAAAAACATCATGCTATTTCATAACTATGGTGTGGTGTTATAGTACTCTCTAGTGGCTGGATTACAGAGCAAGATGATTTCAGAATAAATTTAGAATATTTTAGAAACTGAAAGATTTTCAAAATCCAGAAACTTCTTATGTAGCTACTAGCTATTATCATGTGTGCACTTTCAGATTCTGCCATCTGAAAAGGTGCCCTGGTCTGATTTCACCAAGGCATCTGATCACATCTACAACACGGGCGTCCATATTTTGATTTCCTGTATGACATACCAAATCAAGTAGAAATTTTCTGATACTATTCCTTTAATGGAATCATAAAGTTATAAAAGCTGAGTGACTATTTTTATTTCATGTTTGTTTTTGTTTTTCATTGCTGACATATAACATTTTTATAGATTGTATTCCCTCTGATTAGAAGTCATTTTCAAGTCTTAAGGAAGAAACAGCTGATCTTCAAATAATCATTAAAAGTATTTTGAAAAGAAATAGTGAGTATCTGAGAAAACAGTGACTCTAGGGATACCCTAGAATCATTTTAGAAATGGCCACAAGCTAATCATTGTGTCCGACACAGTAGTAAAAATCAAATATTGATATTTGATGAAGACAAGAAAAATAGCTACCTAGACCCATGTGTGTGTCCATATTAAGCAATAAATAACTCAAATTTTATCTTATTATTGCAGAGTAAATTTAAATGGAATAATCATCCAGATATTTCTGGGATGGTTCCAGGGATATAGGATATTAAGTCAGGGTAGCTCTACTAATACAATTGATGTGCTTCATTAATGTTAGTCACAAGAAAGATACAAAGACTTTTTGAAGTAAAATCCCTGCCAAGAAAGTAAGTCCCTTGGGTTGTTAGACATGGATCATCACAATAATAAAACAAAAAACCTTGGTTTGCATATAGTATCTCATTCACTCCTAAGAAAAACACCCCACAGTAGCATGATTGTCATGTGTCAACGAGGAAAGCAAAGCTGTAACTGATGGGACCTGTTACCTAGGATCACTCTGTGAGGTAAAGACCCCTGCAGACTCCAACCTAGGTCTTTTGCATGAATACATCTGCCCTTTCTCCCAGGTGACACCTTCCCAGCTGAAGGCTAGACTAGAGAACTTCTGTGACAGTCACCACTGAAGGAGCCCAGGAGGGCTGAACACAAGGTAGTCAGCTGGGACCAGAGAACCAAGAGCGCTGGCTTCAATGACAGCCCCCTCTGATGCCAGTGAATTTTCTCTTGGGGAAGACAAAACAGTACGTATCCAGGGAAGGATCCACTGACATTCCCTTAACTCCCACACGGCACCTAAGCCACGATCCCTGTTAATAAATAAATAAGTAATAAATAAACGATGAGAGACAAAAAACACACCTTTATGAAACAGATTTGTTGGAAGCTCAAAGAGGAAAATGCTGACATGAACCATGATTTTTGTGAATCGAATGCTTGCAGTTTCATAATTCGGCATATAATTTTGCAGCATGTCACAGAAGGTGTTCAGGGGAGGTAGGAACTATGGCCATAAGAATGTGAGCTTTATTTAAAAAAAAAAGGGCAGGCCCGCTCTTGCTCAGGACTGCAGAACTGAAGGGCACACAGTACAAAGATGAAGGACTTTAGGAAGTGTCTAATTACTTACCCCCACATAAGTAAGGAAAGCCCTGCACGGGTCAAACCAGGGCCATATGCTAAGATGAAAGGAGAGCAGGGTGCGGAGAGGCTGATCTGATCAGGCGGGAGGAAAACCAGGACGACGGAATTGAATATTCTAAGTAGAAGGTGGAATGGGGTATAAATGGAATGAGTGGATGGAGATATAATAACTTCACATGTCTCCCTGACAATTCAGAATAAAAATATGAAACACTGATATGATAAAAAAATCATCTAATAACTTGACATAAATATTCACTTGACTTTTACCAGAAATTCCACTGAGAACAAAAAAGGGAAATATGGTTAAAAAAAAAAAAAAAGCTATTTTCAGATAAAAAAGACTCTCATGAATTTGCAGTATACTCATAAAATTGTAGTATCCAGCAATTTTATTGAAAAAGAGAAGAATTGTAAAGAATATTGAATACATTTTAAAATATAAGAATATTGAAGACATTTAAAATTTTAAAAATTACATAATTTGTAAGTAAAGAAGTCTTCTAGTGTTCAGGCTGATAAAACAAGTCATCTAAAAATGGTCAAAGTTTATTTCAACATTTAAGGAATACCTCTCCAAGCAAACTTCTATACCTAGCCATCTTATCTTTCACTCGTGAGAGCAAAGCAAAAGATATACCAACACGCAAAATCTCACTAACTATACAACATATGTTTGAAAAATTACTCCAATAAATGATCCAGCCTAGTAAAAGACAAAGATGTTAGGTATGTATTGCATGAATGACCATAAACTTAACTAAATAGAATTGTCAAAATGTGTTACTGATACTGTCAAACTTACTGCAATCGATTCTCTGATCACCATTAATATCATCAGAGTGTAGAGTTCTACACTGAAACAAGGATTTGGCCAGAAGAGAATAAAATAATGTAAATTATATTAAATAATTCACTTCATATCCAAGAAACATGTAGACTATTCTTAATCTAGATTTTAATAACTAGGAAAATATGTTTGCATAAGTATATGCAAAATTTGAGTGATAATAAAATAAGTTCTTAATGTATGCTTTTCAAACCTTTAGAGCAAAAGTGGTCATGGAACTATAGTCACTAAGAAAATGGGACATATAAAGGACACAAAAAGAGAAATAATCCAAAGCTGTAAGTCCACCACAAAACAGCAGGAGGCCAACTGCAACGGCTTTACAGCGCCACAGAACTCATATTTTCAAGAATATTGAAGAACTTGATGAAATCATCACAGTACAGCAAGTGGTAAGACGAGCAGGGTAAGAAGTCACACAGAAGCAATCTGACTCAGAGTTTTAAATAAGTCTATACATATTTGAAAAATAAAAAGGTTCAGCTAAATGTCACTCTAGGCTAGGCAGCGGCTCCAGATCTGTGCTGTTCACCCTTATTCACTGCACAACTCTCTTATTTTCCTAAAATGGGAATTTATCACATTGATAATCAAGAAAATCCATTTTTTTTCCTTTTTTTTTTTAAGTTGGAAACCACTGCAATCCTAAGGAGACCTGAGAAAATGTCAAGTTCAGCTTCACGGAGCGAACAGAGGGTTAGAAAGCCGGAGAGTTAGGAGAACAGAGAGAAGCACAGGGTTTGCACAAATACCAGCATTTATAGTTTAAGTTGTCCCAGAATCTCAAAATGCCATCTTATTTGGGAATAGTGTCCTTACAGGCGTCATTAGTTAAGATAAGGGTGCTATGGTGGTCGTTAATTGAATTGAACTGGTGTCCTTATAAAAAGTGCAAGTTTGGACGTAGAGATTGCCACCCACACAGAACACAAAGAAGGCCAAGTGAACATGAGGGCGGAGGTCCCATGTTCGAGGCTTCTAGAAGTCACAACCTCCAGTGATCTCCAGGCACCACCAGAGGCTGGGCAAGAGGCCGGGAGCACATTCTCTGTCAGAGCCCTAGGAAGAACCAATCCTCTTGACTTAGTGATCTTGACCTTGAGCCTCCGGAATCACGAGACAATGTATTTCTGTCGTTTAAGGCTCTTGGTTTGGGGTACATTGTCATAACAGCCCTAGCAAACTGATGCAGAAGTTTATAGGGAGACAGTGTAGGAGCAGCAACACCCTCAAGATAGTCTTAAAACGTCACCGTCTCCAGAAATGGAAAAACACAGAGGACAGTATGTATGCTCCAGATCTTGAGAAATTGGAGAAAATCCAGCAGCCATTGCTGGCACACAGACTCATCATCCCCCCTTCCCCTGCCACCTCTCCACACTCCTGCTGTTAGAAGCCGAGCACACGCTCAGCCGGTGAGGCGCAGGGGAGAAACAGTGGTCTAGCACCTGACCTCCCTCAGTGAAGGCAAGACTGGCCTTCAGGAGGCTTGTCACCGCAGGGTGATCACTTTGCTCTCAAAGTGGTGCATGAGCTGGTTTCCAAACTCCAGGCTGCCTGCACAGACTCCTTTTATGCAGAGTCACATGTGTGCTCAGGACATGGGTGTGCACCTTGAAGAAAACCTGTGTACTCCCAAACGGTCTCCTCTCAAAATTCCAGTGGTGTACCTGGAGGGCGTCATGACAACCCCAGCCCCAGAAACCTTCCCCACTGCCTCTCACACTCTTTAAATCTTGCCCAAAGGGTCTCATCCTTGAATGTCTGCCACAAGGAATTTGTCCTATTAGCAGTCGGGAGAGCAGAACCAAGGTGGAGAAGGAAGCCTGAGGACGTTGAAGAGCCAGGTCTCCGCCAGTCTGCTGTGACAGTGTGGAGGCCGCTCTGAGAGGGGACACTCCTTCCTGCTTGGGTCTCTCCCCAAGGGGAGCAGACTAGAGGTCCGCAGCGCTTCCTCTCCGCCAGCCTCCAGAAATGCCCACAGAGCTGCGGTTCCCTTGCCTGAGATGGACAGCAAAGGAGAAGGCTCTGAGCACCAGGGGGAGGACACGCCGAGTGCCCAGCCCACACCATCGATGGCTGCCTCTTTCCACAGGCTTGATCCAGGGATGTCAACCATGGCATATCTACTCACACGTGACCTGCTCCGACACACAGTAACTGTCACAATCACTACACTCCTCCCATAAGCCCAGATATGACCGGTTACGTTTTGGATACAGTTTGAGCGTATCCCCACGGGCTTAAGTGCCGGAAGCTTGGTCCCGTGGATAGCAATGAGAGAGATGCTGAGACCTTCAACAGGTGAGGCCAGTGAGACGGAATGAGGTCATTGGAAATTTCACCCTTTGATAGAATTAATGCCTGTCTCGGTCTTAAATATCAGCACAAATGGTGAGCTAAATAAACCCCTTTCCACACAAAGTACCCCAAGGCGGGTTCGTTGTTATAGCAACAGGAAGTAGGCTCATACAGTGGACCAAAGAGCGCTTCTCAGCTCAGCGTTGCAGGAAGTCCCAACCATTCTGATTTTTCTAGCACTAAAAATGTAATTTATTTCTAGTCTTGTCTTTGAGGACACATGACCTAGAAATCCTTAGTTCACAGTGACATATTTGGATGTTTTAATCTCAGGTGCATGGATAGAAACCTTTAATTACCCACACACACACACACACACACACACACACACTCTTAAAATAACTACTTACAAAAATCACGTTTAGCTATTTTCCAAATGAGATAGCCTCACAGTCTCCTAGCTGCAGGTCTAGCTAACAAGCAAAGTTCCTGCAGAAAAATCAGACTTCAAAATATGCCATCAATATAATATGTAATAAACCTCAAAAATTTGTGTCTATAGACATAGATACTGTTGCCTATCAGGTCTTTTGCTAAGTAATTATAATGACACAATTTTATCAGGAAAGGTTAAGTATCTTCATCTGAGCAGAATCCGATGAAATTAGTCCAGATGTAATAAGTGCCATTTGTCACTATTAGAGCAGGAGGTGTTGACAGGCCCGGCGTCTCCCTGGCAACCCGAGTTCTACTTCTTGCCTTTGTAACCTTGGACACTAACAAGGCCCAAGGTCCAGAGAGTGTAGGAGGAGCTGCGGGTAAGTTATTTACCCTCTTCTGACTCCACCATGCAGTGAGACATGGAGAATCTGAAGTGCTCCACAGCTAGCCAGCTTCAGCTCCCCGTTTTGACTCTGCGGATGAACATTTGAAACAGAAGTGTGGTATGCAGGCTTTCATTGACTACAGCAGCGACTAATTTTTCATTAACTCATTATCCATAAGTGGGGAGAGAGAGATTGAGAACAGACAAATAATAGTCCTAATGCAAATTAAACAGAGGCCAGCCCTGAAAAATCTTGGAGCAGGAAAAACACAAAAAAGCAGGCCCCATAATTTTGTTTCTTTTGCAGACAGAAGCAAAACAATTTGAGGTATTTCTTGTAATTACCTGTATTAAATAAAAAAAGACTTAGACTGAAGCAATCAGAAACAGCCAACAATTAATTATATAATAATTATAATTTTATAATTATATAACCAGGAACTCTGCAATGGGACAGATCCACCCGGCAGCTACATAACTATTACCAGGGACCCTATAATAGCCCATCCTTGCGTTCCCTCAGTGGAGTTGCAGAGATGCCTGATTCACAAATCACTGTTTTTCCAAATACAGTCTTTAAAAATGATGCAGTGCCTCACTATACCTTTTAAGAAATTGACTATAGATTCCTCCATTGTCTACATTCAAAACAAACATCCCCAAATGTGTTCCGCTAACAAGCACTCTTGATGAGGTGCCAGATGGAGCTCTTGAGGTAAGGTACAGACGGAGGTGGCAGGACTGCACCCCAAGAACTGAAGGAGAGCCGGGGCTGCAGGACTTCCTGTTACAGACCATCCTCCTTCAGGCTCAGACTCAACCATAGCTCAGCTAGGAGCCTGATTCCACCTGAACAGGCAGCACCCCAGGAGGCCTTCATTAGACTACATTCAGTGGCCAGGCAAGATCAGCAGCTGCTTTGTGCTGTGCTCCTGCTCCCAGTCTGTGGGCAGAGACCCAAGGGAGGCAGCTGTGGGGGTAGGCACAGGAGGATTCTGGGCAGAAATTTAGAGAAATAAATTTAAATAGTGCCTGTGGATAGACAGGAAGGTGAAATCCACTTGGTATGTTGTCATGTGTACACAGGAACGTTTATCAGATCCATTCCACCCTTCCTCTCCTTCCCTGTTCCTCCTTCCTCCTTCCAAATTCCCTTCCTTTAATCACCACCCTTCCCTCCCCACCCTTCTTTCAGAGAACACAATTTTATATTTCAAATCTTTCCTGCTGACCTCACTCTTTTTATAAGCAGCAAATATCAATTTTTCTCCTTTGGTTAAAAAAGCTAAAATGAAAAATAATGTTTGACTTCCAGAAACATGAAGATAAAATAAAATGGTTTTATTATTTAAATGTGTAGACTTGGAACACCAGACCTGGAACACTGCTCATTGGCAGGAACTTTAGAAACCTGATATATCTTTTAAAATGTATTTCATTTTCTTAAGAAATGTATAGATTTGATTATGTTCCCCCCAGAATTCATGGGGGGACTCTTCTGCTACACCTCAAACTGTGACCTTTTTTGGAAATCAGGTCCCTACGGAGGTAATCACATTTAAATTAGATCATTAGAGTGGGGTCAATCCACTGTGACTGGTGCTCTTATAAAAAGGAGAAATTTGGAGACAGATGTGGAGGATAAGGCAGATGTAGAAACAGGGAGGGGGTGACGGGATGGCCACAATAACCACCCGCTGGCCAGTCATATGTCCCAGCTATTCCACTCCTTGGTATTCATCCAAAAGAAGTAAAATCAGTGTACTATAAAGAGACAGCCAAGTCAATATTTTCAGCAACACAGTTCACAATAGTCAAGTGTTTGAACCAGTCTAGATATCCATTAACAGATGAAGGACAAAGAAAATATGATATATACACAGTGGAGTCCTACTCAGCCATCAAAAAGAATGAAATTATGGCATTTGCTGGTACATGGTTGGAACTGGAGAGCATCATGCTAAGTGAAATAAACTTGACTCGGAAAGTCAAAGGTCAAATGTTTCCTCTCGTGTGGAAAAGCCAGACCAAAAGAAGGGTGGGGAGGGAAGGGTGGTGATTAAAGGAAGGGAATTCAGGAGAAGGAAGGAGGGACAGGAAAAGAGAGGAATGGTAGGATGGATCTGTGCACACATAACCACATACCACAGTGGATTTCACCTCCATGTATATCCACAGGCACTATTTTAAAAAAAAATTCCATATATAAACAGAAGAAAAGTCAGTAGGAGTAAGTACTGGGGAGTGAATGGGAGCAAATTCTCCATGCTTTTATACTTGTGTCAAAAGGAACCCCAATATTATATATACAAAATCTATAATGAACTAACAAAAAAAATTAAAAAATTGTTGCATCTGTACTGAGAATGTACAGGCTTTTCCCCTCGTCATTATTTCCTAAGCAACACATGTCACAGTTTTACACAGCATTTACATTATACTTGGTATTATAAGTGATCTAGAGATGACTGGGAGCTTGTGAGCAGGTTGTGTGGAAATACCAAAGCACTTTCAGGAGAGACTTTAGCATCCAGGGTTGGGTATCTGCAGGGATCCAGGAACCGATTCCAAATAGATACCAAGAGACGATCTTAACTTGTTATGGCGATCACAGAAACACGTTCAACTCACTTTGGATTGAGATTTAAAATAAGAAATCTATACCAGGACATAAATTCAGCTAGGGCTTCAAGAGTGAGGATATCCTACCATGCTGTAAATGACAGAACTGAGGGTTGGGTTACTTAAGTAAATGTTAGGGTCACAGGTTAATGGCACAATTATTATCTTCTACATCTCAGCATTCAGAACAGTGCTCAGAGCAGGAAAAGGCCGGAAATGTTTTATCAAACAACTGAAATAAGCAACATGCTATGTTAGTCAAAAAATCCCAAAGAGCAACCTCCAGGAGGGAAAGTGTGTTTTGGCTGAAGGCTCCAGAGGTTCAGTGTGTGGTTGGTCGACTCCGTTGCTCTGGGCCCAAGATGAGGCAGAATATCATGGCAAAGGGTGGGGTGGGGGAAACTGCTCCATTCCTGGGGGCCAGGAAACACAGAGGGGGGAAATGGCCACAAAGAGGTGTGCTGAGAGCCACAGCTGAGTCGGAATGGCCCCTGGCATTTTGCCAACAGTATTGGTTGAGAGGCGAGCCATTACTGTCCGCCTTGGCCTGCTACTTTGGAGTTCTGGGGGTAGGGATTCCTGGAGAGTTTGCATTGGTTGGGGAAGTGCAGAGGAGGGAGTTCCGGTTGGTGGTTCCTGGAGGAGCCGCGTGGTGTTTGGGAGAGTTCCGGGGAGCGTGTGTGGATTGTGCTGGTGGAGTTCAGAAATAAAGTTTGTTCCTGCTTCAGTGGCTCGTGATTTGTGCCCAGCCAATACTGTTGGCAAAATGCCAGGGGCCATTCCGACTCGGCTGTGGCTCTCAGCAGAGGTGCAGCCTCCAGGGCAGCCCCCGTGACCTGCCTCCTCCAGCCATGCCCCATCTCCCTGCAGTTACCACCAGGTCAGTCCATTCAAACCAGAATGGCCACCAGGTACAGCTCTCTTGATCCTGTCAGTTCACCTCTGAACATCCCTGCATTAACACAGGAGCTTGGGGGACACCTCATATCCAAACCAGACCACATGTCCTGCAGCCAGCAAGCACTGAGCCCTCACAGGGAGGAAACTAGGTATTGTTCTTAGCTCATTCTATCCTCTCAGTAATCACAAGGAGCCCAGATACCGGGGCTCAGCAACTCGCTACACTATGGGTAGCAGCCCTGAGATGAAAACTCAGGCCACTGGGCCCAGAATTTGTACTTTTAAACTAGATACAATACTGCTCCGACTCCCGCAGGGCGATGGTTTCAGCTGCATTTGGGAAAGATGCTGTGTCACAGTATCTCAAATGTGGGTGGGACTTAAGCTCTGAGAGAGCAAAGATTTTGTCTTATTGCCAATTTCTCTTTAGCCCATCTGAGATTAAAATTCTCTTTGCCTAAATTTCTTGTTTTATTGAAACACTTAAAATTACAGCATTTTTTCCATTTCACTAAATTCTGAGGTATATATTCATTTCAAACCATGTTGTTCCTAATCCACCTTTAGCATGCGTATACAGACACAGGCAAGCACACACAGGCTGTTGGATACGTGTGTGTGTGTAAATGTAAATCTGTATACACGGTGTATAGGCAAGGGGACACACACATATTTGTGGGGTCCATGGGAGGACAAGGAAGCTGGTTTTTCAAGGGCATTTTAAAACCTCTGCTTTCTTCCTCATTCTACCCTCTCCCCCACTGTCCCCCAGGTTTCCCTCTTAGAAGGATCTTGTGATCGCATTTAGGTCTCACTCAGGTGATTAGGAATCACCTCCCTCCATCTCAAGGTCTTTAATGGAAACCCATCTGCAAAGCCTCTTTTATCATACAAGGTCACATTCATAGATTCCTAGGATTTGGGATGTGGACATCTTTGCGGGGGTAAGGCATTACTCAATGTACCATGTAAAGAAAAGTGATTTATTTTACTCTAATGTAGAATTCCATTCAACAATGAAGCTGGAAAATGAGCTATGAACAGGTATAGAAAAGGAAAAATAACAGCATCTTCCATTTTGCCAAGCCTGCATGGTGTTAAATCTCAAAACAAACCCACGGCCGGGATATGATAATCTAGAATAAAGAGGAAGACCCTGAGGTCCAGAGCGTTCAGTCACTGTCCGGGTTCCCTGGCTGCCTGGATAGATTTGCTCCCAGGCAGACTGAGCCTGAAACCGGTCCTCTAATCCAGGATGACGTACCACCCCTCTTGTCTGTCCTTCCTTCCTGGTCATGAAATGAAACATTTCTGCTGGAACTCTACACATTTTCTCTTCGTCTCCAGTTATCAGCAGTTTACAGGTATGGTGAAAGTCAGTCACGTTTTGCTTCCATCAAAAATAAAATGAGGTCATCAAAAATAAAATAAAATGAGCGCTGACAACAGGCACTGGCCACATAAGCAGCCATGGGACAATCGGAGGGGGCTGGCGTCCACCGGTCCTGCTCCTGTGTTCTCACCGGCCCGACTCCAGCCCCTGGACACCATCGCTCCTGGGGAAACTCCCTCCCGTCCAGGGTGAAGGAGAAGCGCAGCTTGCAGAGTTGGGCGCATTTGCACTGTGGGCTGGTGACCGAGATGGGGTTCATCTTTCCTGCAGTCTAGGGAAATTGTGAGAAAAAGACTGGACAGTGTCATCTGAGGTGGCCCTTGTCACTTGAGGCAGACATTACCTGAACTGGATGATGTCCCCTGAGCTGGATGATGTCACCAGGGGTAATGATGCCACCGGAGGCAACTCAAATCATAGCCCAAAGTGTCCTCTGGGAAGGAGCCTGTGACTTTCAGGGCCAACTGGATTTTCCCTGCTTCTAAAGTGGGACGGTCCGTTCGGCCCTCCCTTGGGTTGCCTGTCCTGGGGTCTAAGGTGCTCAACCCAGGCAATTCCATGGCTTTTCTTGTCCCCCTTCATAGCTACTTCCTTTCCAACAGTGTTCACACACAGGGTCGAGCAGTAGTAGGACACACCTGTTCTTAATCATCAAAGCCTCTCAGAACCTCCAGGGATACCTTTGCTGACATCCTGCTGGAACAGGCAAGAGAAACCCACCCTTCCCCCTGGCTCCCAGAGCATGGCCCACAGACGCTCAGGGGCAGGAGGAAGTGTCCACAGGCCGACACTGGGACACCAAGGTGGACCCATCAGCAAATGGAAATGGTGTGTCAACTTCCCGGAGACCTGGAGTTAAACAAAATAACTATCCTGAAATACGGATTATTTAAATTTAAGCTTGAAGTCAAATAGTGGAACTCAAAATCTCTGGGCAAGGCTGTGCTTTCTCTGGGGTGTTTGCTCAACTGGGCTGTGGGGACACGCTGCAGCAAGGTTTCCTCATGCAGGGAAAACAATGTGAGCAATTTCCCCAGTCAGACCATCAAGTGGAAATAATTAGACAAGATAATGCATAGCACCTCAGTTAAAATTACAGAAACAATTCCAATACACCTTGTATATGAAGAAGGGAAAGCATTTCTGAATTTGCATGATTACTTATTATTAATAAACTTATATCAGTTATCAGGGGTCACAAGAAATACCTGATTAGACATGAGCTGAAGATCTGGTGGAGAAGCCAGGCATGGTGACATGCCTTTCATCCCAGGGGAGGCTGAACTGGGAGGATCACTGAAGTCCCCGAGTTCAAGACCAACCTGGGCAACACAGCAAGACCCCATCTCAAAAAGCCAAACTGACAACAACCAAAAAGACTCGTGGAGAGAGAACTATGCCCCTATCTGCATGATGGGCCTCCATTCTCAATGGCTTGGCGATGCTTCAGGACAATGAGAAGAGCCACAGGTTCACTCATTGGTAGACAGAGGTTAATGGGAAATGAAGAAGGAGTTGGGCCCTGGGAAGACCTGCCTCCAAAGACCTAAACTTCCCCCCAGAATGTGACTGGAGTGGATCCGCAGTTGCACAGACGGACTCTCCTCAGGCAGGAGGTTGGGGATGATTGCTCCAACATCTCCAGCTTAGTGGCTGTGGTAGGAGGTGGTCCGGGATCCTGGGAGCCTGGTGGTACAGCCGCCAGGCTGCACCGTCTTGGCCTAAAGGAAAGTCCTATGAGCCAAGAGCTCCCACTGCTTCTTCCTCAGCTCAACCCAGCTGCTGAGGCCGTGAGTAAACTAGTCACTGGATGATTTGCAAACTCATTTCAGCTTTCAAATATAATTTCTGTTTAATTTAGCTGGGATTCCACATGAGACAAAATAGCAAGTTGTATAGCCTTACGTTTTACATGTAAGTCTGGGAAGCATTCTGCGTTAATGTTTGTTTAAGGCACGAGACTTCTGTCAAGGTTCACTCTTTTGCTATGGATACCCAATTACTCTTCTATCCGGTGTTGGAAAGGAGACTTTGTTTCTTCCATGGAATTGATCTTAAAACACTATCAAAAATTGACTGGAATGTGTGTGTGGCTATAGTTCTGAGTGATTTCCTCTGTTCTATTGATCTCTTTGATCTCTATGTCTATTCCTCTACCTATAGTGTGCTTTTTTTTCCACATGCATTTATGCCAGTGCAAAGTGCTTCTGTACAAATTACAGCAACACATTAATGGGAAATGGAGAAGGATTTGGCCTTAGGACAACCTGCCTCCAAAAACCTATGCTTCGCCCCCCCCCCTCCGAATGTTATTGGAGTGGATCAGCACTTACTGTTCATGTAACAATGGTATGTATCTACGCATGCATGTATGTGTGTGTGTATGTATGCATTTCCTAGGGACTGAATCCAGAGGCATTTGACCACTGAGTTACAGCCCCAGGCCTTTTTTTTTCTTTCAATCTTTTTTTTTTTTTTTTTTTTTGAGAGAGAGAGGGTCTCACTGAGTTGCTCAGGGCCTTGCTAATATTGCTGAGGCTGGCCTCAAACTTGCAATCCTTATGCCTCAGTCTCCCAAGTTGCTAGGATTAGGTGAGCACCAGCTAATAATATAGTCTTATGCCTCAGGAAAGTTATGAAGATGACTTTGGGGGAAATCCCCACTTGAAATGCTCACCTTATGCAGATGACAGGTGTCTACATAAGTGGTGTCCGGGGGGGGGGGCTGGTTTCAGGGCCCTCTGTGGCCGCCACATTTATATAAAATGGTACACGAACTATTTGCTTGTAGCCTATGATGACTTCCAACACTTACTATGAGGCAAACACAGTGTAAATAGTTCTTAGATTGCATTTTTAGGGAATAATGACAAGAAAACACATCTGCATGGGTTTAGTGCAAATAGAATTTTTCCCCTGGTATTTCTCATCTGTTGTCTGGTGAGACCAGGGATGCAGAGGCCACAGGTAGAGATGGCTGACTACATGCTCAGGTTTCGTTTTCTGGTTTATGTGCCTATTGTGTTCCTTTGGGGAATGAACCCAGAGCTCTGGTTCTCAAGCCGAGGCTGAGCTGAATTCTGTCCAGCCAGGCCATCAGCAGCTCTGCTTCCTGCTGGCATCTAGTGGTGTGTGCAAATATGCTTAGATTAGGAAATCTGACACAGGTTTTTAACAGGCAAGATAGATGCCAAACTCTTTGCTGGGTGTGCCCCATACTGACCTGGATGGCATGAAGCAGGTGGGGACCTCACCAGAGACTGCGATTGGGGGGAGGCCAGCTCCCAGGGGAATGACAGGGGTGTCAGGAACAGCTTCAGACACTATGGGGCGTCTGTCCAGGAAAAATGTGCAGCCCCTTTGCTATAAAAGGATGAAGGATGTCAAGATGGCAACAGCAGAGTCCTGGCTGAGCACTGTGTCCATCTGGGAGCACACCTGTGTGACATGCAGACGGTACAAACCCTGAAGCCTGCTCCGGGGCTGTTTCTTGCTCAAATTGTCGAATTCTTCTGTCACTACCTTTGTACTTTCCAGGGCACCTCATAGGTTATTGTGAATTTTGAGTTCCAGGAAGGGGACTGTACTGTGTTTAAATGGATGTAACTCATGTGTGTGTGTGTGTGTGTGTGTGTGTGTGTGTGTGTGTACTGCATGCATATCTGTGTTCTCATTATATTTTGGGAAAAGCATGTTCCACTGAGTGAAGCTACACCTTGCACCTGTAATGAGAGATGTTAGCTAAATACACAAGAAAGGAATTCCATCTGACTGCAAAGATGAGAATTTATTTTTTAATTTCCTAAAAATCGGGAAGGTAGAATTAAATAACCTGTTAAAGATCTTCTGAAGCGGTGTGGATGGGCTCTGGCCTCCGTGCCATTTGGGGCACGGTCCTGAAGCACCTTGAGCAACGGCACACCCTCAGGGAGCATCCTGCAAGGCACACACTCTGAGGGTGACTCCTTCTAGCAAGAGAGCAAGGGAGGACAGAGAGGTTCAGGAACTCACCCAGGTGTGCACAGCTACAACGAGCCAGAAATGGAGCCCTGGCAGCCCGGCTGGCCCCTCTCCAGGTTGACACCAGCACCTGATCAGAAGGGAACGCTCCTCAGCTCACTAGGACCGCCTACATGCCACCGACACCTGAGTCTCTGCCACCACAGGCACCAGGCTGTGGGGAGGACCAGTGAGCCTAAGGTCTGATGGCACCACGGAGTACCTGTAAGCCACCCTGTCACTGAGAGGCCATCATTAACTTCTCTAGACTGGACCCCCTGGAGGACACTTCTGACCGACTCAGGCCGCACAGGAGCCAGGATGGAAACTGGCTGGGGAGCCCACCTGGACCACCATCCCTGGGCTAACCAGTTGGATCTTCAGGGTCCCCCAGTTAGAGGTCAAGGAATGCTATGTCCCTGGAAGAACACACCCACCACGGAGGAGAGGGCGTGCTGTCTCTGAGCACCAGGTAGGCAGGTCTGGAGCAGTGAGCCCAGGTTCTGGGGAGCCATCTTTCCTGAGGGCTGCGAGGGAGGCAGTGCCTCACTGTTGATTGGTCCTCTTGAAGGTCCCTTCCCACGCTGCCTCCAGTCCTGCAGTGATACTTCCCCAGACCCAGCTCCTGGAGCTACCAAGTGCCTCTCACCACCAGGGTTCTGCTGCAATCATGCAACATGGAGATGTTTGTCGCCTTTCCGCCCCCCACCCCCCACCAGTTTTGTTTTTGGAACAAAGAAACAGATGCTCAATGCCACATGCTGGGAAGGGTTAAATAAACCATGAGACCATCCACAGCACAACCCACTTTTAGAGCCTTCCTCTTCCCACCAGCTTCCCTTTGGCTTCCCCTGCCTGAGTCAGCCACGTACTTCCTGTTCCAAGGCAGAGACCACTCCTCTCTCTTGCCTAAAAGAAATGAATGGGTGTCAGGATGAAATCCAACCCCCTTGACCTCCCCTGAAGAGTACTGTATGAACTGCCCGTTTTTATCCTCATCCGTCTCCTTGGTTCCTCCTCTGCTCACTATGTTCATCTACCAGCATCTCCTCCCCCCTGCCAGCTTTTCCTCCCCCCTGCAGGCTTCTCCTCCCCCCTGCAGGCTTCTCCTCCCCCCTGCAGGCTTCTCCCCTTTCTCACTTTCCAGGGTCTCCTATTCAGTCCTTGCTCCTGTGGGACCCTCTGTTGGATTATTCTTTGGTTCTTAGTAACCCATATGTCTTCTGCTCCCTGCACACCCCACCCTGAAGCTGCACTCTTCATTGCACCTTATTTTACTTGGTAACTCCTGCAATGTGTAGCCAGTGTCTATTTACTTGCCTAATGGATAAGTCCAGAGGTCAGAGGGCTGTGGACCTGTGGATCAGGATGCTGGGGCTCCAGGGTGCCACTTTGTGCTACCTCCTGTGCTCCGGCACCATGCTTATTCCTTCCTGCTGCGGCAGGGGTGGTGTGGAGGGTGGGTGGCATCCCTTGGCAAGCATGGAGATCATGTGAGGGACCTGCGGCAGCCTTCACAGTACGGAGAGTTACTTACTAGACTGGGACCAGGCATGGAGGCAACGAACCCCTGCCCCTTCCAGTGACCAGAGCTGCACACCCAAGCTGGGGCTGCAGAGAGGGAGCACGGGAGATCCCCTTATTATCATGCAAAATGAAGACTGACAATTTTCTCCTAAAAGCCCCACTTCCAATTATTGGTTCTAAAGGTCTAGGATGAGTCAGTCTGGAGAATAGTTTAAAATCTATTTTATGGTGTTTTCCACAGACCTCTGAAATACTTTTCATGTACCATCACTGTCCACATACTTTAGGGTTTAAAAATAATTGACTCCCGTCTACTTAAGACTGAAGTGAATAAGATGTAATCTATGATTAGAAGAATATTACTCAATTGGGGAGAACATATCTGAGTCACCCTATAGCCCCTGCGGGGCAACTCCAGTTACTCAGATGAACGCTGTAGCTGTTTTGCTTTCCAGTTAAAAGCTCTTCACTGGACAACACCTATGGTGACTGTGGTGATGGGACATTCTGAACGGGATGTATCCCCACTGCAGCAGCGATAATCAATTTTGAATGAGCAGCCAAATTTCTGCTGGTGTTAACCATGTTTTTCTCCTAAGCTGGGAAATGTACTTGGAGTCACTATTCCACAAACTGTAACTGCATAACCTGAGCCTTGGATCCGCCATCCTCAAACCCCCTTAGAATTTTCCAGAGGGAAAAAATGTCCAAGTTCCATTTTGACGGCTCGCTCCTCAAAACCGATGATTTGCCAGAGAGCATTTTTGACCACTCAGGTTTTCTCCCTGCGCTTGTTGGAAGGTCCGCCTGGTAACATCCAGCATGGTTGGCACACCACGAGCAAGCTACAGCCCGAAGGCCAGATGCCTTCAGCAGTGACATCGACTCAGAGGCCGACTGATGGACAGCCTGTTGATTCTGTGCGGTGGCGACCTGTGCCACCTGACTGGGTTAAGTGATGCCCAGATGGCTGGTAAAGCAGACCGTGGGTGTGTCTTCCAGGTTTTGCAGAAGAGACCACATTTACATCAGTGGACTGAGGGAGGAAGACACTCCCTTGCCAGTGTGTGTGGGCGACATCCCACCCACTGAGGACAGAAACAGAACAGAGAGGTGGAGGAAGGGTGAATCCCTGTTTTCTGGAGCAGGGACCCCCAGCTTCTCCTGCCCTGAGACATCAGAGATCCTGTATGTGACCTTTCAGACTCGGGAGTTCACACCTGTGGTCCCCCTAGTTCGGAGGCACTCAAACACAGACTTTGAATTGCACCCCGGGTTCCTCTAGTTCCCAGTCCTTGGAACACAGCCTGAATTGCCATTGGCTTCTCTGATTCTCCAGGTTTAGACAACAGATTGTGGGACTTGGCTTTCACAATCACTTGAGTGAATACCCACGATAAATTTATCTATTTGTTAATCTCAATTCCATTTTTCTGAAGGCCATTAATAACTATACTTTACAAATGTTAAGCCTATTCTTAGGGGCTATATCCTCCCTACTAACAACTTTGAAATGGAATTCTTACAGTTTTGTCAAAGTTCGGGGAGTGGAGGGGTGCTAAATCGTATTCAGGTTTGTGTGGGTGCCCCTGGCTGCTATCATGCATCACCATAGATAAGTTTATGTCCACACATCCGAAGTTTAGAAATTGGACTGGAGTCCTGCTTGGCTGCATTGATTCTGGTGTCACCAAAGAGAAATGTGGTGGTTTCTTTCGTTTTGATATTTATTTATTTATCTATTTATTTATTTAGCCTTTTCCAGTTTCCAGGGGCAGCTGGGATCCAGGCTGTGCCTCCTTCCTCTGTCTTCAGGTTCAGCATCCTGGATCCCTCTGGGCATCCTCTGCAGGCCAGTGTCCCCTTGCCCACGCCGGGAAAAGACTTTAAGCTTGTGAGCATACGTGTGATCGTACTGGACAACCTGAATCAGCAGGTGTGCCAGCTCACCTAAAGGTCACTTCATCTGCAAACTTGTCTCCCTTTTGCCATGGAGAGTACCTTATTCACAAGTTTTGGAAACTCGGATGTGGACATCATTGGGGACCATTCTTCTGCTAATCATATCTTTACATGCATATTTAACTTGCCAGATTTCCCCACCCATGAGGAATAACCATCCACAGTGTCAAATGATAAATGTTTTAATCTGCATTCTCATGTTCTCAGAAATTTGAGAAATCAAGATGGAAAACAAAACATCCTATGACCTGGTGTTCCACACCTTGAGTTATGGTTTAGATGTGAGGTGTCCCCCAAACGCTCACAGGTGAGATGACATAGAACGTTCAGAGGTGAAGTGATTGGGCCATGAGAGCCTTCTCCTCATCAGTGCTTGCTCCACCCGCGTGCACCAACGAGGCAGGAGCTGCAGCAGGTAGGTGTGGCTGGAGGAGATGGGTCACTGGGGGCCTGCCTTTGGGGTTTATGTTTGCTCCCTGGTGAGCAGAGCTCTCTGAGTTGCTTTCTTCCGCCGTGCCCTTCCACCTGACGCTCTTCCTCTCCTCAGGCTCAGAGCTATGGGGTCCACTGACCACGCAGTGAACCTTAGAAACCAGGAGCCAAAATAAACTTTTCCTCTTCTACATGGTTTTTGTCAGGTCACAGCCACATCATTTCACAGCAATGAAAAAGCTAACTAAAACACTTGGTATTTACCCCAAATCAATGAAATGAGCACAGAATAGCAATATTTGCAGTTCAATGTTTATAGCAGCACAGTTCACAAGGTTCACGTTGTGGATGCAGCCCAGGTGTCTGCCAACAGATGGATGGAGAAGAACATGGGGCATATACATACGATGAAGTTCTACCCAGCCGCAAAGAAGGATGAGTGGGGTAGGGAGGAAGAGCGTAGGAAGAAGATTACCTCTGCATAGGGAAGAGGGGTGGGAGGGAAAGGGAGGGAGAAGGGGAATTGCATGGAAGGTGGAAGGAGACCCACATCGTTATACAAAACACATGTATGAAGATGTGAGGAAAAAAAAGAATAGCGCTACCTTAGATTAAGTAGAGAGAAGTGATGGGAGGGGAGGGGAGGGTTGGAGGGATAGGAAGGATAGTAGAATAAAATAGACATTATTATTACTGTGTGTATATATGTGACTCATGACCAATATGATTCTGCAACCTGTACACTCAGAAAAATGAGACATTATATCCCATCTGATTCAAATGTATGAAATGTCAAGGTCATTGCACTGTCATGTGTAACTAATTAAAAAAAAAAAAAGAAGGATTAGATCATGTCATGTGCTGCTCAGTGGATGGAACTGGAGAACATGATGCTAAGTGAAATGAGCCACGCTCAGAAAGTCAAGGGTGGAATGTTTCTTTCATATGCAGAAATGAAAGAGAAAGAAGGAATTAAATTTAAACAACAACAACAACGACAGAGGATCTCGGGAAAATAGAAGGCAGCAGAGTAGAGCAGAGGAAGGGCATGAGCCAGAGGGGTGGCCGGGGGGGGGGGGGGGGACTGTGCATGAGGGTGATCAGGTCACCTTGTGTGCTTGTATGAGTCTTCACAAGGAACCCCACTTTTATGGACAATTGTAAGGTACTAATAAAAATATAATAGTAAGGAAAGAAAACCTCAAGGAATCAAAAGAAAGTTCTACCAGCCATAGATTTTCATGAAGGTCCAAGGTGTGACTTCACAAGTCATCTAAGGTGTATTTTTTTTAATGCTAACTAAACAGTAATGAGACATTTTAAAAGACAGAGTTTCACTGTGTCACGTGAGCTTGTGCCTGTGTGCTTTGTTGAGAGCTTCTGTTGGAGACATGAGAACACTGAGTTGAGGTCATCAGCAGAGCTGACCTTTGCAAACCTCTGCTAAAACTAACTGCTTCAACTTTCTTAATGGGGGTCAGGCTTATTTTCTCAATTATATATTTGACTTAAGCTATTCTTTATTAACTTTGTAAACCACAATACAGACTTTCCCCAATTGTTTTTTTTTTTTAATTTCCCAAATTTATAGGGATTTGACTTAGAAATTTTCTACTCTGTTGGTACAAAGACTTACCTGTGCAACCTCTTGCTCACTCTCAGTAAAATAATCAACGATTTACATGTGTTTAAGGCAGGCTCAGCTAAGCTATGGGACTTGCTGAATATGATGTATTAAATGCATCTTTGACTTACAATATTTTCAGGGTTCAATGGGTTTATGTAAGTTGAGGAATTGCTGAATCCACAATACCTAAACCAGTAAAATTTTCCCTCAAAGACAGGAATGAAATCATATACATTGTTTGATTTGCTTTGGTTTTCTTTAAGAAAGTTGTAACTTGCGATACCTGGACAAACAACTTGGTGAAGGATTTAGTAACATGCATCAACTTAAATATTATATGTGCTGAATGTTCTAGAAGGCTACACAGGAAATTGTCAGCAACTTACTCTGACACTCCTTTTAGGACTTCATGTTTTATACAATGAGGGCGTAGCATCTTCACCCACCAAACCAAACAGCATAGTGTGAAGCGGCCTGTGTGTGGATTCCTGCCTGGCCGGGTGCTGTCAGGACAAGCCACTGTTGCTGAAGAGACTTGTAGGCCCCAGACCCAGACTCACGCTTGAAAGTGGGCCCCAAATGCCTTCGATGCACCATCGTCTGCCTTCGCATACGGGCCAGAATCTTAGGGACTTATTCACCAGCACGGGACAATACTCAGACTTGGCTTTTGGTAGTACAGTATACCCAAAGTGGGTAAATGGTTATTTACCTAATGATGACCTTGAAAAAGAAGACTTACAGGGATGGAGCTCTTGGCTCAGCATTCTGTGAGCTTTCACGAATAATGGCTGCCAAACATTGAACACTTATTACCTAGAGGAATTCAGAAAGGAAAACAATATGGACATTTTTGAGGGTTTTTGTCTTTCTTTATTGAATCCATCAGGGCTCAACGCCTCTATTTTACATAATTGTTATGGTGCACATTGACCCTTCACTGAAGGCATGTTTAGTTGCTGCTGCTTTGGCATTACAAATATCATTGTATCTCCATCAGAAAGGGAGCTTACAAGAATGTGTATGGGATCTTTGAGTAACCACGGAACAAAACTGGTTTGTTGTTGTTGCTTTTGCACCTGAGGACTCCAGAGTCCTTTGTACCTTGCAAGTCACCTACTCTGCTCAGGGTCTATTCAACTGGTTGATGTTCAGGCCAGTCAGTAGCACCCTTCTTGGATGGGTGACGGTTGGCTTGCCCGTCCCTCAAGCCCGGCTCTATAAATAATCCTGCTTGTTTCCCATATTGTTCACTGGGGACCGACCGGGACAGAAGATGGAAGATTCCTGAGATATTTAGCAAGTCATCTCTGGACATTCAGCTTCTTCATCCAAAGACTCTGCCCCACTGGAATCTGGGTCTCCTGATGATGGCTGAGGTTAAGCCATTCGGACTCCAAAGAGCCTGAGAGAAGGCCAGGGGTTTGCCAAAGAGGCAGAGGGAAGGTTAGTGAAAGACATCCTTTCCCTTTGAAAGAAACATCAATCTTTATAAAAAGATTAGTGGGGCTTCTTTAATGGTATGTGAAAGATGGCAAAGGAATTTCTGCATTAAATACATGAGCGATCGGAGGTTTCTCCATGTGGCATCTTCCTAAGGATCGCCCACAACTGTGCATGTAAGGCTTCAATTATATTAAGTCTGTACCAGGTATATGTGGTTGTCAGAATAAATTAAATTAAAATTGCTTTCTCAAATTGCATCAAACATTGCTGTGGCAAACACAATAATGGTAGTAATTTAGCCATAACCCTTTCCAGAACATGCGCTGGCCGGCACGAGGACGAGGGTGTATAAATAAATCAAATGCTGTGGTTAGGATTTCATCAACATGATGTGTGCACACTAGAAACTAGTCTGTTTTTTTCATACAAATGGAATATTTAACCAGGAATTACTACATTAATGTGGATGCTGCTTGTGACGGGGGTTCCCCTCATAGTCCATGATAGAGCTGAAAGATACCAATTAATTATCTCTCTGAGACCCTGAAGGGCAGATTTGGCACTCAACAAGGAGAGCCTCAAAGATAAAATTTACAGTGTGCCTCTCATGCATACGCAAAGTCAAGATGATTAAAGTATGGAGAAAAACCACCTCCAAAGAGAGCTCTTACACACAGAGCACTCAGTACAAACACCAAGAAAAAGAGGTGTATGGGAAATGCATTGTAAATGTATTAGTCTGACATGGGTAGTAAAATGTCAGGATTTTAACTGATTTCTGAACAACTGTAGCCTTCTGCATGCTTGCTTGGGAGAAGGGGGCACAGGACAGCAGGAAGCCCAGGGGACTTACTGAGCTGAAGACCTCACAGAGTGACATCACATGCATCTCTGTTCTATCTGTGGACATTTTCCTATTGAAAAAATTAATTCTGACCGTTATTCTAACAACTTCCTTTAATATACTAAGACTGCGACTCTCACTTGGCTATCGATGGAGGTTTTACATTTTATTGACAATATGGCATTCACCCCCAGCAGGCAAGAGAGGCTACCAGGGCATCACTGTGCACGAGAATGTTCTAACAGCAGAAAAGAAGAAACTAAAATGTAGGGATTTTCTTTTTTAATTCTTTCATTCTTCTTTTCTTCTTTTTATATGCATGATACAAATGATTCTCTACTAAATACTCAGTAAACAGCTGCAAAGCATGTCTCAGCTAGGAAGTGTGCCAAATATTATGTTCTATACAGAAAAATCTGTAAAATCCTGGCTAGGGTGGAAATGAGTAGTTTGCATCGATTTAGTTGATTTAGATATAATTAGATAATTTCCTATTAAATTCAAAATAGCATTTATGAGTTCTGGTATTTCCAATCTTTCCTTTCCTACTGCTAGAAAGAATCATGGCTGCCTCACTGATTTCTGAAAGTTCAGGGCTTGTGTGGGCATGGGTGTGTAAGCACACATGTGTGACTGTGCAGAATACACGTATGTATGTATTCGCACACAGACACAAACAAGTGCATCACACACTGCTATATATCAGTGTGTAAAGTAAAGTCTAATGTGTGAACTCCCCGTCTGGTCTCTGAGCTCATGGCATTGACATGTGATACACTCCCTTCTCGCCTTCAGAATGCACTCTTTCTTGAGAAGATAAGGCTGGGGACCCTGCTGGGAAGCAATGCACAGTCCTGTCACATTGCCGTGTGTGACATAGAACTCCCTGGCACGCTACTTTAGAAAAGGTCATGCTGTCAAGCTGACATCTGCAGCTCTGGCAGATGCCGTCCTGTGACTGGCAGACAACTTTACATCCTGTGTGCACAAGGGCCTGCAACAACAAAAGGTAGGTACTTCTTTGCCTTTTCAAAAATACCGCAGAAATCTTCAATTGTCCTCAATCTTTTCCCCGCTACTCCTGGGGATCAGGGTTCATGTCCTAATCCAGCACTTTGGGATGAGAAGCTTATAGTCCATTTGAATATTGGTTAGTACCAACACCAGTAAATACCTGTGTTGCTGTTGAGGCTGTCAGATGAATACCACAGAACATCAGAGGTGCATCGACTCTTTAAGAGCAGAAGACACTCAGGCAAGAAACATCTTTTAAGAGCAAGGGGCTAGGGATATAGCTCAGTTGGTAGAGTACTTGCCTTGCATGTACAAGGCCCTGGGTTCAATCCCCAGCCAAATCAAAAAAAAAAAAAAAAAAAAAGCAAGCAGCATTAAGAAGCATATACAACTCACTATAGTGAGCAAACAGTCCTTGCCCTCCAATAAAATGAATCTACCTGAAAATATGAGGAGATAAAAGATCACTCTCTCAGAAAGTGAAGCCTTGGTCTGCAGGTTAGCAAGAGTGTTCACCGTGTGTAAACACGGTGAAGGTGGAGCTTGGCTGGGACTCTTTGCATTGTATGAGAGCATTCTTCTTCCCTGCAGGGCCCTGATGTGGGAACAAGGTCCACAATGCACCCCAAATCCCTGCCCGGGCAGGAGAAGGAGGACTGTATGCTAATGAGCAGAACCGCAGGCTGAACAGCAAGATATATAGGAGCCAATTAGACAGTCTGTCACCATGGCAAAGTCTGCTCGTGATAAATAAGGGCAATTTTCTATTTTTCTCTAATCTATTTCAAATGTCAAAGCCTGCACCATGTTCAAGAGAATGTTCTGCTGGCTTCAGGCTCAATTCCTATCTATGAAAAGTGGTAAACCAGAAGATGGAGGTGTCAGAAATGCAGGTGTGTTAGCATGTGACTTAGGCCATGTCCTGCCATCTCGCTGGGTCTCTGTCCATCTGTAAAAGGCGGTTACAATGCTCATGGTGAAAGATCATCAAAAGGATGAGATGGAAACCATGCAGGTGGAAACTCTCTGCCAGGACTACTCAGAAGCACTAAATTCTCAATTTTCCTCTTTGTAAACCTTTAAACATGGAAGAGAACAATGGACACAAATAAAGCAACGTATAGCTTTAAAGCTCATCAGGAGAACGGGAGGAGCTCTGCTAGAGATGAGAAGAAGGCGTGAGGGAACAGGCCTCGTCTGGTGCCACTGGCATGCCCGGGGTTCTCGGTCACCTCTGGACACACGTGATTCCTCCTTACAGTGTCCAAGGCGTTTCCACGAGCTCAAACCACCTGCCAGAAGCAGGGGACCTTGAGTGAAAGTGTGAGAAGGGAGCAGCAGGGATGTCTGTGACACTGAGGCCCACGAAGCAGCCTCCCCCCAGCAGGGGAAGACGGACGCCGCGCAGGGCCTCCTCCTGGCTCTGGCGGCATGGTGGGAGGCAGAGCTTGCGGGGCAGTGGAAGAGGCGGGTGGGCAACTTCTATCAGAACCTCAGAATGATGGGAGCTGAGGACTGCGGACCTGTCTGCTGGAGAGAAGGGAAGACGAGGCTCTCCAGAAACAGAGCCTTATTCCAGAAGGTGCTTCACCTTTAGAGACTAGGAATGATTCCTGCTGGCTGTGATGCGTCCACCCCAAGTAAACATCCTGCATATACCTGACTGAGGAATGTCTTCCCTCCCAAGGTGAGAAATAAGAGGATCCCTGTGGGGCGTATAGAAACAGAATAGGAGATGGGGTTAGGAAACTCACTAGAACTACGCAACCAACCAACCAGGGTAGGTGGTTACCAAGCCGATCATTTGAGCAAAACACACGACCATGAATGAAAATGATTCCATGAAGCAGACAGCTCAAAGCAGAGTCAAAAATACTGGGCTCGGATTAGATAGGGACAGAATGTAAACCGTAAGAGCACAGAAAAGGGGAAGAGGGATTAAAGAAAAATTTAAGCAGACTGTGATGTTATAATGAACCAAAGAAAGTGCACCGGATCCAGCAGCAAAACAAACCAAGGAAATTCCATAGATCAGCGACAGATATACAGGCCAATGACAGGCAGGGGAGAGATGGGCAGATGACAGCTAGGTAGATAGACTGATGAAAGGTTAAAATCAGAGAGGGGAGAGGAGAAGGACATCCAAAATCTGCCTAACCAATATGCCTGGAAGAGAAGCATGAACATGAACTAAAAAGTGTTAAATATTATTAAACAAACAAACAGAAATACCAGTAGTCAAGTGCAAGGAGGCTTGAAATGCAGAAGAATATGGTCACAATGTCCTGAGAATGTTTGATGTAAGTAGGTCAACAAGAAATGTATCTATACTGGGGTTTGTTTTATTGGACTTTAGAATATATGTAAAGAAATATTTCATAATCAGGTTTAAAAAACAAAGTCACTTAAGAGAATAAAGTAAATTAAAATCACACGGATCTCATTTTTTTTTTCACAATGACATATTTGTATGTGAAGGTAGTGACAAAACATCTAAAACACTCGTGGGAACAAAAATGTTCGACCCAGCCAAAATAGCAGTCCACGACAAGAGTGTGGACCACATTTTCAAATAGGAAAAGTCAGCAATTACAGCCATGAAATCTTCCAGAAAAATCAGAAAAAAAGTACCTAATGGAAACATCAGTGAAGACCATCAATAGTTAGTGACAGGTTTGCTGAAATGTCAGAAGGTGCCGACTGCAGACAGGCAGAAGTCATCTTGAAACGCATCAGGAAATGAGATGGGCTGATGCACGGAGGGTCAGTGCGTGGACAGCTGGTGGCCGAGGCACACAGCAAGTGCGGGGGTGGAACCCAGGCGACGGCTGAGTGGGCGCTCGCCAGACACTGCTGTCATTTTCTATGTTTGGGACTTTTCATAATAAAATGATGAAAGTGAATTTGGACACCATAGCAGAAAGATTGGCTCTCTCCCTTTATTCTACCTAATGACAGAGTGAGGAATTGAGCCCCGTGGTAATTACGGAACAGAAATTCATAGTTATACAGGATGGAAACTGAGCATTCCTGTAACCAGACAAAATTCACAGAAAAAGAGAGAAAAGGGAAAGGAAATAGAGGGATTATCATAGCCACAGATGAAATACATACACTTTAGTGGTGATAAAACAGTTAATCAGCCATAAATGTAAAAATTGGAGGAATCGATAAAATAAACAAGTAATACCAGGGAGTGACGTACTTGGAATACCTGGAAATACCATCAATGCTTGTGGTTGATACTGTCTTTAGGAAAAGTAGGCCAAGTGCATCCTGTGTTATAATTACACAGTTAACAAGAAGACGAACTCACAACAGTTTACATGTCCATATTCTAAACACACACACACACACACACACACACACACACACGAAAAACCAAAGCAACATAGAGAAACTATAATGTAAAATATAATAAAACACATTTTTGAGTTTTCAAAATTTACTCCCATACTGAATGGTGAATTGAACTTAAATACAGTTACTTATTCCTAACTTGCTTGGAAAGATAAAATAATAAGAATGTGGAAAGGCCTGTCAGACTCTTCAAAATGGACTAACTTTATTTTGCATTATGAGACAGGCATGAGCTTTTGGGATCCAGGAGCAAAATATCATGGATACCTAAAGATATCAGAGTTACTGGATTAAAAATAGACTAATGTTAGAACTATCAAAGAAATTTAAACTTCTAAAATAATTAACAAAATAGACACGTTGTTGTTTAAACTAACCAAGAAGAGTAAAACATACAAAAATTAGCAATGAGAATGAGAAACGAATCACAGAGTGAGGAGATTAAATGTTATAATGTGTAACTTGATAAGAGAAGAAAATCAGAACTCTGCATATTAAAGAAGAGGGAGATTATCATTATTTGCATACAATATAATTGCATAAATGAAAAATTCATGAGCATCAATTGAAAAACTATTAAAACTGTAAAGATAATTCAGTGAAGTGAATGAGTGAAAAGTGAAAAGTGAAAACGTAAGTGGGTTGCCGAAGTCTGTACAAGCAACCTCTGGAATCAAGACTCATTCACCACAGGGACAAGAGAAATACCTGTAAGGAATGTGCAGAAACCACATAAGCATGCCAAACACGTGTAAGGTACACACACAGGCTCTGAGGAAGTCGCATGGTAGACCCTAGGGGAGAAGAACTCTCGAGTCCTAAGGAGGGCGGCTCCTGAACTGGTCGGTATGTTCCAGACCCCATGAACACAATACGAAGCAGACATTTCTCTAACAAAGTCACGTCACACCAAACCGACACAGCCAGCCAGGAAAAAAAAAAAAAAAATCTGCAAACATCAAGTGAAAAAGGCAAAAAATAGATCTGATAATATCAAATATTTAAAGATATTTTAAGATCATAGAATGAGCAGGTGATAAACTGTGGTGTGCAGCAGCCGAAAGAAACACGATTATTCTGTACGGGGTGTTGAGGCATCCGGGACTCACGGAGAAAAAAAGGAAATCGCACCCCTCCCTAATGCATCAAATAGAAACAAGTTAGAAAAATAATAAAGAAATGTGATTATCAACGGAAATTTGTGTTACATATTCCAAAAGTAGAAAGGTCTTTCTGAGCATGATTCAAAGCTATGATTTAATAAACAATCTAGAAATTCTCATAGAGCATTTCCATAAGGGAGGATCAGAAAGCAAACAAAGTAAGAAAATGTTTTGTAATTCATATTTAAGGAGATCTCACCTTCAGATGTGATTCCATCCCACTAATTAATCATTAAGGAAACAAATCCACCACCCAAAGGAAAGACGGATGAGGGACGTAGATTGCTGGCTAATTGGAAAGGGAACAGGAGGAAGGAATGTGAGGAAAGACGCTGGATTCATTCACAAAAAGAGATGCCAAGGAAAGTTCTGTTTCCACCAGAGAACAGCAGACACTAAAATGCTAGGTAAGGCGCCAGGCCGGGGCGCCTGGAAATTCATGTTCTCAGAGAACCAAGGGAATCAAAAGACACACAGAGATGGAGCTAGCGAGACTATCACCCTTGATTCAGAAGGTTCACGTCCAGCAACTTATACCACAGACCTACGGGGCCACCTGTAAACTTACTGATTCACAAGACCTCGTCATAGCTCTGTTCATAATGGCAAGAAACAAACAAACAAACAAACACTAGGTGTTCCTCAATAAAAGGCTGGCCCAATGAGTAGAAGCACATTCATAAAATAGAAACCACACGGCCATTGAGAATAGAGGAATCGCACATGAATTAGAGTAGTCTTAGAAAGCTGGAGTGGTCGACCAGTTGTACAAATAAATCATCTATTTGCATAAGCACAAAATATTAGTGAAAGGAAGCTCAAGGAGAGTGGTTTCTTATAAAGGGAGGAACTGTGTGGCCATAGACAGGGAAACTAAGCTCTTAAAACTGAGGACTGTGACAATGATATCAGCAACAATGAACTAAGATTCTCTGAAATCCCTTTGCCAGGATCTAGCATCTGGATTGGATGTTAATTACTTTCACAGGTAACTCTACCCTCACCCAGGAGGGAGGTATTTAGTGCCTGGGACTCTGGGGGTTCACAGAAGATGCCCCACGACCCAGCACTGAAGCAGCGGGGCTGGCCTCACGCTCTAGCACCCCACTTCTACAGTCTGGGCACCAGAAGGCAGGTGCGATGGGTAGAATACTGTCCCCACCCTAAAGATGCCCCTAGAGCCTGCGATGTGCTAGGTTTCCTGGCAGAACTCCCCAGACCTCAGCAAAGGAGCACAGCCCAGCCGACACCTAGACTTTGGGCCAATAAGACCGCCTACTCCCTGGACATCTGACCTTTGTCATGGTACTGTGACAACTTGTTCTCATCTGGTCACTTAGGCTTATGCCAATTTTTTAAAGCAGAAACAGGAAATGAACACAGTGAATAGAATAAGGACCACCAGAAAACGAGGTCACAGGAAGGGCAGATTTTAAACCACCCCTGCTCCTGCTCCTGCAACTTCACACAGACCTCATGCAGGGACTCTCTGGCACACAGGCAACAGGCTCCCAGGTACCTCTCTTGGGCTACCAGTGGTTCTCACGTAGTAGCCCCCAGACCAGCATCAGTAATGCCACCTCGGAGCCAGTTAGACAAGAAAACTCTTGGGTATCTTTTCTGATACAGGGAACCAGAGACTCGGGGTGGTGGTTAAACTCGGGTTTAACAGGTCCTCCAAAATAATTCTGTATGATGTTTGTTTGGGAATCATTATCTGATGCTCTTGGTTTAGAATGAGCAGGGTTCCCAAACATTGCTACTCACTGGACTCTCTGGGCAATCTTTGAAATATCCTGTGTCCCCATAGCAACCCAGACCCACGGAATTAGAAGGTTTGGATGCAGAGGTGGGCCTTGACAGATTCCCTATTCGATCTGTATGCACAGTGAGTTTGAAAGCACTGGTGCAGAACAGTGGTCCTCAGTCCTGACATGCTGAAGTCACAGGGCTGATTAACACATCCATACTTCCAGGTCCCTCTGGGGTTTAATTGGCTGTTTTGTGGCCTGAGCATCAGGAGTCTCACTAGTCCCTGGGAGATTCCAATACGCAGCCAAGGCTGAGAGCCGCAGCAGGCTCCCACCCGTGGCCGGCCTGGCAATGATCAGAGGCCACAGGTGGAACTGGGGAGCAGGAGAAGGGTGCTGTCCTCGCTCGTTTCTGAAGGTCAGTGACTGGCAACCTTGCAAGGTGAAGGGGCATGATGAAGCCATTTATTATTCCATACATTCCATTCGCTTTGTTGTTAGACTGCTGCTACTGTCTCCTCGTAAACAGAATCTCTGCTAGAACGGGTGCCAGGCTGGGCCATCCACACTAGCTCAAATTTGATGTGAAAAACGGCAGTTTCATATCAGCCTAACAGATGAGCACAAAGCACACCCTCAGGGTATCAGAATGATGTCCTTAAGCATGAAGCTCGTTGGGGCGCAGGTCCTTGAGAATGGCTTGTAAGCAAGGAGTTATCTGGGAGTTTCTTAAAGTACCTTTCAGAAAACTAAAGGCCAAGAGTCTGGATTAACATCAACCATATGTGGTGAGCAAGACATGGCGGAGCAGCCAATAACAACTGCTCAGCGGTTTCTGACACCCCTCTGGCCATCTCAATTAGTCAGAAATGTAAGGCTGCCCGGTCATCCAAAGGCCACCCAGAGTGCACGGACATCTGCTCACTGTCCATTCACCAGGGCCTCCATTCAGTTCCTCCGGGGTTCCTGAAGTTCCTCCCAGGATCAGTGAGCTGGGCCCAGCCATCCCCCCTTCCTCCAGGTCTTAGTTGAAGTGTGGGCGCCCCCTGTGGTCTAGCCTCAGGCCGTCCCTGCAGATTTCCTCCATTCCCCAGGGTGAGGGCGAGAAGCTCCTTCTGTTGGTCCCTTCCTCTTCCAGGCCACAGATGCTCCTGGGAGCTGGCACAGGAGGGCTGCACCACACTCTGGAGCACACCTCCTTGTGCCCTGAGTGTCACTGTCTGTCCTCTCTCCCCAGAACCCCCACCCTGCAGCTACCGGCCGCCCCTTGTACTTTGCCGCTAACCAGTTCTGAAGGCGAGCGCCTCTTCTCCTGGAAGTGCTTCCTGACTGGTCCTCCGGGACAGCCCTCCGCCTTCTCCTCTGACCTGGGCCCCCTGCTGGCTCCCCTCCACACCGCATCCTCCCCCTGAACACCAAAGTTCTGTGGGGTGTCTTCTAGACCTTCTGCCTCCTCTTCATTGAGGCAATCCATCCTTGACCATCGGCAGATGGACTTCTCCCATGTCTATCATCAGTCCTCTCCTTTGAACTCCAAAGTCCTGTGCCCCGGGGCCTCTGAACATCTCCAGGAGGGCTCTTGAGTGTGATTCTGAGGAGCCAGGGATGCCAGCCACGTCAGTGAATCCTGGCCCCCAGACATGCTCTCAAGGAGGAGGTGGGAGACGGACAAGAAATGGTCACCAAGACAGAGAAGCCAACTGTGTTGGATGTTGGAAAATGGTGAGTTCTATGGGAAACATGGGAAAGAGACTCAAGATAGGGTGGAGGCGGTTCAGCTTCTTGGATGTGACATTTCCAAATCTAAGTCTCAGTCAGGACTCCCTCAGTCTACCCCTGCACACAAAGGTGCTGCTGCTTCATTCTGTCTGAAGAACTTTCCAGCAGAACGGAAACAGGAGTCCTCACGATCCTTCCGTTTCCCTAAATCTTGATATCATATCTGTTGTTATTGTGCATTCTGCGTCCTCCACTTCCTCCCACTTCCTCCCACTTCCTCCCACGTCTCTCCATCTCCATCTCCACATCCATGTGTCCCAAGGTCACCTGGGTCCTTTGCTTCCATGGCTGTCCCATCAGTAAACCACTCTCCACCCAATAACTAGAACCATCACTAATACATGTAAATGAGGTCAAATTTTGCCCTGCTTACAGCACATCAGTGGTTTCTCTTGGGACCTAACATAAAATACAGACTCTTTGCACGTATGTCCTGGGCCTGGAACATCTTGACATCAGTCTCCCCATCACAGGCTAGGATTGGGATGTGCTGTCCTTTTTTACCTGCAGATAATACATGAAGAGATTTTCTGCCCCAGAATCTTTGCACTGGACTTTCTTTCTACCAGGGATGTATTATCCCAGTTGTTTTCTTGAATGGCATGCGGTTTAAATGTCTTCAGAAAACATGCCACTGAACATTTGATATAGAATAGGAAAGTCACTTCAATGAGACATTAACTGAGGCACTGCATGGGTTAAAACCCTGTTCAAATTCATACAGATCAACCCTAAAGACTGTGTCCCATTAAAAATAATGAGCGAGTTCACTCTTCCATTCCCTCTAGAGATGGGAATCACATGCCTTCCTCCAGAGCCATTGACGCTCACTCTTGAGATCTTCAAGGAAGGAACAATGACCCCTTGTTCTGACAACTTGTTTGATTATAAACATGTTTGGTTAAAAAAAAATATTTTCAGCAAGATTGTCATATTCTGAGGTCTGTTTGCTTTTTTTTTTTTAAAAAGCACAGAAATAAAAGAGGAGCAAATCCTTGCTGTTTTGGGTGACAGAATCTGGCTTGTGAAAATCTCAAAAAGACTGAAATATGCAGATGTGGTCACAAGGAGCGCAGTATAAATGGAACTGTTGCTCCAAAAGAAATGCCAGCATCCCACAGACACGTGCACAGCCCCATCTGCGGTTCTAAATCCGCCGCTCAGGAGCCACCAGCGCCTCGCCAGAGACCAGGAGCCAGCTCTGCTGTCCTGCTCTCAGAACCAAGGCCGCTCGCCCTCTGGGGTGCAGTCCCCTTCTGCAGTGCGAGAGGGCGGGCCAGACCCAGGACTTCCAGAGTCCACACCGGGTCTTCTGAAGCTCAGATCTAAACAGACAGGCCCAGGGCCCACTCCACTCAGAGCCCACGGGGCTGGGGGGCCCTCCTCTTCAAGACCCCAGCCCAAGAGCCCGAGTCCTCTCTGCAGCAGCTTGTGCAAGGGGCTCCCCTGTAGTCTGCTTCCACACTCACAGTGGGGGTCACTCTCTACCACCCAGGAAGTCCATTCTGTCTGTTTGTTTGTTTTCAACACTGGGGATTAGACCTAGGGGTGCCCTCCGCTGAGCCACACCCCCAGCACTTTTATTTTATTTTGAGACAGGGTCCTGCTAAATTGCTAAGCCTGGCCTTGAACTTGGGATCCTCCTGCCTTCCAACTCTCTGGGATTACAAATGTGCAGCACTGTGCCACTGAAGGACTGTTTTACCAATCATTCCTCCCTTCCATTCTGATCCATCTCCTTCGATTCTGCTACACAGCCAGGTGGGGAGTGCTGAGGTCTCCTCTGACCCTCAGACTTCCTCCTCCAGCACCCAGGCCCTCTGTTCAGGGCACAGTGATACCAGTTTCTATGGAACCGTCTCAAAGAGCCTTTGGAATTGGCTGAGGTGGAGAGTAAGTGTCTGGGGACACTGTAACGGAGCTGTGGCTCAGGTCTGTTGGTTCCCAGGGGCACTTGGGAGAACATGGCTGAGCGTGGCTGGCATCGCCTCCAAATTATTTTTTTCTGATACAGTTACATGCAAAACTCCATTCTGCACTGTGGACTTTGTTCACCTCTTTAAGTTTTTAAAGCCCTATGTTTCTCCACTAGATCTAGAATTTAAGCCTAAAGAGAAATTACTAATCTGCATCTGAGAGTGTTTTGGCCACCAGAGGGCTCCCATATTTTGGTCATTAGTTCCTTACCTGTATTTTTAAAAATCAAGAAAAAAGAAGGAGATTTATAGAAGCAATCATCAAATTCGAATGTAAGCTGTATGTGACACAAAGATGCTTCAGAACATTTTTAAACAACAATTTGGTTAGTTCTTGAGCCCACACACGGCGCCCTCTGCCATTCACATGCCTGACAACTACATCTGTACAATAGCTAGCCAAGTAATTAATTGATATTCAGCTATAAATTCACTAAAGGTCTTATTATTTATTTGTATCTGCAAAAATTGTCAAATGACTGTGAAAGACTAAATGCTTTATTTTCAGAAATATGTAGCTTGCCGGAGGCATACATTTAGAAGTATAAATGTTAACATAAAATGAATTTTCCTGTTAAATTGAAAAATGATAAGAAAGAGATAATGTTTAAAGTTGGGAAAGACAAGAATCAACACTTACACATACTTGCTCAAAATTAAATTTGATAACCTGATCTATACTGAAGGGCAATTTGTTAAATTAAGACATCTTGGGAATTATGCATGAATTTTTAATAAGCAGTAACCTGTCTAGGAATTTATTAAAGAGAAATACAGAAATGTTGGAAATTTTATTAGTAATGTTTATAATATAGAAAATGAGGAAAGGGGACTAAGTTTTCATCAGTGAAACTGATGACATTCCACAGCTCAGAAAGGGCACGGAGGAGAAGAGGAGACACCACGTTGGAGACGTGTAGTGTTCCAGGGAGGCCGGGAAGTGCCCACAAACCCAAGCTCAGGGGGTCATGTAGGACGGGAGGAGGACCAGCCAAAGGTAAAGGTTTTGTTTTAGTTTTGCACCCAGAACCCTGGAACAGCTCAGCTTTAGAGATGTAAGACACTCGTGAGCTGAAGAAGAGGAAGTTCAGCCTGACAATTCTTGGGTAATCGTCCCACCTGCACCCTTGGGTGACTGTCCCACCTTCAGTATCTTGGGAGTCTAAAGCTTGATTTTCTGGCCAATATGAAATAGCGCTTTTAGGTACCAAGAGTGAACTTTTCTAAGTGTTAATATGAACAAGGAAAACTGAAGAAATTCTCTGGACTGTCAAACAGAAGGTCAAAATTGGTACAGTAAAAGAACAAAGATTTTTATATATATATTATCTTTGCCTGGGAGGTCTAATGTGGGTCACCATGCAGGAGACCCCCAAAACTAGTCTAAAAAGAGGGAATGTATTCCAGTGGGAATTCAGGGAAACAGCCCCCAGCTCTCTCAAGACAGGGGTGGCTGAGCTACAGAGCTAGTCAGCCACCAGCCCAGGGAAGGAAAACAGGCACCAGGGCCGGCCAGCAGGTCCTCCGGAGACCCTGGGCCTCAGGGACCAAGAGGAAGGACACAGAGAAAACCCATCTGCTCACACAGATCAGGATCAGAATCACAAAAACTCTGGATACTAAAAAAAGACAAGGAATTATTTCTTTTGAAATTGTTTTAAATTTGTGAAAGAAGAGTTATTTTCAAAGTTATATTCTTTTTGCAAATACAAGTTGTTAAAATTGTACTTCTCACACATCCTTTCTCAGAAATGGCAGAATGGAGGATACACCTCATGGTGGCAAGGAGAGGGTGCAGGAAGACACGGGATTTAGGAAATGGGGCATGAGGAATCCAATGCTGGAGAGGAGAAGGGCATCTCGGGGGGTGGCCGAGGCTGGGGTGGTGTGGGGAGCAGCCAGTTCAGTTTGGAAGCCTACTGGCCAGGTCTAGCAGTGTTTCCTTCTAGGAAAACAAATTAAAAGTGATGAATTCTCTGGCAAACTTGACCTTGTGGAAAATGATTCTGTCCTCTGGACTGTGGAACTCTTAGATGTCTAAACTAAAAGGGCAACTGCAATCACAGAACTCTACACAGGGCCCCGCTGCCACCCATGTCCACAGTTACACTGCAATCGGCCAAGATTGTAAAATATCAAGAGGAGGGGGACGTGGGCTAAGGGCTTAACCTTCTGACCTGTCATGATCTGCAGTCAACAGACAGATGAGTAGGATTTAGAAAAGTCAAAGTAAATACAGAGGAAATAATAAAAAATAAAGAAAGTGGTTGCTTGCAGGAGGGAAATGGGCTTATTTTCACCCCTTCTCACCAGGTGACCCTAAAATGATTTGCATAGAGTGTTTGACAAAAAGTGCAGCACATTTACTCCATGGAAACATGTTTTGATGGCTTCAGGGAGAAATGGGTTCAGAATAATGCAGTCCCACATATTGGCATTGGAAATGCTGCATATATATAACATTTTGGGGGTCCAGAATTATAGGAACCTCTTAGTTTTGAATAATCATTCCTGTTTTATAAATTTTTAACAGTGTATCTATCTTTTTTTTTTACCTTAAAACCCCACAATGATATGATTAACATTAACATAGCAATAAAATTAATAGGTCATATTTATTTCGGGTTCGGATGCAAAAGGAGAAAGCTTTGCAAACATAGCAGAGAGAGCTTTCAACCAGTGAGATCCAGTAAAGATGGCAAGACCAAGAGTTTTCTTAGGCCATTAATTTCATGTGACACAAGAAAAGTTCACAAAGTACACCCACGAGCCCTGACCCTTCAATGTGTGCCCACGAGACTCGGCAGCACACAACCAAGCCACACCCCTGTGCTGTGGGGTGCCTCCCTTATCTAAGCCAGGTAGGCTTATCAAAGAGGGGTCACATTCCAGATCCTTCTACCACCTTGTATTTTGAGGACAACACTAAGTCAACTCTTGCTTGTGCACCCGGAAGTGACTTTAAAAAAATTATTATTATTAATTAATGCCAAGAAAGATTAATAATTAATATTATTATTAATTAATGCCACGTCTATTCAAAACGTGAGTGTGAACTGCTTTTGTTCTGCTAGCTGCTTGAGCTTCATTGGGACATTTCTACTGCTTTCCCCACCTGGCTCTGGAGTCAACTGTCCAGTCATTCCTTTGGTAGGATTTCCTTGCTTTCATGCATCAGAGAGGGTAAAAGAAAATCGGTGAAGATTCACCTGGCAGCCTTCTCACAGGTGCTGTGGAATGGACACGCACTTGGAGTCAGGGTGGGAAAGCAGTTATTCGTAACCCGGGCTTTTAAGACAGGGCACTCATTTTTAGTTCATAATGGGAGTTCATAACCCACTTGAATCAAAGTGTGAAATATATCAAGAACTATGTAATGTTCTGAACAACCAACAATAAAAAAAAATAAAAACATAAAAGAAAAAAAAAAAGATTATAGAGTATGTGACCAGGTGAATTTGGTCTGAATGCAGTGCAGCTATGTGACCTTGGTGGAGATTGTCTAAGTTTTCAGAGCCTGTAGGATGAGAAGAGCAACTACATCCCAAGGATGGGATAAAGATTCTACAAGAAGATATATACCAGGGCCTTTGTGCAGTGCTTGGTAAACATTAACTGTTATTATGTTCCCAGTAAAATAAAAGTTCTTAAAATTTCAAAAAAAAAAAAAAAAAAGACAGGGCACTCACCCCGCAAGGGCAGCACTAGGGTTCCAACTCTGTGGGAGGTGCTTTGCAGGGATTAATGAATCCTCCACCACAAACAATTATTTTTTAAGTTTTACAGATGGGGAAACTGAGCCCAGAAAGTGTAAAGCACCTGCCCAGTGCCACACAGCAGACAGCATTCGCGCTCAGGGAGCCTGGCTCTACACCCACGCCCACAAAGCCCCTATCAGGTGCTCTGAGGAAGAAGGCCCCTGCTGTACCTTTCCACCAGGGAGCAAGCTCCCAGGAGCGGGACTCTGAATTCCCCACAGTGACTTGCCCAGCAGCCAAGTTCACCCAGAGCTTTTTGACCTTTATCACTGTGGGACAGCTTTCAGTTCTATTATGTCACTTACACATGTCAGCGGAATGAGCTTATGTCTGTGCATAAATATGGAGAACGTGGACACTTTGTCCTTCAATTCTTAAATTTAGAACAAGATTACATCACATTTCAAAACATATGTTCATGAGAAGATGGTACAAACTTTTTTTTTTCATATTGAATCATTTTCAATCCACGAAGAGCTATTTAAAGCAAATCTAAAGTGAATTATTTTTAAGTCAAAGAAAGCTTTGGGGGAAATAATCATCTTTAAATCTATCAGTTTATAAATTCTAAATTTCACATATTATTTTGCCTGCATCTTGTATTGAATATACTATCTTATAGAAAATAATATGGCCAAACTTCATTTTGAAATAATTTTATCTTAGATTTTCAGATACCAGAAAAACCTAGGAGAAGCTCAAAGATTTAAGGTGATACTGCAAATAGTTCAAAATCAAACACTCAGACAGTTGGTTCTGTTTGTTTCACTTGTGTGTGTGTTTTGCAGAGGGTGGTCTACTTATGATTTTTGTGTGTTTAAGGGTATTTTGGTTAAACTGGAAAGAGCCACTGGTGCTCATTTCTCTGTGCAATTACCTAATGTGCCTGGGACTCTGTGCCATGCACCCAGCAGGGTTTGAGAGATTGGGTGCTGGTTAATGTGGGTCACCATGCAGGAGACCCGGGGAGAAAAGGTGCAGTTTTTCAAGGCCACTAGCACACAGCAGGCTATGCGCCTCATGTGGTCTGGGTCAGTCCTCTGGGTGGGACTCAGCCCCTGGGGAGCACTAACTTATCTGGCAGTGATTTGGTTTACCTTCCAGCAAGAACCCCAGGCCCACGGGCACACATGTCCAGCCAGACAGAATTCATAAAACAGAGTGAGCTGCCCGGGGGGCAGAGAGGCACTTTTGTTTTGAACCTGCAGTTGGTCAAGGTTGTATCAAATATGCAGGATGAACAGAGGCTCCCTGGGAATCTGCCACAGGAAGAGGTGGTAAAGCAGAGAGTTCAGTGTCCCCACAGCCAAACACCAACCCCAGCGCCAACACCGCCAGGGAAACCCTGCGCCCTTACACAGGCTCAGTGTCAACGCACAGGACCTGCTGTCAGGCAGTGTGCATGTGGATGGAGTGTCCCCACGAGATCTGTGTGCTCCAGAACACGACGTGCCACCACTGTGGAGTTACCTTGTGCAGGGGGTAGTGCTGACGTCCTGACCCCTGCTTCCTCAGAAGGGGACAGCATTTGGGGACACGGCCTTGAAAGAGGTAATTAAAGCAGAATGAGGTCTTTGGGAAGGGCTCTCACCCAGCAGGTGACTGGTGTCCTTTGCACGGGAGATCAAGACCCAAACACTCACAGAGGGATGACTGTGTCAAGACAGGATGAAGGCCAGGCCATGGTTGAGATGTGCTGTGTTGCCAAAGTCCGTGTGCTGGACACTTGGTCCCCAGTGTGGTGATGCTGAGGAACCTTGAAGAGGTGGGTCCCTGGGGAGGTGCTTGGTCTTTGGGCATGCTCTCCGTCGGGCTTCAGGTAGGTTTCTAGACACAGTTGCTATAAAAGGCTGAGCATGGCCCCAGGTAGCTCTCCTGCTTCCTGTCTGGGCAGTCAGGTGACCACTTGCTCCTGCAGGGATCCCACCCGTTCAATTGCTACAACGTGATGCAGCTGAGAGGCCCTCACCAGAGCCAGCTGAGGCAGCCACAGGCCCTGCAACCTCCAACATGTGAGCTAAATAGCCTTCTTTCAGCAGTAGCTTGCCTCAGGTGTTTCATTATAGCAATGACTAGCTGACAATCACAGCCATCCACCAGCCAGGAAGGGCATCCTGGCAAGCAACCAGCCCTGCTGACACCTCGGCCTCAGCCTCAGAGCCTTTAGAACTGTGAGAAAACAAACGTCTGCTGGTTAAGCTCCCGTTTCTGGTGCTTTGTTACACAGCCCAGCAAATTAACACAGATGTTAACACAAACACAGGTGGGGGTGTAGGTAGCTCAGTGGTAGAGCATTCACCTAGCATGTGTAAGGCTCTGGGATCAATCCCCAACACAAAAATAAATAGTAAATAAATAACATATGTACAGACATGCCTAGAAGATTCCAGAAAACGGTCCTACCCCTTTGGCACACTCCTTTGCAACAAGTAACATTCCATTCTTTTGTTTCCTTAACTTTTTTTTTTTTTTTTTTTTTAAGACAACACTGGTGTTCATCCAGAGTCTTACCAGGAATTATAAACAAGTAAACACAGAAAACAGCTAAAATAGAGCAGCAGCCATGGGAGCTGTGCCCTCCCCCCACCCAGCCAGCACAGCCCCCGGGGCTCCAGCAGAGCGGAGTTTGAAGAATGCCGCTTCCATTCTGCCGCCTCACAGAGATCTAACATGTCAGCAAATTCCCTCAGGTTTGCACATGATCATTAATCACGGGCGTCACAGGGATGGCAGCATTGCCCCAGACATCATAAATAACAAAGACCTCAAGGCTTGCACGCAGGACGTGTGCACGAGCGTGTGCCTGCGGAGGGGGTCTGCGGCCCTGAGAGACCCTGCATGTTCAGACCCCCAGCTCAGGTGGCCCACCGGACCTGGCCCAGAGGCCCTCAAAGAAGCTCTGCAGGCTGGCAAGGGCGTTTGAAGATTAGCATCTCTGTAGACAAAAAGTGCCCATCTCTCCAAACAACAATGACTTGGCTTGCTGTTGCCCCCTCTCCCCTGGATTCTGAAGGGGACCAGGCTTCCAGAAGTTTCTCCAGAAGTGAGGTGCTCTCCATTCCTCCTGCCACACACAGTTCATGACGAGCGTCCATTTCTTCTGGTGTATTGGCACTTTAGGGTCCACTCTTCAGGGGACAACCAGCACTCGAGGGTGATGCATCCAGAGGGCTGGGCACAGACAGTCCAGCTGGCCAGCAGGCTTCCTTCTCATGCAAAGCCTTCTCCCAGCACAGACTGGGCCCCCTTTGTCACGAGGCAGACAGCGTGGGGCTGTCGCCTTCTTCCTTCATCCTTCCTCACGTGGCTGCTGTTTTGACCGGTTTTCCTCAGGTGCACCATCCACACGCTCTTTATGAACGTGCTGCCTTAGCGCGAGTCAGCCCGTTGGGATGGAGTGCTTGCATGTCCTCAGGCCCTCAGGGGGCTGTTGTTCCAGGCTGGTTTCTAGGTACTCCAACCATTGTCATGCTGTTGGCTACCCAGTGCCCTGGGCTCCTCCACCCCATGTACCTTCACCATGGTGACCCTGACTCTTCCCTCACCAGATGCCAGGGGCACGGTGCCTGGACCTCCTATGACTCCTGGGAGTATCCCCACTGGAAGGCACTTCATCAGGTAGATGGATAATTTTAGGGAAGCAACATGCAGAGGGCAGTCAGCTCTGAATGTGGACGTGGACCTTTGTTAGCTTTCCTAACTTTTCTGAGACTAGCACGACCCTTTGAGTTGTTATGAGGCTCCAGCATTTCGATGATATGAATATCTACATAGAACATGCACAACGCGCAGCTACGTACCTGTCGCGTGGTACTCAATCTGTGATGTAACAGTGACCATGGTGATGGAGATGGTGACCACCAGTGTTGAATAAGAGGTACTTTCTGAACAGTCTGCTCACAACTTTGTGAGCTAAAACAATTATGGTCTTAACAGAACCGAGAGCTTCTGGGTGTGTTCATGCTGGACAAAGCAATGAGATGGAGATGAATGACCTGAGGAACACACCCGAGAGGGAGCCCAGAGCTCCAGGCAGGCAGGCGACACCCTCACTTGAGCAGCATCCAGGGTCTAACTTACCGAGGCCTGAAAAGGTAACATTTATTTATGTTTAAATTTAAGCTACAAAGTAAAATATTTCCATTGCACAAAGTTGGGGTATTTGGAAGATACCAAAAATAAAGAAGAAATCTACAGATTCTGAAGAAATATTTAAGGTGAACCAAAGCCAAACTGCACGGATTTAGACTCTCAGGTTGAAAAGGCATAAAACATCAGGTTTTAATCTGTGAATTCTCAATATATATGTATGTATATATACGTGTATGTGTGTATACATATCTATCTACATACATATTTCCAAACCTCCTTCAACCCATTAGTTACAAACTAAGAAGAGAATGGAAATAAGTTCCCCATGAGTGGTCTAGAAAAATAAAAATTAGTTCTCTAGCAGACATAGAAATCTAATAACAAAATAGAAGCCAAAAATTAGAAGATACCAATCTTCACAGTAAAAGAAAGAGAAAGCGAAAATCATCCTCATCATCACGGAGATGGCGTCTCACTGTTCGGTCTTCTCGACGTAGAAACACGCAGGTTCTCTGGTGGTCAGCACAGTTCCCAAAGCAGGGTCTGACGTGCGTGCACAATGGTCACGAGTCACGCGTGATCGCCCCTCAGTGCGCTCCCACCATCTCTCTGCCATGAGGAAGTTTGCTCCAGGCTGAGTTCCAGGGTTTTAGGTTTTGGGAGGAAGGGGTAGAGCCCACAGCTGTGGGTGTGGAGCGCCCTGGAGGGTCTGAAACTCGGAGGCCGTGCTTCTCATTGGAGCAGTGACTTACGTCTACCTCAGGACATCACCAAAACAACGCGCTCACAAACACTTCCACTCAGGTCGTTGGAACTGTATTTAGGACTCCAAACAAAGAGATAACGATGGTTTTCTACATTCTTTTTTTTTTTTTTGGTCTTTTTAGAGACGACCGATGACTCTGGAGAAGAGCACAAGAGTGGACACCAGTTGTTCTGAGCAACTGAGCTGCCTGTGTCCTCCACACCATGGCCAAGAAACGGGCTGCAGAGGCCTTGATCCTGCCCCAACCCTGTCCCTCTGTGGTCACCATTCGTCCTCCAGAGTCGGCCCCTCTCCTGACTCCTAGGAGCCCTGCCCGTCTTCATCTCTGACCGTGTGGAAGCAGACACACAGGGCCGCCTCTCTAGTGCCTGGCTCCCAATTCAGCACGACCTTCGTGAGGTGGTGACCTGTGTGAGGTGACTCCCTGCTGCTGTGTGTCCTCGCTGGCTGTTCATTCTCCTGTCGTAGCAACAGCACGTGGTGAAGACATGACTCAGTGCGTCTGTCCATTTATGTGTTTGAAGAGTGCCACTAAGAACCTTCTAGTACCTGTGCATACCTGTGAACCCATACTGCCTATAGTACCTGTAGTACCTGGGAACACAGGAACAGATCTGTTGGGGACTGCTGAGTTCGAATGATGTCTCCCAAGTGCCCACGTGTTCAGGGCTCCCAGTGTGCTCCCGGGAGCTGGTGGAACCTCTGGGAGGAGGGGCCTGGCAGGGGGGTCTTAGGTCCCAGGGGATGTGCCCTCGCCTTCTTGCTTCTGGGTCATGATGTAAGTAGTTTGGTCCTAGCACCCTCCCTACCATTGCCGTCCAGTACCCCCCCAGAAACCCAAGGCTATGGGGGCGACTCAGTCATAGCCAGGAACCTCCAAGACTGTGAGCTAAACAGGTATTTTCTCCTGTAAGCTAACTGCCTCGGCCATTTCATTATGGCAAGGGAAAGCTGGCTGACACAGGGACTAGAAGTGGACTGGCTTTATAAGTGACTGAATGTTCTCCAAAGTGATCACATTTGCCTTTTTATCTAACAAGTAAAATAGTAAATTACAAAAATTTCCCACTTGGTTACATATGATCTTCAAAATATGTGGAATACACCCTCCAAAAAAAAAAAAAAATCAATTCTTAGCCAAAAGGAAGATTTATAAATCTTGGCTAATAGGGAAGATTTGTCATCCGTCACTACATCACTACTATTGAACTGAGACTTTGAACAAAGAATTATAAATCTGACAACAATTGCTACTAATATTCCCATTAGCACAACCACAATGACCACAACTCCAACAACATGACAGATCACCCCAGGAACCTGACGTGCGGGGCCCTGTGATAAGTGCTTCAGGGCAACAAGGCTTTGCCTTCTCCCAGGAGCCTGCAGGTCCTACTATTTGCCCCTTTCCTTTCCCCAACACATGACAAACCCAGGGACACACTCTGTGATCACCAACCCAGGTCACCCAGCTGCCTGCTAAGGTCCACGGGCTCCAATCCCAGCTCCTCTGCCCAGCACAGTGCCACCTTCCTGTCAGAGCCAGGACATGCAGGACCCTGGTTGTCCCACAGAAGCAGGTGGGTGACAGCTGCTCACCTGCCTTTTCTAAGGGGGTTAACGTCTCAGTTTTTCTAGAAACATCCATACAAGGTTCTCTACTGGGGTGCAATGCAATGAGTTTTTTCTTCTCTTTGCTGTAAAAATTTTATCTTCTGGAAGTGAAGAGAAATGAGCTGCAGATCTTCAGGCTCTGATTTTCACACTACTCTAAGGGTGCACATGGACACACATGCGCTTACACACGCCTGAAGGTCTTTTGTACCTGGTAAATGATGACACTGTGAGCCGCTACAGACATGAGGGGATGAAACAAGACTTCCTTGCTACCTGTTCCACTCAACAAAATGAAAGGCCACCCATGGCTCATGCACCCCCAAACACAGCCCCGACAGAAGCTGCCTCCGCAGGAAGGAGCAGCAGAAATGAGCCCAGGAGGGCGGGAGCCTGGCTCTGAGTCCTGTCCCGTGGGCTGCTCCAGCCTCAGCAGGATGTATGTCCCCGTCCCTGCTCAGGCTCCTGCTTAGAGAGGGGAATGGTCTCTGTGCAGACGTGGCTCTAACTGTGAAGGTCAGGGAATCAAACTTCCTAAAGCCTTTGGGGAGGAGGGTGGTGGGCTCCTCCCTCCCAGCATCTCCCTTTAAAAACCTGAAGTCGATGTGAACAAGAAGCATGTCAGAAAGCCATGCAAGCCTGTTCGCAGTCTCACCTACATTCTGCTCGATGCCACAGAGGAAAACGTGAAGCTCCTTTTTAGACATATTTGTCTGTTTTCTAAATAGCTGAGACATGGTCAAGGGAAGTTTGAATCTTTATAGGCAGAATATCTCTCACCTGCATTCCTACCTGAAACAAGACTCAACATGTTTTACAAGCTACATGTTTACCTGTTACAATTTGGTGGCAGAGATTTGGTGACATCCTAATGTGGGGCCTAGTGCTAGACTGTGTCACTACTGTCACTAGTGAATAATATCGTGCCATGGAGTTCTGGGAGTGGAAAATTAGGTGCTGTGTACAGGAGTGTCGGTAAGGAGGCCACCGGTCATCCTTATGTAGACTCTGGACTTGACACAATTGGACCTTAATGATGGTCTTAGTCCAAGGACAAAAGATACTAGATACTAATGTTTACATTTTTTTCTCAAATGCAATCAGAAAATATCTTAGTCAACTTACCAAAATTAGTGAATTGGAAAATTATAACAATGGATCTTACTTAGAAGAAACTACTTTAAAACTATTATGTTCAATTTCAGCTCTTCCAACAAAAGCCCTCTGCCGCAGAAGCCCTGCTGTGGCCAGTCCAAGGAGCCAAGGAAAGCCTTGCTCAGGGACAACAAGGGGGACTCCGATGCCACTATCGAGTATTGGGTGGCAGTGGCAGAAAAGAATTCAACAACGCTGCAAGAGGGTGATCTTCTCCTTCTACTTATATAGGTGTCCAAGCATGCACACCCTGAGTTCTGGTGGTAACTAGGACCCCAGAATCCCCCTCCCCTACCTCCTGAGAGTCCAGGCTTGGGCTCTCCACACCAAACCCCGAGATGCAGGCAGGACCAGCAGCAGCCATTTCACAAAAGGTGAGGAGCACTTTCATGAGGCCACAGCTGATGAATGCAAGTAAGAACCAGACCCCCCTGTGCAAAGGCTGCCGGGACAAGGCAGGTGCTGTGGGCACACGCAGCGCTGACGTTCCTATTGGAACAGGAATGGGCACCTCAGAAGCGGCAGAAGCCTTGGTGGGAAGAGCAAGAGGGCCTGTCATACCTTCGGAGCTTCCTTCTCATAGCTCCCAACAAGATGGCTCAACATCAGTGTTTTTGCAAAGAAATGATCATTCCTGCTTCCTCCTGCAGAGAAGGGAATTTCTTCCCTGTGTTTCATAATTTCAAAACCATGGCCGTACCAAACAGTACACTCCACACAACCACAGTGTCCTTATTCACTGCCCGAAGCTCCTTTTCTGATATTCAACTTTGGCCCTTGCGGCCATCGAGCGGCATGAGCAACCTGGGAGTCTGGGAGTGGCCTTTCACAGGGAGACCTTCCTCACTGGACTCTCCTTTCTCGTCCTGCGTGGACTCAACTTTTTTTTTTAATGCAGAAAATTTCTCATCAGTTTTACTCACTACAACACAGGCGTTGTCGGAAACAATTTCATGGTTTTGAGATTGGACGAAAGGAAAACTTTATTGGTTTTGAGAATTGAGACGAGAGAAGTCAACACATTCTCACACTCTCTGGAGCCATTTCAAAAAGAATCAGAGCAAAAGGTAGCAGGCATTCCCAGGGCCGTGGTGACAGGGAGGGCAGGCACGCTTGGATTCTGGAATTTTTGACTCCCATTCTGTCCCACACGCCGTGCAGTGTTTTCCCCAAAGATTCAGCAGGGCAATTGGTAACTCTTAGCCTCTCCCTCACCCCCGCTCGAGCAGAGGTGTAAAATGGAGAAGCTGAGGAGCTGGCAGAGGGCTCACTTCCAGCAGCTGTGTGTTTGAAAATGAGGTGACAATAGGGGAGTGCTATCAGGGAGGCTAATGACACCAAGCCTGCCTAATTGTGAAAATGTAATTAAGGCAGAGCTGCTGCTACGGATGTCGTTATATTAAAAAGTGGATCTGACTTGCTTTTTCTATATTGACCGATGGTCAGTGAAAGACATCTCATGAAATTTGACAACAAATTATTAGTTGGGATTAATTTGATCACATGACTTCTTAATTTTGAGGCGATGAGACCAAGCACTGAACAGCAGGTCTGCGGAAGAACAGGTACACATGCCTTCCTGAGGACATTGCTCCACTCAGGAATTAGCAGATGTCGATTTTAAAATTCCACATTTCTGAGATCTTATTTTAATTTTATGTTGAATCTATTTGCACAGTAAGGTTGGAAAGTAACTATTTATCAAACACGTATTATAGACAAGTGTGTTTTAGGCATTAAAATATTTTTCGGTTTAATTTGAAGAACAAATCAAGCTAAAGAGGTGATACAATTATTTAAGAGGTAATTTGTGTTCCAGTTACCCGAATTTTAGTTAATAATATTCCCCAAGCACAAGAGTAGTGAGGCTGGCAATTTGCATGCCCCGAAGAGAAGCCATGGGGTGCTTCCTTTGAATGAAAGTTGAATGTGCTGCACTTAGTAAAGAAAGAAAAACATCTTTATACGCCACAGTTGCTAACCCTACAGAAGAGTAAGGAACTGGAGAGGAAGCACACTCTCAGAACTTGTGCAGGGCGTGGCAGTATTGAGATGTCTCAGTATTAGCTGCTGTTCATCTCTTACTGTGCCTAACTAATAAGTCAAGTGTTACTCTAGGTCTAGGGGAAACAGTAGACCCCCAGGGCTCTGCACTCCACATGGTTTGGGACCTCTCCCTGAAGCTAAGGGGGAACCTGAGACTAATTCTATGGCTAAGAGGGTGACCTGGAAAACGAAAGATACTAGCTACGGCTCTTTTCAGGAACCATCCCACCCCACCCCAAGTCTCCCACCTTCGGTAGTGTCACCACCTGTCAACAAAGTTCAAGTCCAAAGACCAGGAGTGATGGTCACATCCGGAGGCTTCCGCACTCCCCCACCATCTCAAATGTGTTGTCAGAAAAGTTGTAAAAAACCAAAATGGGCACAACGTGACTAATGAGTGCACCCTGCCTGGCTCCCTGCGCCAAGGATGGCTTCATTGGTGACAAGGCTGCTTATAACCGTGGGGATGGGAGTCCACTAATAAGCCACTAGAGCGTTCCCTGTCCAGAGCCACGCAAAAGATTTCTATCCATGGTGCTGCAAACTGGCTTGGTCCCATGGAAAACAGGAATCTCTGCAGATTTGTATTGAACCAGTTGCCACATCTCGGCAATTCTCTCACTAATTAATGAGTTAAATACAATATTCAATTAATGTTCATTTTTCATTTCCTTGAGAGTCGTGATTTTACCTCCAAAACAACAAAACAAAAAAAAAAACAAGCAACCCTTCAATGATGTTCCTGGGAGACTTCCGCTCTGGCTTCCTACTGGCTGTGATCTCCTGCAGTGTGTCCTGCTCCAGTGAAGGTGACAGCCTGAGGCACTGCTGGCCTGGGGCTGTGGGGCTACCTGGCTGCATGGTGGGCACAGGAGAAAAACTGACACACGGCACAGAATGGAGACCCTCAGACCCAACGGAAGACGTCATCCGCAGGTTTTCTCTCCCTGCTACAGAGAACAGTCCAGAAGCTGCCCGCAGCCCGACCACCTTCCACTCTCTTGATGGGGTCTCCTTTCACCTCTCCCCCCCCCCCCCATCTTCAAGTCCTTTAACTGACCTTGAAGCTTTAGGAAGCCTTCCCAAGTCCAGTTCCTCGTCATGTGGAGGAATTAGCATCCTCCTCTCAGCCCTCTCCCTCTGTACTATCTGTCCCACATTTCCTTCATGGCAATCCTCAGGGTGCCCCGTGACACAGAGATCCCCACTATGCCCCTTGTACCCACTCTCTGAAACAGAATCAGTCACAATCTATTTCCAATTTTCATTATTCCTTCCACCAGGCACTGAAGGAGGCATACGGAAAGCTATGCATCATTTGTTTTCAATCTACCTATAATAAATAAAATACATTTAAATGAGCTGTTTTGTGGAAGTAGTGTTATACAACATGACATTTATCATCGATATTGATCTATGTAATTTAAATGTTTCAAACATATATATTTAAATGCAACTATAGGAAACATGAACACATTCATTGTACATTACCTGTTACATTGACACACACTCGTGCGCACACTCACCTCTCACACCTAGATGCACACCTGAGGTCTGTCCCTCCACTATTGACCTGTCACAGCATTGCCACTATTATTCACTACTGCTCAGCGGGAGCCTCATTGAAATCCTTTGCACTTTTTCTACCTGTTTGGACGTGGAGTCTTTAACTCAAGCATCCTGACGTCTGTAACAGCGGCACAAACCCTGGGATGCGGTCAGTAGTTAAAACAGAGATAAGATCCTACCAGCTCTAGAGGTCAGCCTCAGGGGGCTGACAGGCCACCTGGAATGGACGGATGGCCATCAGGCCCGTGGTCAGTGAGGCCACGGGTGCAGCCATCACAGCAGGGGCCTCTGTCCTGACTGGACACATCACAGTCACCGCAACGTCTTCTGGTCTTCTGTGCTTCTCTTTATGCCCCAGGACCTCCTGCTGGCTAGTGACCCTCCTCTCAATGGCCCGAAAGCCTTCAGGCCTCATTCTGTGGGACCACTGTAAACTCCTCTCCTGGCACAGAGTAACTGACCATTTAATCATGTTAAACATGAAGGGAAGGAAAGAGGGGAGGGGAACAGTTAAAGATCCCTGGGGGCTGCACAGTGGCAGGGGAGGGCCGGGGCTGCGCCAGGTGCTATTTAGACTTGGTGTTTCTGCCTTGAAGGGTGCAGCTCCCACGTCTGACCCATTCTATGGAAGGGACCAAGTCTTTGAATAGCCATGGGTTGGGGTGACATTTCAGGAAGACACGCCGTGTGTCCCTCCCAGTCTCCTGGGTACCCCGAAAGGCACAAGCCAGCAGTCATCAGGATTAACATCCACCATCAGATGGGTCTTTGGATGAGCTGGCACCGGGGTCATGGGGATGAGCTGGCACTCTGGGGACATCTACAGCTGCTGCTGGCTCCTCTGGGCTCCTGAGTGAGTACTTCTGCTCCTTCCTGGTCACCTGTCCCAGGCTCGGGGCAGCAGTACTTGCCCATATTGACCATGCTCTTCCTTGCTCTGTACTCCCGATACACTGCACACCAAGCCCACAGTGCCCAGGACAGCCGCTGCAACCCGAGGGTCAGGCTGTGGAGAACCCTGTGCTCAGAGAGGACCAGGGCAAAGGCTCCGTCCTTCAGATCTCCCCTTCCAAGGGCTTTTCTGCAGTCCCTGGATGTGACCTACCCCCCACGGGGCGGCAAAGGATCTCAGAGTGAAGGAGCACCCCTCCGCCTCTCCTCTCTTCCCCTCCCTCCCTCCCTCTCCCTCCCCCTCTCCCCCACCTCCCCCTCCCTCTCCCTCCCTCCCTCTGCCTCCCTGTGTCTTGTGCATGTGTGTTTGCATGATCGCACATATCGCCCTGGTTGTAAGGCTTTCTGTTAGAGCAGCTCAGTGCTGACCTATCTAAACAGGCTGGGATGTTGCAGAGGGCAAGGCTGGAGGAGCCCTGGATGTCCAGCCGCAGTTGTCCCCAGAGTGTCAGCTCATCCCCATGACCCCAGGTGCCAGTTCATCCCAAGCCCCATCTGACGGTGGATGTTAATCCTGATGACATCTTCAGAGACTTGGAAGCCGTGCCAAGCAGTGTGGGTGTCCTGAGAGTACCAGGGGCCACTCGGTCATGCTCAATGCAGGGAAGATGTGAGTAGTTCTGAGTCTGAGCACACCCAGCCTGGTGTGCCTCTGGGCTGGGCAGGAGGCAGAGCAAAGGTCAGTGACCCAGGAGGGGCCAGCAGGAGCAGGGAGGATGGCACTCCCAAGGCTTCCAAGAGCTTCCTCCTCACGCTCCAGCTCTCCAGGAACCTGTTGTCATCCACTCCCAAGAGGACAGTGTGCTCGCTGTCCTCTACAGCCAGGCTGTGGCCACTGGCCTATGAACACACACACACACACACACACACACACACACACACACACAAGGAGCCTGCTGCCCAGGACCTGGACAGCCCCCTGCAGACTCTGCCACCCCCTGCTGCACAAGGAGGGACTTGCCATGTCTAGCCGAGTATCCCACAGCACAGGTACAGTCACTTCCAAGGTTCTCTGTGTGCACCAGATTGCCTGAGAGTCTGAGAAACCACTCAGCCTTGCAGTCTGTGCGGGGGGTCTGCAGGGTAGGAAGCTGTGCTGACTGTGCACACACCGCAGCTTCTGCAGCACAGGAAGAGAAGGCCTTGCCCAGGGGACGGGAGTAGAAATCAAGTGACCGAGTCATCAGAGAAATGCAGCTCAGAACACCATGAGAGGTCGCTTCACTCCAGTAAGAGAGACTTTCACCCAAAGATGGTAGATGGCGGGTGCTGGTGAGGGCCACAGAGAGGGAGGCTTGCACGCGGCCAGAGGAGTGTGAGCTAACACAGCTGCTATGGAAACCCTCACAGTAGCGAGGGCTCCTGAAAAATAAAAACAGAGCTACAGTGTGATCCAGCAACTGTACGACTGGGTGTATATCCAAAAGGAAGGAAGTCACTCTGTGGAAGGCACTATTCACAAAAGCCAGCATGGAGAGTTGACCCAATGTCCACCAAGGAATGAGTGGAAAAAGGGAATGTGTGCAGCACACAACAGAATAGTATTCAGCCATAAAAAGTAATGAAGTCCAGCCATTTCAACAATATGGAATGGAACCGGAGGCCATTATGTTGAGTGAAGTTAAGTAGGTGCAGAAAGACAAATACCACTTGAATTCACTCAGACGTGGAATAGAAAAAACAGTTGGACTCAGGAGTTGAGAGCAGATTGGTGTTTGCAAGAGGATGGGAGAAGACGGGGTGGGGAAGGTGGATTAACGGGTGCTGAGTTACAGCTAGACAGGGGCAGGACGTGGCACAGCAGGGTGAGTATAGCTAATAGCAAGGTATTATATATTTCAAAAAGCTAGAAGAAAAATTTTCAATGCCAATTTGAGGAGATAGACACGTTTATCAAACAATAGTCAATGTGTATGTGTCAAAATACCACAGAGTACCCCAAAATATAGACCCTTTCTGTATGTATCAGTTAAAAACAAATGGAAATTTAAAAAAAAATCTTGCCAAAGATGCCGTTCTGAAGAGAGTCCCCCAGGACCACAGCTGGAGCCCTCCTTCCTGGGCCTGCATCCCATTTGTGCTCCAACTCTCCCACCCAAAGAGCAGTGAGGTGGTTTATCTGCCCTTGGTTTCATTTCTAGAATCCTCTTTACCAAACACAATTTAAATTCCAGCTACTCCTCCAGCGAAACACGACAAAGACGAGTTGAGAAGAATCTGCAGATTCCGGAGGATGTACAGAGATTCACCAGCTCTGAACAAAGACTGCTACCTGAGCTTCTACCACACTGTGCAATACAGTCTACATGTGGAGAGTCAAGTCATGGGTGCTGTCTCACAGATCTATGCTTCAAACAACCACAGCACAGTAGTACCATGAAATGTGCATAGAAGAGAAAATCTTGTGATGGTCTGTATCAGCTTAGGCAAGCCACAGAGTACACCGATATTTAATCAAGCATTGTTCTGATTGTTCCTGCAAGGGTGTCAGTGTATGAAGTTAATATTTAACTGGGTCAACTTTAAGTAGAGCACATTGCTTTCTTCTCTGCAATGGGTCTCATCTAATCAGTTGAAGACTAGAATGGGTTAGCCTCTAAGCAGAAAGAAATTCCACTACCAGTAGAATTTTTGTTTTTTTCTGGATGAAAGATACATGTTTTTAATCCAGGATACAATAAGAGACTTTGTAGGTATGTGATTTGCTGAGAGCAGTGTTGTACATGATACATATAGCTCATTAAAAAAAAATAAATTAGATGTATTATTACAGTTCTGACATTGTTGGCCTTTTACTTACTTTGTAAGTTCACAGAGTATAACTTCACTGCATGGATTGTAAACTGCTGCTTTCCCCACTTGTCCCATTGGTCACATGCCATCCCCTGCCCCGTGCAGGAGGGCTCAGATGAGGGGTCGGGACAGCGGGATCCCTGGAAGCGCTCCTCCTCCCTGCTCCTGCTATGCCACCTTGTACCTGAGAGTGTTTCAGATCCCGACCCGCCTCCTCCTGCCCTCCCAGGACATGCCTCCGCGACATACAGAGCAGGTCACCAGGCAATGATCCTGCCACCAGAAGATGAGGGTCAAATGTGAACTGTGTCCTTGGCTAAGCTCACATCCCCATCTCTGGGCCACCATCCTGGCAGGTCCCTTTCTCATTCTCAGTTGACACAAGGATTTCTAGTCACGGGGGATTTTTGCTGACTTTTAAAAAAGCAAACTGATTCTTTAACTCTCTCTACAATTGCCAAACTCTGGAAAAAGAGCCCCAGAACTAATTAAGGCACATTTGAGGATACACGTCAAACTGCAGGTGACCTGGGTCAAGCTTCCTTTGGCTCTGTTGTGGGCTGGGGGGAATGAGGGGCAGAGCACACGAGGCCACCAGCTCCAAACCCTGTGGGTCCCTGCCCTGGTGTTTAGCTGACTGAAACCCCTGAGTCTTATGACCCCATCAAAATTATAACATTAAAGTCAAAATTAACTGAACTAGACATACTTCAAATGTAATTCTCTTTTCAAGAACAAATATTTTCTGTTAAATATTTTTTCTATTTTTCTCTTTGATAGTTAATGATCTAAAATATTAAGACGTTACTGTTAACTTTTTTTCTCCTGTCTCATCTGCAGGTCCTCAACGAATCCTGCTCATTCTTCTTGCAAAATATGAACAGAACGTGGCCACTTCCAGCCCTGTCCACTGCGGCCACTGTCACCGTCACTCACTGCTGGGACTCCTGCCTAGGACTCGCTGGTCTTTCTGTTTCTAGAGGGTGAACTCTGCCCACCCTCCAGGATCCTGTCCCTGCAGCCCCTGAAGTTACTAAAACACAAGTCAGATTCTCTGCTGGGCTCTCTGCAACGCTCCCCGGGCCCCTCAAAGATGCCACGAGGGCTGTGGTTCCCGGGAGGACAGGCTCCCCGTTCCTCCTTCGCTGTCGTGACCCCATCCTGATGGTTCACTAAACCCAGGCCACAGCCTGTGTGTGCTTCTCCGACCTGCCAATCATGCTCCTGCCCAAGGCTCCGCCTTGCTCTCCCCCGCCCAGGCCACCAGCCCTCTCCTTTCTGTTCTCTGTTCAGCATCTTCTTCCTTCGCCACTTTCTCCATGAGCCGCATTTTGAGCATTCTTACAGTCCCTGTTCCTTATCACCCTCTCTGTGCCATGGTCCCCAGCCCTTCCTTTCTTTTACACTCATCCCCAGTACGTATCGTCTGGGGGGTACTGTGGACTTGGAGAGGTGGGGCCCAGAGGAGGTCTTCAGGTCACTGGCCACAGGACCCTGGCCTCGCACTGTCTCTCCATTCCCTGCTCTTCCTACCCTGACACACGCTCCCATCATCACCATGCAGTGCCCTCCTCAGAGGCCTAGCCACAGGGGCTGCCCAACTTGCACCTGAATGTCTCTGACTGTGAGTCAATAAATCTTTTCTAAATTAGTTGCCTCAGGCATTTTGTTGTAGCACTGCGGAGCTGACTCATACGCTTTATTTGAATACAGGACAGTGAAGCCAATTTTATAAAATAAGGGGGAAAAAAGGAATAATTGATCCAAAAGCTCATTCCTCAATCCTCCTCCCAGAGACATTGGTCCCATGTCTTGTGACCCCTGACCTTTGACAGTGGGTCTTCTCGTGTCAGGATGTACCTGTCCTTCACATCCTGCCATAGAAGACCAGCAAGCATCTCACGGCCGGCCGCGAAGGATGGGGATCCAAACCCTACACAGGACAGGTTTCTCAAAGCACTTGGTTCCAGAGTGCCGAGCAGAGTCTCCTTAAATCCTCAGAAGAAAACAGTGCCGAGGGCCATGGCCACAGTGTGCAGGCCGTGGGCATCCACTTGCAGAAGGACAGTGAGTGCCTGGTGGGAGCACTGACACCCTCGCAGAGCACACCAGACCACCCACGGGGTGCACACTCACCCTCCCCAGCAGGCCTGACGGATTCATTTCCCTCAACTGAACAACATGAACAAAACATGCTTTAAGAGTGACTAAAAGGTGCATGTTACACACGTCACTCTCCCACCAACAACAGCTCAACACTGCACCCTTGAATGCCAAGGAACCCATATTTAAAGCTCCTTAGAGTGAGAGACCTGAACAGGAAGGCAGACGAGGACCGGGACTCACTCCCTAGTGCTGTCCCCCCACCAGCATCCACGTGAACCACTGTCCACAGGCACGATGGGCCATCATGGCTGAGTGTGGCTCAGTGCCACAGCACTCCCCAGGCACAGGTGAGCACTGGGTTTGATCCTAGCAACATGCACAATAAAAATAAAGCCATCGTGTCCATCTATTACTAAAGAAAAAATTTTAAAAAAGGACCTTCACGAGAGTTACGGAAGCAGGAGGAAGGCTTTAGCCATTGAAGTACACAGAGGTAATGGACGATGCGTGGAAGACCGCGGGAGGACAGGTCCAGGCTCCCCTTGCCACCTCTGCCTAGTCCCAGCAGCACAATGCTGGAAAGCGATAGAATTAAGCACCTGAGGTTTCTTTGGGCTGCAACACCAGGGTGCCCACCCATCAAGACCTGTGCTGAGCAGGCCCTCCATCCCCAGGCTCTAGGCTGGGGCCCACAAACTGAGCTTCTAGGCCAGCCCCAGGCTGCAGGCTCAGTCTCCAGGCCTGTTCCACCACCAGGCTGACCTCAGTGGCCTGGGGCTCCCCCTACCCTCCGCCATGGCTAGATTTCAGGCTGGCTCTGGGCACCCAGCTGTAGGCTCAGCCAGCACAGGGTCTCACGGTCACTGGAAAGCTAAACCCTAAAATAGACACACAAAAAAGCAAGGTCAAATCCTACCACCGGGGAAACCATCACCTCATCACAAAGGCAGGCAACAGGAGAAGAAGAAAGGAACACAGGACCTGTCACGGTTTGGGTGTGAGGTGACCCACAGAAGCTCGTGTGTGAGGGAACACAAAAAGGGGCAGAGGAGAAATGATGGGGCTGTGACAGCCTTAGGCCAGCCAGTGAGGGGATCCCCTGACGGGTGAACCGAGTGGTGAGTGAAGGCGGGTGGGTGTGGCTGGAGCAGGTGGGGGCGTGGCTTCAGGGCACATACCTTGTATCTGGTGAGTAGAGTCCCCCCCACTCTGCCACACTCTTCTGCCATGATGCCCTGCCTCACCTGAAGCCCCCAGAAATGGAGCCTGCTGTCCATGGACTGAGACCTCTGAGTCCCCAAATAAACTTTCCTCCTCCACAGTTGTTCTCTGAGTCTTTTAGTCCCAGCCGCGAAAAAGCTGACAAAGAAGGCCATTACATAACCGGGGGGTCAATTCATCAAGGGAATGTAATGCCTCAAGATTATATGCACCCAACTTTATAGCAACGAAATACATAAAGCAAATATCAATAGACGTGAATGGAAGAATACAAGAAGAGTGGGCAGCTTCAGGGTCCACTCTCAGTTTTGGACAGAGCCAACTGGACAGACAAGCAGGAAGGAAGCCCGGAACTGAACCACCCTGTGGTCCAACACACTCAACAGACAGAACACCCCCCTGCCCCACCCCCCAACCTGGCTGCAGAGCACACCGCCCCTCCACATGCACATGGAGCCTCCTCCTTCTCATGGGCCGCAGACCAGTGTGAAGCATTAATCAGTAACAGGAAGGGTTCTGGAAAATTCACCAGACATGCAAATTGAACAACATGCTCTAAACAACCAGTATGCCCAGGGAGACATTAGAAGAGAGATTTACAAACATCTTGAGATAAACAGAAAAAGTCACATGATGTACCAACACGGGATGCAGCAATAGCCTTCTAAGAGGTAAGCTTTGAGCAATAATCGTCTACATTTTAAAAATGTAATTAAATAAATGACCCAACATTACGTATGAGGAATTAGGAAAAGGAAAAACAGGTAAGCCCAAAGTCACTACAAGGAAAGAAATCATAAGGGTCAGAACAGAAAGAAATGATACTAGAAAAATAGTAGATATGATCAACAAAACTAAAGGGGTATTTTTTTTTGAGATAAACAAAATTGACAAAACTTCAGCTACAATAAATTAAGTAAAAAATAAAAAAGGAACACTCAAAATAAAAAATGAAAAGAAAGATTACTGATTCCAGAGCAGTCAAAAGATAACTGGTCTTCATGTCGATGCCAGTACCGTCGTGCTGTCTGCTACTGTAACTCCGTAGGATGATTCAAGGTCTGGTGCTGTGAGGCCTCCTGCTTTCTCACTGAGGATCGCTTGGGCTATCCTGGGGGCTCTTATTTTTCCCAATTAATTTCATGACTGTTTTTTCTGTTTCTATGCAAAATGTCACTGAAATTTTAATAGGAATTGCATTAAATCTGTGTAACACTTTTGGTAGTGTGGCTGTTTTGACAATATTAATTCTGCCCATCCAAGCACATGGGAGATCTTTCCATCTTCTAAGGTCTTCTTCAAGTTCTTTCTTCAGTGTTCTGTAGTTCTCATTATAGAGGCCTTTTACCTCTTTTGTTAGATTGATTTCCAACTCTTTTATTTTGTTTCATTTCCTTGAGGCTATTGGAAATGGGACAGTTTTCCTAATTTCTCTTTTGGTTGATTTGCCATTGGAATGCAATGATAGGAATGCAATTGATTTATGGATGTTAATTTTATATCCTGCTACTTTGCTGAATTCACTTATGAGTTCTAGAAGTCTTCTTGTGGAGCTTTTTTGGTCTTCTAAATATAGAATCAAGTTGTTAGCAAATAGGGATCGTTTGAGCTCTTCTTTTCCTATTTGTCTCCCTTTAATTTCTTCCTTTTGTCTAATTGGTCTGGCTAGGGTTTCATAAGATACTGCTAGGGACAGTTAGTTGTACACCAAAGAATTTGATAACCTAGAAGAAATGGATAAATTCCTCAATACATACAAACAACAAGAATGAATCACGAAGAAATAGAAAATTTGAACACTTCAATAATGTGTAAGAGGTTGATTCAATAGCAAAAAGTTTGCATCACACAAGAGTCACAGTTTGATAAATACTTGAGGAGGTAGGTATGTTTAATCTAACTTAATTATACACTGCATATATGTATCAAAACATTACATGGTACCCCATATATATATGTACAATTGTTATGCTTTTACATATCAGTGAAAATGAATTTAAATTTTAAAAAAGACAAAAGACAAATAAGATAGACATGCCCAGGACTTGATGGCTGAACACTGAATTATACAAAACATTAAAGAAATACTAATAGCAATCTTTCATAAACTGTCCCCGAAAAAATGAAAAGGAGGGATATTTCCAAATTTATTTTTACAAGGCCAGTCTTATGTTCAAACCAAATGTGAACAAGAATACTATATAAAAAGCCACAGTCCATTGTCTTAAAGAACATAACCCAAATGTTCTCAATGAGATACCAGGAATCTGAATCCAACAGCACTTAAGAAGGTCATTGTCATGATGAAGGGGAATTCACCCCTGGGATTCCAGGATGGCTTCACAGGTGGGAATCAGTAAGTGTGATGCACCGCATGACCAAAGTGAAGGACAAGGCCACAGGACCAGATCAACAAGTGCGAAAAGGCTTTTGACGACATTGAACGACCTCTTATAATGAAAACACTCAGCAAGTTCTTGTAGAAAGAATGTCTCTTCACACAGTAAATGTTGTCCATGGCAAATGCACAGCTGATGTCACACTGAGTGGGGAAAGGCTCAAAGGTTTTCTTCTAAGAAGATCAGGACCAAGACAAGGATGCCCACCCTCACCACTTCCATTCAACACAGCACCGGAAATCCTAGCCACAGCTATTAGGCATGAAGGGGGGAAAAAGCATCAAAATCAGAAAGGAAGAAGTTAAGTTGTCCCTATCTATGGATGACATGATCTCATATATAAAAAACTCTATCAAAAAATTGTTAAAGGAATTTAGTAAAATCACAGGGAAAACAACCAACACACACAAGTTGGCAGCAATTCTACACACTAACAATAAACTACCCAAAGATTAAAATGAAGAATTTCATCTACAATAGCGATTGTCTAGGTCAACTTTTATGCTGCTGTGACCAAAAGACCTGAGAAGAACAAATAGAGGGAGAAAGTTTATTTTGGCTCCTGTTTTTAGAGTTTGGTTTATGGGCAGCAGACTCCTTAGCTCTGGTCCCAAGTGAGGGAGAACATCTTGGTAGAAGGGAGTGGTGGAAAAATGCAGCTCAAGACTTGGCAATGGGAAGCAGAGAGCTTTGCTCACCAGGAACGACACATATAAACCCCAAAGATATGCCCAGCCACAAACTCTCTGCTTACAGTCACCATCCAGTTAATCTATATCAGTGGCTTAAGCCACAGTTTTGGTTAAAGATCTCATAAGAAAATCATTTTACCTCTGGAAATCCTCGCACTTTCTCACACATGAGCTTTAGGGGGACATCTCATGTCCAAACTGTGACAGCTGCAGAATTAAACTACTTAAGGATAAGTTTAACCAAGGAAGTGAAAGACTTGTACATTGAAAATTATAAGACATGAATACAATAAATTTGAAAAGATGCAAATGAATAGAAAGATGTCTGTGTTCACTGAATGGAAGAATTAATACTGGTAAAATATCCATAGTTCTCAAAGTGATCTACAGAGTCCTATCAAATGGCATTTTTCATGGAAATAGAAAAGCAAATCTAAAACTCATATGGAAACACAGAAGACCCTGAACAGACAAAGCAACTCAAGGAGAAAGAACAAAGCTACAGGTATCACAGTTTTTGACTTCAAAACATACTACAGAGTTATAGTAATCAAAATAGCATAAAAACGGACACAAAGACTAATTAAATAGAATAAAGAGACTAGAAATCAACCTGCATATTCATAGTCAATTGATTTTGAAGAAAGATGCCAAGAACACACAGGAAAAGACAGTGTATTACATAGATGGCACTGGGAAAACTGGATATCCATAGGCAGAAAACGAAATTACATCCCTGCCTCGAATCATAGACCAAAATTAATTCAAAATGGATTACAAACTCAAGTGTAAAACCCAAAACTATGAAACTACTTGAAGAAAACTAAGGGGGAAACTCCATGCACTGATCTGATCAATGATGTGTTGGATATGGTCCTAAAAGCACAGGCAACAAGATAAAAACAAATAAAACAAAACAAACAAAAAACCAAGTGGGATTATATCAAACTCAACTCTGCCCAGTTAAAGTAGCCATCAATAGAGACGACCTGTGGAATATCATAATGTACTCCTTGCAAAACAAACATCTGACGACAGGGTAATATAAAAAAAATATTAAGGAATTTAAACAGCTCAATGTCCAGAAGACAAATAGCCAATTAAAACATGGGCAAAGGATGTGGGTAGACATTTCTCAGAGAAGACACAGCAGTGGCCAGCAGGTATACGAACAAAAGCTTTAGCTCCCTAATCATCAGGGAAATGCAAATTAAAACCACCATAAGATGCAACCTCACACCTACTAGAAGGGCGGTCCTCAGATCAGCCCAGGTGCCCATCACAGATGGATGGTAAAGCAATGTGGCACTTGTAGACCATGGAGTCTTATTCAGACCCAGAGAAGAAGGAAACTATGTCATGTGGTGGCAGATGGACGGGACTGGAGGACATCATGCTAAGTGAAACAAGCCAGACTCGGAACGTCAAGGGTCAAATGTGCTCCAAAGTCTATGCTGGAACAAATTAGGGGGAGTCTGCAGGGGTGGGGCTCCCATGAAAACAGAACAGGGATCTGTGAAGCAGAGGAAGGAGATTGAGGGATGCGAGGAGAGAGGAACTGCAGAATGAAGTTGGCAGAAATACACTGTGTCTGTATATAAATATATCACAGTGAATCCCACCTTTATGTAGTCTATAAAACACTGATTTTTAAAAAGTTGCAAATAAGTAGAAGGAAACCCTGTAAAGTAGATGAGAGAGAATGGAAGGGAGTAGGCAGGGAATGGGAAGTCCTGGGGACAGCCTTGGATGGAAATGGAGCAAATTATATTCTATGCTCATAAGATGATGTCAAAATGAAGCCAGATGTTATGTACAACTACAATGCACTGATACAAACAAAAAATAAGAATGCAATGAAAAACCAAAGACAACACATGTTGGGGAGGATGTGGTGACGAGGGAAGCCAGCACACTGTTGGTGGGAATGTAACTTGGTACAGCCATTGGGGAACACGCTATCATTTTATTACATGCCCCCCTTACAGATATATGCAGTCACCTTTTGGTATTGTTGGGAGATTGATTCCAGGATTCCTGCAGACACCCAAATCCATGGAACCTTATATCACTCATATAAAGCATTTGCAAAATCCGTGATGTCCTCCCAGCTTTACCTTAGCTCACCTCAAGCTTACTTGTGATGCTTGATACAATGTGAATCCTTTGTGGGTTGTGGGTTATATTGTATTTTTTAAAGAATAATGACATGAAGAAAAACCTGTGCAAGTTTAGCACAGATGCGATTTTTTCCAAATATTATCACATGTGAGTTTGGAGGACCAACCCCTCATACATATAAAAATTTTCATATGTATACTGTAATATGTGTACTAACATATATGCTCATGTAGATATGTATAGTAATATATAGTGATATACATATAGTATTGTCACCAATACATGAGAAATGGTGGCAAATATTAATATTAAAAGGAGAATAAAGAAGAAACACTCCTGTAAATCTCAAATAGAATTTTAGAATCCTAGACTTCCCTGGTGCCGAGGGAGACCACATGGAGCACAGGAGAGTTTCTCGTCATGGCCATGTGACACACAGTTGATCCTTTGCCAAGGAACAGAGCTGAGGCCTTAAATGAGACCATGTAGGAAACTGACTGGGAATGAAGCAGAAGGTGGATGCAGTATTAAAGGGAATCACCTCACTCTCCAACTGGAAAACAGACCCCACGCAAAGAGGCTCTGAGGACGCATGGCCTAAGTAACTCTGAGAAGGTGGCCCCTGCCCGGTCCCCGCGGTCATGTTGGAGGGAGACTCAACATGTTAGATACTCAGACAGCAGCAGAGAAATCCCAGCCACAGAACCTCAGACTTCATAGTTCTGACAAGAAGAGTCAGTCTCTTGGACAGGTTTCTCTCCTGGCCTCCACCACTCAGATTAAAACAAAAATCCAGAGCACCTCTGCACCCAGGAGGAGAGTAGCTGGCACCCTCCGGTTCATGCCAGTCTGGGGATGCAAGACCCTGGATCTTCATGTGGAATCACCCACTGGCAAAGCCCTCATCCTGTTTAGTATGTGGGTGGGCCTTGCTCCAACAGGCCTGCCAAAAGTCCTCTGGAAAGTGTTTAGAGAAATCATCATGGAACTTATTTCTTTGTTGCGTTTTCCCTAACCATATCTTAGACAGTTGGGTCAAAGGAGTAGAATGAAATTAAATTTAACAAAAATGCTTGCACAGAAAGGAACTGCCAGAGCCCTGAGCAGAGGTGAAGGGCTGACAGGGCTCTTTAGGGAACTCCAGCAGCCCTGCCAGGAGGGTGAGGAACAGAGACTGGGGACATGAGGTTATGGGACAAATCACCATTTGCTTCCACTTTCTTCTAAATATTTACTGCATGCTTTTTGGAAGTCCAGACTCACAAATTTTCTAAATTTCTGAAGAACTTAGACAAATTCATTAGAGGGAGGGCTCCTGGTTCTGTTGACCTTCCAGTCTACTTTGTTCTTTTTGCTGATTAAGACTTATTTCTAGATTCTCTCCAGGAGCCTTTTGGAGTCGGGGCCATTTACAAGATCCATTAAGTCACCACCAAGACCTCAGGGTTTGAATGGCACAGTCAGAAGCCAACTTGGCCACATTTTCTACCTTTTTTCTCTCTTTCTGATTTATGCCTTGTGGGTATGCAGCTTGTGCCCTTGATCTTGGGTATCTATCTCCTACCCTTAGCTAATTAGAGTTCCAGCAGGGAGAAGGTGGTGGCACCTGAAAGTCCAGTCATTTGAGAAGAATCTAAAGAAGAACAATTTGCAAAGTTGGGGCAGTGTCCCAGGGCGAACAGCAGCTCTGAGCTGTTACCAGCTCCTGGCCTGGAGGGCCCAGGGGAGGAGGTGTCCCAGAGCAACAGGACAGTGCAGCAGCTGAAGAAATGAGATGAGCACCCTGAGGACACTCCTCGCTTGCCCAGGGACCCAAGGGTTCAGCCAGCTCCAAGCCCCAGAGCAGGGGCAGACAGGGAAAGAGGGGGCTTGGAGGGGCACATGCAGGTGTGCAGCCCAGGCCGCTCCTCTACACTGCACAAGGTCAAAGAGAAGGTCAATGGCAGGGATTCCCCACTCGGGCTCTGTCCCTGCTACTAATACTCTGCATACAGCTCAGAGATCATGAGCTGGTCACCTCTTCTGTGTAGGATTATCAGATTTAGATGATAAAAATTCAGGCAGCAGTCAAATCTGAATTCCACATAAGCAACACAGTTTTAGTAGAAGTATGTCCCACACCATATTTGGAGTATATCCACACTGAACATTCCTTGCGATTTGTGAGACATTCACATTTTACCCGGTGTCCTGTAGTCTATTTGACCATCTTCCCTCTTTGCATGAGGTTACCATTTCTATCAGAGAGGACAAGGGAAGATGCACTTCCACTGTGATATAGGATATGCAGGGTTAGTCCTGGGAGTTTCACATTTTTGCTTCTCTTTCCAATTTAATTATGGTGTCCTCCCCTTTTCAACATGGCGCTCCCTGTGTTTATCCACTTGCTATGTCAAGACTCCAGCGAGAGTGTACTGATGCTCATCTCCTGAGTTCATTACCTGGGAGAGTGGAATTTTTATAAAAGCCTCCGAGCACGGTGTTTCTAAAGGTAGGGAGCAGGGACCTAGGAAGCTGGGGCCCAGCAACTAGACTGTGGCCTGGTGGCCATCAGAGGACTCCAGACCTGCCCCAAGGACAAGGGAGAGCCGGGGAATCAGTGCAGGAGGTCCCACAACTCTGCCTTCATGGCGCCCACAGGGACCCTCACCTTGTCCAGAGCAGGAGATGCTAAGAGGGAGCAGGGACGTGGGTCAGGACTGGGGGAGACAGAGAAGTGGTGGATGTCAGCACTTAGGGATGGGGTCTGAGGCCCCCCTCCCATTTGCCTCCTTGCGTCTCGGTTGACTCCACTCACATGGACCAAGCAGAGGCCTCAGGGCTCCTCCATGGCTGGTCCCTGCACACTCATGTCCTCTGCTGTCCTCCCGCTACCTGCTCTTTCCACTGTTCTGCGGTTCCCAGGCACAACCATGGCAGGCCCCGGGCCCCTTCCTTTCCCTCTCCCCTCCCTCCGCCCGCTGACTCATTCGCTGGCCCTCCCAGGCCAGCTCCTTTCCAACTGCCCACACTCATCCCTCCCTGACCTGCGAACCTGCTTCATTTTTCTTCTGGGCATCGATCGCGGCCTCCTGAATACATGATTATTGGTCTGTCTCCCTTGTTCCAGAATACAGACCCCAGAGAAGAACGCTTTCTGTCTTTCTGGCCTTTGTCTACCCTGGGCAGCTGGTTTCTGGGGTGCAGTCTCCAGCTCAGGGTAGACCCTCTGAGTGCCACAAAGCACCCTCCCCCATGGTGCCACCCCAAGTATTCATGCTGGTGGCACTTGCCCTGCGTTCACCAGCCAGCTGGGCAAACGGCCATTGCCGTTTAAGAAGTAATGATCAGGAGACCTCCCTCCTCCTTCATGAATAAAATCAAATTGTGTAGAAATGGGAGCTATCGCCATCAAGATCCAGCACCCAGCTTGTCGGCAGATAATCACTTCTTTACATCTTTTTATTCACTTGTTTCAGCTATGACACTTCATCGCCCCTTTGGAGTGTACCAGGGATCTTCGGGTCCCCCAGTGACACAAACCAGTGCACTGTTGGAAGATGACTGGTCTTTCCTGTCCACTGGAAAGAGTCTGACATCCGTTGACCTTTGTACCTAGAGGCCACTAAGCTGCTCTGCTGTCACCACATGGCTGCCCCATGTCCCCCTACAATGCTTACATCAACAGAAGCCTTGAGCATCCTGCTCTCAGAGTCCCGCCTCACTTTGTACGCATCCTAAACTACACTGGCCCCATCAGCCCTGTTCACCTCGCCCATGCCTTTGGCTGGCAGTAGGCTGTTCCCAGAAAATCCCAAATCCCCTGGGGTCTTACACTGTTTTATGTTATGTTGAACTAAGGGGCAGATGAATGGAAAGATTTGAGAAAATACCTTGATCTTTTCAAGTAGTAGGTGAATGGTATTTGAGATCAGAGACATTAAATGACTTATGGAGACGGTCGTTAGCTGCAGCACCACATCCATGGCTCACCTGTGTTTTCATTTCATTTGTATTTTGTGTGCTTTTTTGTTGACAAGTAATTGCATGTCCTCATAGGGGACAGAGTGACATTTTGTACAACTGTTCATTGTGTATGGATTAGCACGGGACACTTAGGCTGCCCCCATCTCAAGCTCTCGCAACACTCTCTCTGGCCACACGTAGGATAATAGGTCCCGTGCCTGGCCTGGCCAAGCACCTGAGGGTTCAGTGGGCTGGAGCGTGTGAGGCTGGTGGTGCTCGTTGCCAGGGAGGCCAGGATAAAGGACAGCAAACAGAGCGGGTAAGTCCCAGTCCAGGGGCCTGGGAATCTGAGACGGAGGGTGGGTGGGCTCAGCGTGGAGGATGGTCTGTCCCAGGCCTCCCTCCTGCTTCCTGTGGCTGCTCTTCACCTGGTTTCTCCCTGTGTGTGCCTGTCTGCACAGATTTCCCTTTTCTTTTCTATAAGGAGACTGTTCATACTGATCCAAAGGTCCATCTTTCTCCATTATAACCTCATTTTAACTAGTTACAAGGGAAAAACTCTGTTGACAAATAAGGTCACATTCTCAGGCACTGGGCATTAGGACTTGGACACATGTACATGTTTGGCAGGACAGAATTGACACACAATAAAGTTCAGGTTCATCTGGAACAAGATTCAGAGAACTAGTTAGTTCTGAGAAATGGCAGCCTGGTTCCAAGACCCAGGTGAGCCTGTTTGGCAGCCATTTCATAGGCTCTTTGATGTTCAAAATCAGCAACTTACTGTATCTCAAAAGTTCAGTGCAATCACACAGCTAAGATTTTCCAGTTGGTATCTCACCTGCACAGTGCTCTAAAGTCTATCGTTGTTGGAACTCTCCAAGCCCTGGCTAAGACAAATAGGAACAAGACATAGAGGCTGGCCTCGCTGCCCTGTGAGAGCAGAAGTTCGTTTGCTGGGCTCCGCCGTTGAGGAAGGTCTTTCTGTGATCCCCGAGTACTGACTAAGTGATGGGCAGCAGAAGGGAACACCGCATTGCTCTTGGCCACCTCATCTCGTGTTCCAGGGCTCAGGAGTGAGACTTCTCCTCTGTGTACTCCTACACATGCGCCCAGGAGATCGGGCCATCCCGTACCTGGACACCCCGGGCCTGGTCTGTGGAGCACTGGAGACTGGGCCCCCCCTTGTGGCGTCAGTGGTGTCTCAGCTTCTGCTCGAGTTCACGTGTGCATATGGCCCTTGGCTCCCCTGTGGCCCACGGTGCTGCCCTCCAGCAACGGGGTGATGAGTTTCATCTAAGCATTACCACTTCTGACTACTTCCTGGAGCTCTCCTCCTCCTGGAGACTGTTGAAAGTGCCCTTTCTCCTTCCAAAACTGTCAGCACATCTCCCCCGCAGTCACCTGCCACCCAGAGCGTGAGTGGAACTGCCTTCCAGTCAGCAGTAACTGATTCAACCCCATGGCAACCCAGCTCTCGGATTTCTATGGTTCTGGATCAAGAGACATTGAAAAGATCATCTCCTAAAATACGTCTGGGTGCCCCGCTGGAGTATTTAACAAGACTCAACAGTGATTCATCACTCCGACGAGGAACGATTCTTTGAGTCAGTAAAACTGCGATACGCACAGATGGACGCGGCTCTCTCCTCCAAGGGCCAAGTTGGGGGAGGCTCGAGAAGGAGCCGGAAAACACAGGAAGGCTGCAGGCTCCACAGAGGGCCGGCCTGGATGGAGAGGGGCCCTCTGTGGCTCTTGCCCAAGGCCCCCAGGTAGGAAGAGCCCCATCTCCTGAATCCTAGCCCAGGAAAGTAGGGACATCAAGGACAGGGAAAAAAATTAAATAGAATGCATTTGTTTTAAAATTGAGTAGCCTTGGGGGGAAGATTTGCACTGAGGACTACATATCTGTCTCCTTCACCTCTTAACTCAACTGGTGGCTTCATGGAAAATAAAAATATGAATATGCAGCAGGAGAGGAAACACCCGTGATGAACGCTAGCAGCTGTCATTTGCACGTGAAGAGTGAGAACTGCCCACTGGGCCCTCCTCTAGCCTTGAGTGGGCTCCTGTTCCACGTGGAACTGAGAAGCTGAGGACGAGGGGGTGACTGCTACCTGCTGGTGTCCCCTCTGGCTGCCGTGGTTTTCTGATTCTGACTCTGCACCACATCCACCCTGAAGACTTGGAGCCTGTCTTTCACCCACTTTCTAAGCCCAGGACTTAGAAACCAAAAAAAAAAAATGGCCCATGTACTCACCTACCCACCATGTGCAAATTTAGGGAGGGCCACAGAGCTGGGAGTGGAAGAATTTTAAAAAGCTCCCTGTTTCTTGCTGGCCTCAAACTAAAATTCAGCATTTCTTTAATTATTAATGTAGCAACAAGCCACAGTAGCTTTAGCACCTGTGACCATCATCAATACAAATTATTAATGTTCTTGTCCCATTTCAGATATATTTTATTGCTTCTTTAAATTTTCCACAGACAAGAATCTAGTTTTTATTTAATCTGTTAAAGAGGAAGAACATATCACAATCCTGTGGTCACTGCACTGTATTAGTTGCCTGCTGCGGCCATAACAAATCCCCACAGTCTTGGTGGATTAAAACAATACAACTGTATCATTTCACAGTTCTGGAGGCCATAAATCCAAAACGGTCTTACTGGACAAAATGGAGGCTGTAGCAGGGACAACTTCCTTCCAGAGGCTCTTGGGGACAATCCGTTTCCTTTTCCAGCTCCCAGCAGTGGCCCACATTCCCTGGCTTACAGCCCCCTTCCATCTTCAAAGCCAGCAATGGCAGATCAATCTGTGTCCACTGCAGCACTCGGATACTGATCCTCCTGCTTCCTGCTTCTGCTTTTAAGGCCCCTTGAGATAACACGGGCAGGGCTCACCCAGTGGCCCACATCAGCTCACGTCAAGGAGAGTGGATTAGAGACGTGATTCCTTCCCCAAACTTAATTCCCCCTTGCCACGTAACAAGGCATTCACAGGTTCCAGGATTAGAACATGGACCTCTTTGGAGAGTCACTAGTCCACCTGACACATATTAACAAAAATCGGATAAGTTTTTCCTTCATAACAAGATGTTTTCTGCATTTAGAAATCCCAAGGAGGATTCCGCCGTGTTCTTCAGATTGCGAAGATCTCTGTGCCCACCGCAGGCCAGGAACCCGTGGCTGGAGACAGGGAGGCCGATGCCGCAGCTGCTGCTTCCTTCAAGGACACCTTGTGAAGGGACAAACCTATTATGCTTCTCTACAGATGGGGAAACGGGTCTCACAACGACTTCTAGAGGCCACGTCGCCACTGAGTCAGCAGGGCTGACCCAGGTCTCCCGACCCCGAGGGAGCCTCCCTGTGACAGGCCTTCTGGGCCCCAGAGTGCCCTCTTATTGCCTGATCTTCCCACCAGGAGAAAGCAAGCAGTAATGGTGACCACAGTGCTTTTTCTTCTTAATGGTGCCTTTGACCACACTAGAAAATATCTTTGAGAAATGAACTGCAGTTGTTTCTGTCACCCACCTTCCTGGGCTGTCGGAGGGGCTTTACGAACAGGCACCCATGAAAGGAGCAGCCTGGCCTCTCTCCCTGACTGCGGCCCCAGAAGGAGCCCGGGACTACTTGCTACCAGTCTCAAGGGGCTGTCGGACACGCCCTGGGCTGTGCTCAGCCACGTGCCTCAGTGTGCGACCTTCCTCCTGTGACCTGAGACCCCTCAAACCACAAGCCTGAATCTTTACATCATCCATGTTCTGTCTCTTTAATTGAAGGGTTTAACCTTGACCTTATTTCCTCTGGATTTTTCAGGTCCCAACGACTGACATCCGGCTGTGCTTGTCCTTCCCCGTCCCTTCTCCCTTCTTTCCTCCCATTTTTCTTCCTTCCTCCTTTTCTCCTTCCATCCTTCCCTCTCTGCATAGCATCTTCATTGTGGACTTGGAACTCAAGTCCATCTGCTAAATTCAGCTCTGCACTCAACACCCACTTATCGCCACTGTGGATGGATGTCGCTGCAGTTCATCATTTGTCTCTGGCTCACTGAAGAGCTGCACCCTCCTCTCTGCATGAGTCCAAAGGAGTGGAGCTCTGGGACACTTCCAAAGAGCACCAGAGTTTATCGCTGGCAGTTCTTGAAAGTGTCTGGTGGGACCTACCAGGGGACACAGGTGTCTCCTAGACATGCTCTTCTGTTGGGCCAGCTCTAGACAGGAACAGGCTGGGCTTGGATAGGGGAGAGAATGAAAGAACAAAAAGAATGGAAGAAGAGAAGAGGGGCAGGGAGAAGATCTGCTCATGCCCCAGCTGGGCGTCCGTGCCTCAGGACTTAGATTGGGGCAGCAGCGATGGCCTCGGGCACAGAGCTGGGAGGGAGGCTGCTGCCTGGTGCCACTCTCCACAACTGTGCTGCATCCACCTCTCATTCCTGTCTTGCCCCTCCTGGGTGGCTCTGCTCCCTCTGGGAAGCCATCCTTGCTGGGGGAGCTGGGCACAGCGGGCATTACGTTAAGATGCACTCAGTGAAAGACGCTTGACGGGATCAGGATGATGTGACTTTGTAAAGCAAAACAAACAGAGCAAAAAAGAAAAAGAAGAAAGAAAACCCCGAGGGAGCTGCCAAGGCTCCATACTCTGTTCCCTGTGAACTTGGAGTCCCCTTGGGTTTAATCAGTACAGAGGCCCCAATTTACTTCTGGGGTGAAGCTGGGAATTTAGCTAATTATTTTAAGTGTGAGACATGGTGGAAGTTGTGCCTCACTCCTGGGCCCCGTCTTCCCCTGGGGGGAGAACGAAGGGCCCTTGTTACTCAGAGGCCTGGAGAGACATCTGATGCTCAGCCAGTTGGACGACGGATCCTGTGAAAGATCTGGTTTTGTGGTTGTGGCTACCCACTTCTTGGTTGAAAATAATGAGCTTTGGGCAACCCTGAGAAGGAGGAAATATATTTAACTCACCATCACTCACAGAACAGACAGACCCTCGCCATGGCAGGCAGCTTGGTCTAGGCAGGAACTGTCAGAAACTCAACATGGTTTAAAACGCCACTTTTCCCTCTGCAAGGGAAAACACGGGGATGGAGCTGTTTCCATGTAGGTAAGTACTCTCACATGCTAAAATCTTGTTTCCAGTTATTTTTAACTGATGCATTTGCTATTTGATTAGAACAATCTATTTATAGCATACTCAGGAAAAAAAATGTCCAGTATATTCTAGGAAAAAAAATTTCTATTTCTCAGAGCTTTCTCCTTCTCTTTACAATGGCTGATGGATCTTCAAACTCTGCTTTCTGGAACTGCAGAGATGCAGGAGCTGTCTTGACTGTCTCCACTCGGGGGACACTTGGAGCCCCTTAATTTCCCCATCTGTGTGCAGGATGCTTAGCATTACTAAGATCTCTGGCTGTTGCTGAGGTTTGGAGTGGCCTTCAGAACCTTCTCCCTTCAATATGCCAATAAAAGTGCTCCTGGGGACCTCAGCTCATCAAGTAGAATAACTCCTGGAGGGGCCTCAGGGTCGTGATATGCAGGGGCCCTCCTCTAAAATCCCACTGTGCTCCTCACATCCAATTCCTGTGTGTAGCCATAACAGCATTCTTGACTTTTAGTACTCACCAATAGCTCTGTTTCTTAATCAAAGTATGTGTCCATGTGAAATGAGCCAAGGAACTATATTGGGCGCACCCTCATTCAGGAAGATGTTCAAAGTGATACAGAGAATGACAACAAAACCCAGTAAGATACCAAGTCACACCTGCCAAGTAAGGCCAGCCCGCAGTGTCCCTGCCTGGCACTGCTCTCTGGATTCCTATAGGTCTCCCAGAGAAGCTCTGGAGAGACTAGTGCCCTGCACGCCTGCATTTGGACAGCACGCGGCCAGTTGCAAAAGCTCCTCTGTTAATGTCACAGACAAAGGGCGCTGTTAAGGCTCCTGCACCAATGGATCTCCACGGCCTGGCTCACGGGCACCAGGGCTGTGACTGTGCTCATAAAATCTGGTTCTTAGATTAGCAGCAAAGAATGGGTGTCAGCTGCCGCAGTCCCCTCTGAGGGTTTGACACTGCTCTGTGGACACTGCTCCTACCTGGGACACTTCAAGACACATGAGACACATGGAAAACACAGCTAGAATTGCCCACCCACTGGCTTCGCAGAGGGACGGTGGACGGAGCCAACAGTTTCCCACTCTGTGCTCCTCCTGGTTGGATTCCAGTGGCTCAGTCAAAGTCCCTTCCTTCAAATACTAAGTGGCCAATCGTTTTTGAGAATCAGCGATGGACCCAGAGTGGCAGCCTGTGATGAGCCAGGAGCCTTCTCCAGCTTCCTGCAGCACATCTGCTCCTCAGAAGGTCAAATCTGTGGCCACAGCCAAAGGAAATGTGGATCTTGAGAAGATCATATCAAGAGTCACTAACAGCAGTTGTGTTCCACCAAGAAAATTCCAGATTCACTAGTTACATCCAAGGAGAAGAGTTTTAAAAACTGCTCCATGGGAACTATTGGAATGGTGGTTCTCTAGGAGGTACCACTCTCTGTGTTTCCTTGTGTTATTAAAATATGAGCCTCACGTAATAGGGAAAATAGTGGTTTGCTGGTAATCAAAAGAAGGGAGAAAAGCATTTTGCCCTATGATACTGGGCCAGCGACCCCACATCTAAGGCACATTGTCAGAGAAGCTACCCTTGGATCTGGAAACAGATCTTCCACGTTAAAATTACAGCGACAACTGCTAAATAACCAAATCTGATCTCAAGAGGTTGTGGGTGAGGAGTGACGTACTCCTGTGTCACTCCTCACCCACACACCAGGCACTGGCAGGAGGCTGGAGGCTCAGCCCTCGGGCACACCCCCAGCTGGTGACTGGCTCTGCTCGCCCACTGCCTTGGGCCCTGGGTCCACTCTTGTGCTTTCACCCCTTTGGAGCTGCCCTCTGACAGCACCAACGCCCACAGGTATTGGCCAAGTGTCCCTGGGGGAAAATGGGTGCAGTGAGGTTCTCTTTCTTCCTGAAGTGGAGCAATCCTAACTCAGGGACCCTGTAGGTAACCTGGTTGTAGGGAGGGCAGGGAGGAGACACTACACCCTCGGGTGGGACACTGTGCACTCTAGGCACTTACCACTCTGATTTCTTCTACCTGTGACGCTAAACAGCCCCACTTTTGTAACTCTCGGAAAACATTTCAATGAGTCAATAATGAAATTCCTGGATTGGGATATGCTGAGGTCCTCACTATACCCACAAAGTGTGAACTAGCCTGCTATTTATATAACACCAAATAGAAGGTGCAAGACCTAAAAGGTCCGGCTTTAATTTTTCAAATACCTCAATTGCAAGTTTCAAATGCAAACTACAAGTAGTGAGAAGACATGGAACAGGCTAATTTAAATCAAATTAAAGTGTCCCTAGCAGTTTGGCATTGAGTGTGTAAACAATATTCTGATGGAAAAAATCATGGTAAATGCTGGGTTCTGGGGTGAGGGTGTTGCTAAGTAGTGGGGGTTGGCGACGAGACCTGAATTGGGTAAGCTCCTGAGGTCAGTACACAATGTTGTCGTTGCTGCTTCTTTGGAAGAAATCACAAGGGGTTGTCACTGAGAAGAGTTGGGGATTTTGTTTGGGAACTCCGGTGTTGTTGGAAGGTGATGTCACTCCAGGGAGTGTGGAATGCTACCTAGGCAAGGCAGGGACTTTCACTGGGTCCTTGGTTTCTGAAAGCACATTCTTGGGTAGCCACAGAAACCAAGAAAATAAATTAGTTAAGCAGAATTCACAAGGAATTCATGAGGCATTTGCAAGAGTCTTGACTTATGCTTTGAAGAAAGGGCTGGGTCCCCTGCCAGCCCAAGGATCCCCACTCTTCTGCCTACGCAGGGGTACTGGGGGTGCCCTCCGTCCACTCAGCACAGGCTGAGTGGCAGTGAGCAGCCTTCCAAGTACAGTAGCTGGAAGCACACGCTCCGGTGAGAACCCAGAACCAGGCAGAAACAGGAGCAGGCCCCAGCCACGGCCTCATAATCTGCGGAGTTACAAAGATTCCATCCAAGCATTGTGAAGCAAATCAGAATGGCAACAGAAATCAGATTGTACAAGCAATGCTTGGATTTTTTTTTTTCCCCCTTGAAGGGGAAAAAAAAAAAAAAACAAAAAACCAACAACCTGCCTCCAAACACTAAAATAAATGATAAAAAAAAAAAAAAAAAAAAAAAAAAAAAATCACGGTGAAACCACTAATGAATGTAGCTAACTCCAATATTTAAATAAACTCATTCAGGCTCTTCCCCAGTCAAAGGTGATCAAGTGGAGGGGAGAACTTATTAATTTCAACAGAGCTAATAATTTGGTGACACATTCTGGCCACTTTTTAAATAAACCCTTCTCTTAGGAGTGTTATGGTTTGGATGTGAGGTGTCCCCCCAAAGCTCACGTTTGAGATGACATAGGATGATGCAGCAGGCTTCCTTCAGCCCTGCTCTGGCAGGGGCGGGGTGGGGGGGACACGGAGGGGCGGGGGACACGGAGGCGCCTTCCCAGACTCCTGGGTGAGTGGGCCAAGGACACTCGACGGTTGCCCATTCTCCTGTGCCCACGTAGGTCTTCCTCTCCACAGTGAACTCACAGCACCTTGTCGCTCTGGGGTTGAGGAGCAGCGTCCTCCAGGTCCAGGGCGCCCCTGAGCCGGGCCTCTCCTCCACCCACTGGCAACGGGTCTCCCCCGCGCGGCCACATCCTGAACTGCGCCGGGGGCCTCCGCAGGCCAGGGCCTCCAAACGCTGGCCCATTTCTTCCAGTGCTTTTCTTCAATAAACCTCAGGGAAATTGCATGGAAACGGAAGGAGACCCTCACTGTTATACAAAATTACATACAAGAGGAAGTGAGGGGAAAGGGGAAAAAAAAACAAGGGAGAGAAATGAATTACAGTAGATGGGGTAGAGAGAGAAGAGGGGAGGGGAGGGGAGGGGGGGATAGTAGGGGACAGGAAAGGCAGCAGAATACAACAGACACTAGTATGGCAGTATGTAAAAACGTGGATGTGTAACCGATGTGATTCTGCAATCTGTATACGGGGTACAAATGGGAGTTCATAACCCACTTGAATCAAATGTATGAAATATGATATGTCAAAAAAAAAAAAAAAAAAAACCTCAGGCCTGGGCCTCGCCTCGCCTCACTGATCTTTTGACCTTTTCCGGACCCTCCCTTTCTCAGCTTTCAGCATCCTTTGGTCTTTACTGTGGCCAGCTTAGCTCCCTCAGCGTGCTCCCCTGCTGTCTTCTCTCTGTGGGAATATGGTAGTCCCCTCCTCTGGGACCTGAGACCCAGCGCGCATGGCACCCTGCCCAGCCGGGTCTCTACCCAGCACCTACACCTGTGACGATGTTTGACTCATGGACGGGTCACAGTGCAGACTGACAGTGACTAACGATAAGTTAGAACACTTACAACAGGAATCAAAGTTATGTAAATGTGTTGTCTCTAGCTTATTTCTGGAATTTTCCATTCAATATTTTCAGAGTGCAGTTGACCATAGGCAACTGAAATTAGAGAGCGTGAAATCATAGATCAGGGGAGTACTGTTCTAGCAAGTGTCCGCCACCCCATGCAGAGAAGCCAAACAAGATGGGGCTTCTCGGGTCTCATGTCTCCTCTAACAGATGTCCTCTGCCCCTGGACACAGAGAGGTGGGTGCTCCAGGGTGCCCTGTGTCATACATGCAGTGTTGACACCAGAGTGTAGAAGATACAGTGGTTTGGAAAATAAAATCCATCTTGGGAGCAAATGGAAATCTCAAAACAAAACTGTGCATATGGGTATTGAGAATAAAAGAAATAAACGAAAACTAACATATTTAGAGGTAGAATTTTAAAATCAGAAATTGTACAGAACACTGAAGGACACATTAAGCACAGTCAAGAAGAATTAAAATATCTCCCAGGAACCAGATCATAGATTGGAACTGGAAATACATTTTGAGGTTTTGGTCTCAAAACACTGAGTAAACAGCTCAGGAGAGATTGTGTAGAGAACCCACGTGGAACACCCGAGACCCTGTGCTGGGTGTGAACTAGCAGGCACACATTTTTCTTTAAAAATGTGCTTGTTTTTCTTTAAAAATGTGCCTTTCAAAAACAATGAAAGCAACAGCCTGAAATAATTTAGGAGAAACAATGGCTAACACAAAACAAAGCTGATAGATATGGTAAACTACATTCCTTGTCCCCAAGAACAAGGGGCGGGGCTGTCACTGTGGTCCCTGATGATCTCCTTAGGCTCACCCTTCCACCCTGTGTTCTGGCAGATCAGGGAGCAGGGAACACTCTTGCTAGTTCTGCTACATCATACTTACTGCTCTGAAAACACTGTTCATTGTTAGGGCTCTGGGGTAGGAAGAAAATGCCCCAGGCACCAACGTAACACATCAGAAAATACGAGCTTATCTTCTTCTTGGTGATGAACCATGGCACCCCTGAATCTTTGTTTTCTCTTTTGATGATACATAAAACTGATCAGATAGTTCAATATACAACAGACAGATAGTCCAGGTTACACCACAGCATATTCTACAGCAATATCTACTAGGGCTAATACAATGAAAGGTACTGACATTCATTCAAATGGAAATGATTTTTTTTCCTTTATGGGGCTGTTTAATAGCATGCGTAAATGGACCCCATAGAATAATTTCATTGCATTCTTCATTTTCTCTCTTGTGTTAGTAAATGTGGGAAAATGTATAACCTGTGTTAAACAGCATAGCTATTGAACCATTACTGGTATGTGTTTGGGGATAGAGCTTCTCAAATCCCTTGTACTCTCTCTAGTGAGTCCTCTGGAGGGAACAATTCTGATTTAGAATGCAAGGATGCAGAGTGGATCAGTGGACCCCTGGATCCCAGAATAGTGGCAGGGTTGTAAGGGCATGTCTCAGAGGGGAACAAAGAGCATGTGAAATAGTGTTTTCAAGGAGGTCTGTCTGCAGGATTTATTTTTATTTTTTCCTTAAAGAATGACTTTGCAGTTTTTATTAAAATCTAGAACTTCAAGATTTATAGGTTTATACTTCATATTTCTCAGAATTATTACAAATTACTCTAAGTGCTAGTGGGCAATACTAAATAGCTTTTTCAAATATAGCACACTTTTAAAAAGTGTGGTCATTTCTAAGTCAATAGTTTCTTTGTTTCTAAAAAATTTATAAATTGTCACTTTATCAAAGCTATATGCTATAATTAATAACTTTTAAGCTATTATTTTGAAAAGAAAAAACATTAACTAAGTTACAAGAACAGTCCAATGATAACCCACAGAACCCCTCCACTTGGACTTTCCTCTTGGTAACAATGTTACATTTTCTCCAGCACTTTCCCCCCCTTTTTTTTATCTAAAGAGAATAACAATTATTGTTGCCTCTGCTGCTAAGCAATCTGAGCATTGAGTTGTATGCATGATGCCTTTTTCCCTGAAGTGCTTCAACATTATCTTCTAAATACAAAGGCAGTCTTTTATGTAACCACAGAACAATTATCAGCTTGAGAAAAGCAAGATGCAACTGTGCTCATGTTTCATTTTAAGAACTTGAACAGGGTAGTGCTATAAAAGTCTAATTAAAGGTAAAAATGCTTTTCCTTAATCACAAACCGTCTTTTTTGACTCTTTGCTGCAAGGAACAATCTGGAGTAAAAGCTTCATGCAGGTGAAGATGTCATTATTCCCAGGAGCACAGCACTGCCAGAAAGCTTGTACTTATGCCCAAGCAGACAATTCTGCCCATTCCAAAGATTATTCTCCAGACTAGATTTAGCAGTTAAGTCTCTTGTGTGTTCAAGACTAAGATGATGTGATTCTTAGCTACGTTTTTTCCAACATGGTTGCTGTGATCCATGGATTTGGGAACGTGATAGATTTTTCAAAGGAGTACACTCAAATTTTCTCTTCCATATATAACCCTCAAACATTGACCTAAATCTTGATTTATTTTGAAATACACTTGGCATTTGTGCCATAGGTTTGGATTTTAACATTCAGCGGTCCACCAATGACATGGTTGTTAACATTTTAGGTTGATTAAAAGACCTTGGAATGATGTCATCTTTTGATCTCCCCTTCCCTGCCAAACTGTTGTTCAAAAAAACCAAGTCTCCGAACTGACTTCCGTTAAAATTAATTTTTTAATAACTGCTTGGTTTTATCACTACTTCCCCAAATGCTAATTAATTCTAACTCTAAACTGTGTAATTATAATACTTCTGCTGAAATACAAATTATCTGGTGCCCCTGGGGTGAACAAGTTAGAATATATTTCATGTTCCATTCAACAGAGGAAATGCCTTGTTTCTTGGACCATGGAAACAATGTAGCAGCCCTGCTGGCTCCCCTCCCCCAGACAGTTGCAGTTCCCTTTCTTCCTCTTTAGCAGAAGACTGAATGGAGCTGACAGTTGGCATCCACTCAGTTGCATGCCCCTCTCTGTGGGGCTGAGAAACAGTGGCATGCCAAGCTATTTCTGGCCAGGCACTGCGACACGGGGAGACTCCAGGAGTCTGAATGTACTCGATGGCCTAAGTGGCAGCCCCTGTACCTGCAGAATGGGAATTGATGTCGCCATGGAAACGGAGCAACTCTTCCTGGTCCTGTCAAAATCCATCTCTCTCTGTGACTAGGCAGGGGTCAGAAAGAAAAGAAACTCCATCACCAGGGAGAAAATATAGGAACAGAGGGACTCCAGGGTGCTCCACGGTGTTGGGGAAATTTGGCCTTTTCTGCTAAGATACATGCAGATCATGATGTTTCCAATTCAAATCTCTTTATCCCCCATTAGAAGCAGTGAATCCAGACACTTAATTTTTCTCCTGGAACCAAGCATTAGCAGCACTGCCATGTAATATTCTTAGTGTCTCCACGTCCTCAATAGTCACGAGGTGAACCCACGTGCTCCCTCAGCCCTCTGTTCTAGAACTTCCAGGATGTGTCTACACATTATGTTTTCAATCCAGAACAGAACAAAGATGGAAAACTGACGAGCACAATGCACATACATATGAGTCCTATCCACATACATATATATGCATACACATGTGTGAATGCAGCACATATACACATGATTTATGTGTACACATGTAGCTTTAATTGCCTGGATAACAAAAATTAGATCACAAAACTCAAGAATTACCTTCTTGCATAATTCTGGACCTTAAAATTGTAGCCCCTGCCTCCTAGCAAATACATTGTTTCAGATCTCAAAACTATTAGATGGCATTTAACTACTCTGAGTCAGTAGAGTTCCTTAATGACTTTATTCACTTGCCCCAAACTATATATGAAGCATATTTCCTTGCAATGTGGTGACAAATTTCCTCTGAAGTAAGTTCTGTAAACCTCCACACTTTAAGTTGAGCCTCGGCAGGATACATAAGTATCCACACTTGACAAGCACGTGGATCAGTGGCTCCACCTTACATTACAGACCCTTCTTCAAGAGAAAATATTTTTTTTTCTCATAACAATTATAGCAAGTCTGGGGGGAGAGGCAAGATGGAAGGCAATGCCCTATGTTTCATGAAAGAATTTCAAAATCAAAGATGGCTATCAACAGTTTAAATGCACTAAAATGTTTTAGATTTTCATAGGTTTCAAGAAGGAAATACACACACACACACACACACACACACACACACACACGAACCATCACTAAAGTGAGAGTGGGTGAAAAATACAGAGCCTGTCTATAAAGCATGGCAAATAGTGTCTTCGAGAAAGTGCCTGGGATCTGACCCACCTGGGCTTTTCTTCTGATAGACTGACTAACAGTGTGCAGATGACTTAGCATCACTTTCTCTGTGGTTTTGCAATGATTGTACAAGGCCTGCCTTGTTCTGTCCTGCAGGGAACATTGGATAATACCCAGAGGTGTGCTTGATCAGGTATGGGAGGGCAGTGACCCTGACCCTTCGTGAGTGGAGGCCAGGGGGGCTGCTACACATCTTAAAACGTGGACAACAGTTGCTCACCCTTCTAGAGAAAAAGAATTTTATCTTGCCCATGATGTCAGTGTTCTGAGATTGTGAAACTCTGCTCTAGAACAAAACTAGACATAAGAGTATATGTTTTCTACTGATATGTGCTATAACTGAAGGGAAAGATAACTTTTGATTAAAGCCAGGGAAACCCCAGGTAGCTAGAAAGCTGGTACTAATTGAAGTATCAGAGGTCCACTGTTCTCTGACAGTGGATGAGAGGCAAGGACACCAAGCCCATCTCAGCTCAGTGAGCATGCGCTAACTCAAAACAAGAAGGCATCGTTGCAATGTGATTTGTTCCACTTGATTATACTTCATTTTGCTCAACAGGGAATTCAGATTTGATGTTCATGATCATCAAGCACAAATCCTACAAAATGTATTTAATAAAAATGCAACACATTCTAATGCCTTCATTAATTTGATTTCCCTCCTTTAAAATAATAAGTATCGATAACTAAATCTAAGCCACATCCCCTCTTTGGGACTCAGTTCCTCAGTCTTAAAAGTGCAGAGTTCTCCTTGGTATCTTTTTCAAACTGGAGTTTGGTGCTAACAGTCATTTTCACTTGGGGGAAAAATTGTGATGTCATGGTAAGTCATGTCATGGCAAAGTCAATTTTCCTTTAGGAAGTTATCAAGGGCTGGGGTTGTGGCTCAGGGGTAGAGCACTTGCCTAGCATGCATGAGGCACTGGGTTCAATTCTCAGCACCACATATAAATAAAAAACGAAAGTCCATCAACAATTAAATAAAAATTTTAAAAAAAGATTTAATAAAAAAGGAAGTTATCAAATCTCTCTATAAAAAAGGGGGCTTGATCAAGGATTTGTCAGGGTTCAGATATTTAGGGTTACAAATGGAAAACTGTCTCCTCCCTCCGTTTTCCATTCCTGACTCTTTCCACCTTACAATGCCATCCTGGTAGGCAGAGTGGGGAAGGGTCTGGTGCTTGGGGTCAGAAGAGAAGGCCAGGTGATTGTGTATCGGTGTGAAGTCGGTCATCAGCCACACAGTCACACTGAATAAGCACAGACAGGAAGGACAGCCAGGCAGGGAGCTCCCACCAGAGATCAAGTGACCAGGACTGGAATGAAGCTCTGTGTTATCAATCTTATTGCCTTTGGGGAAGTGACTTTACTGCTCTGCTCAAGTTTCTTGGTGAGTTAATTCTTGCAGAGGCCCAGTTACTTAAAAATAAGTAAGTAAATAAATAAATAAATTCCACTTAATGAGGGACAGTCCAATTTCATTTCATTCTTCAGTTTCTCTCTTGTGCTGGTAAATGTGGGAAGATGTATAGCCTGTGTTAAACAGCATAGTTATTGAACCATTACTGGTATGGGTTTAGGGATAGAGCTTCTCAAATCCTTGAATTGAAACCTTCTGAATGAATACGCAAGTTAGGCTGGATAACAGGAATTTGGTTTATCATAAAAACTACCAACATATTCCATTAAAAAAAAATAAACAGTGCCATTTAGGATGCTAAGAAAATTTAGATCTTTTGCAACTTAAGGTTAGAATTCATATCAATAAGTGTTTTAAAATTAAATTTCATAATTTATCTGTCATTTTCTAATATAATTGCACATAAGAATCTAAAATTTGGCAAAGTAACAAAGATGTATTCCAAAACTTACAGTTAGTTTGTGAGAGGGTCCCACATAAGGATTCTCTTTCTTTTCTATGATTTTATTTTGAAACTTTTTCACCAATTTTAGTGAAGAAGTATAATGCACAGAAATATTGAAAGTATTTAAGAAGTGGTGAAGTCTCTCTGGTTTTGTATACTTTAAGTAGATGCAATTTTTACTTGTCAAAATAAATACTTTTTAAAAAGAGAAAGAGAATACAAAACTAAAAGGAGCTGAGGATTTACCTTGAGTCATTATCTTGGTGCACAACCTGGGGGCTGGGGAGCTACTTCTAATAATGATGCTCAGCTCGTCACTGCCAGGAAGCCAAGGTGTTTCCACCCTGTGCTCCCAAGGTTCTGGGATGCTCACCTTCTCTGCACCTCCTGGGCTCTGGACAGCCCCTGCCTGCTGGGCCATCTCTCTGACCCTCCCTCCAGATGGCTCTGGCCTCTGTGCCCTGTGAGGCCCCTGCCCTGGCATGCTCCTTTACCCTCACTTCCTGTCCCTGACTGTGCCCTTCATACACATGCACTTGTGGCTCTCATTTCCTGAGTGCTTCCAGCCACACTTTGCCTCTAGACACAAATGGCCATGTGCACATTTGCACAAGGAGGGGTGTTTCTGAGACAGAAACCCCAGCAGCAGAGCTGGCTGTGATCATCCACATTTCCAGGGGTCACACCTGTTCCCAGATCTTCCTGGTTCCTCCTGTCAAGAGCCGGAGCTTTTCCCACTCCAGCCACAGGGGCAGCTGTGTATCTCACAGTGGCCCACGGAAACCTGCTGGCTTCCCTGGACAAGCTCAGGCTAATCCACTGGATGGCTGGAGCATGGATGGGTCTCAGTCCTTCCCATGTCCATAACAGGCAGCAGGCCCACCCCTCAAGCGAAGTCACCTTGCTGATGGGCACCTGCACAGAAATACATGTCGGCCCTGTTGAGATCAGGAGAACTTCTGACAGAGCCCACCCCAGGACGGAGAGATGGGATAGCAGCTGTTTTACACCACCAGGCTTTGGGTGGTGTGTTATGCGCTGATGGATAACAGATGCACCCTGGAATAAACCCAGCATAAGTGTCCTGCAGGCAAGTTTCTGCTGTCACTGCTGTTAAGGCAAAGGAAACAGGGAGCCCTCCCCTGGCCCTCAAGGAGGGGTGTTCTGAGACAGAAACCCCATGTGTGGCTCTCCTTGCCTTCTCCCTAAAGACTCTACTTCCAGTTCTAAGGAACAGAGGCTTATGCCTCCAGTTGTCTCTGGACATCCCACCGTGTAAGGAGACACGGGCGGAAGGCCATCCTGCACGGGGATGTCTCCAAATGCCAAGGCCCTTTTCTCAAGCTCAAAGCCAAAAGCAATCCTGTTTGCACTGGATTGCTTCCATGCCCAGAACTAAAGTGTTTTTGCAAACTCCTGCTTATGCTTTTATAAATTATCATTGATTTAATTCTACAAAGATCTCCAGGATATATGCAGAGCTACAGCCTCAGTACTGAGCCATATTTAATGGTGCAATTCAAGAATCCATTATGTACTCAGATTCTCCTCTTCCCTCTGTGTGGCTCAAATAAGACATAAGAAGGAAAAATGAAGGAAAAATGTTCCCATTAATTTAAAGTAGCCCCTCCGAGAACATGGCCTCCCTCATAGAATCAATGTGCAATATTAATTCCTGGCCTCTATTATTTTACGGCTCATATTTAGAGTGTACCAAATGTTTTCATAGAATATGCAGAGTCATTGGCCTGCATTTTCTAGCATGGTGCTGGTTAAAAATATTCCTTCTCAGTGTAGACCGGATGGTGCTTTCCTTGAGCAGAGAGACTTATTTCTGCTACCTCTTCTGTCGGGGAGGCTGCCGCCTCGCTGTCTCATCTTGCTGGCAAATTCTGCACACTGGTGCCTCATCTTTCTAAGGAAAGGCTCAGTTCCTCCAGGTCACCAGGCTTGGGGATGTTCTGGGGTCTCTCTCTCCTCCTCTGCTACAGGACCCTTAGCATGTTCCTTGTCTTTGCTGTCCACTGCTAAGTCAGTGTCCCTGCTTTCAGAATCGGCGTCACGGGTTAGCATCCACTGGGCAGCAGTGGGAGCGGCAGAGGTCTCATAAGTACGATAAGGCGTGCTTTATCCTTGGCAACGTCAAGGCTTTCTGTCTTTAGCTCCTCCTCTTGCTCAAGGCATTCCAAGACACTCACCTCTGGGACAGTTCTCCAGTAAGAGCTTCACCCTGCCCCCAGTGCCCAGGCACTGGCCTAGTCTAGGCATTTCACATGTTTCCAGTACAGAAGACGGTGGGGTTTCTTGGTGACTGTTAGATTATTTCCTTTGCATGGGAATTACATTTGTTCTGATATTAGCTTGTGTGAATTAGGAGCCACCTTATCTGCAAAGTCTCATTTGCTTATGGTGCCTTTTGAAGCCACCTGGGTCTCCTGAACACTTGGTATATAGTAGTCCAAAGGACTGCAGCCCAGGCCTAGGACACTGTCCCTTCTCTCTGTCAAAGGACAGGGTGGCGTCACTTTCCTCACACCAGCCCCCAGCTGGACCCTCATCTGATAGGATAAGGATGCTCATGCTAAACTTCTAAGTGTTTTTAGTCCTTTCAATATAAAAAAGCTGGAAGAATATGGCAGACATATCCTTCGGTTTTCAAAAAAAGATTCATAATTGCCTGAGAACCTCCCTTTCTTAGAGAGGAATCCTCCTTTCATTATAAAATATCAGAGGACTAGGATGATTCTCAGCACCTATCCCTCTGGTACCTCTTTCTTTCTTTTCCTTAGGAATGAAATGAAGAGCTTTCCTTTCCCAGAAAGCAGTTAAAAGATGAAATAAGGAGGATGTTCACTTGCCATTTCTTCCTCTCCCAGTGCCCCCAGCAAGACTTTGAAGAAACAATTTCTATATTATAGATATATTGTTTTAATTCTGGGGATGCTGTTTATTTTCAAGAGATGCCCACATCCCAGGAAGGAACAATAAGAACTTAAAATCCTCTCCCAGTTGCCCCGGGGCCCACTTCCTGACTGCTCCTGGCTCAGTTCCACGCTGACCCCAAAGCAGCTGGACCACATGGAATACCCTGGAACATGGTTGCTGCAAGCATCCCTTCCTCTCCTTGTCCCAGGCCCACCTGCTGCGGTGGCAGGCCAGCCCACACCCTGACCACTTGCCACACCTTGGGCAGAACTGAAGTTCACAGTGCAAATGTGGCTGTGCCTGTGACCAGCTGTGCTCTGTCTCCTCAATGGCAATAGTAGGACCTGCAGGCCACAGCTCCTGCCATGATTTGCAGCCCTGCTGCCTGCCAGGCATCCTCCTCTCCGTCCCCCACACACCTTCAGTACACAGTGCTCCCCGTTTTCCTGGCACCCTGCCCCTGCCACCATGCCTGTCTCGTCCCAGTCCCTTGTAGGACTCAGTTTATCTTCCCTTCCTCATAGTGATGTGGCCATGGGGCACATTGTTTGTTTCTTCTGCACCCAGCACATCTTAGCAAACCCTGGAGACAGTGTGGGTGCCCCCTACTGCAGACTGGTGGGCAGGGCTCACGTCATTGATTCCCACCAAAGAACCCCACACCAGGTGCTATTCCTGACTCAAGGAGGGGCAAAGAAAGAACAGATGGGGATTCCAACCCCAAGAATCAGCTCAGCCTCAGGAAAGAGGGGAGGCTGTGTGGAGGAAGCTCCACTCCTCTTCCCTGAGCTGTTTCATCAGAGACAGGGGACGAGGAGCCTGTTTTCTGTCACTATGAGCAAAAACCATATCATGGAAAATACAGGTGACACCCCATCTCCTCTCCTTCTTGCAGGTAAATGTACACTGAACCTGATGAATCAACAAGTGGGATTTACCAGGTCCTGCCTTCTACACCCAGCTCTGTGTCACAGAGCCATTTAGCAGGGGTGTCACCTTGAACAGGAGGTCCTGGGCTCAGGGAGGATGGACAGTGGGTCCAGGGATGTATGGCTCTGAGGGTGGCCGCAAGGCATAAGGGCTTGGGTCTGACCACCTCTCAGACTTCAAACCTGCCTTACTTAAATAGCTGTCACCTGCCCAGAGCAAGCAACTTCAAAAAATGTGCAGATTTTTACTTGTTTTATGCTTTAATAACACTCTTCTTTTACGTTTCTTTTACTGCCTAAGAAAAAGGTCAAAATTAAGTAGTTCCAAATCAATGTTGTGTTTTCAGTGCTTTATAGAAAAGAGACCTTTTTAAATATTTAGCATAAAAAAGTTTCTTTAAAATTCACACTAGCAGAAAAAAACAAAAATGAACAATGAAGCTAATAAAGATGACTAAGAGAGGTTCTGATTTCCAGTGAAACCTAAGTGTCTTATCCATCCTTCCAAATTAAATTCCCTGGGCTATTTTGTGAGAGCAATGGCCTGGGCTCTATTCTAGATGCTCTATTCTGCTGAATGACAGGCATTGACCACCCAGGCCACTACACACCTGGCGCCATGGTGTGTTGGGTGGGAATGAGTGCCACAGAGAATGTCCATGGAGGCTGGCAAAGGCTGCGTGCAGCTCACACTTTTAGATACAGGGTTCAGCCAGGCTCACGGAGGGAACAGGAAGCTCAGTGCTCTGGACCAAAAGAAAGTAGAGAAAGGAGGTTTTCGGCAATGGAATCACCATTGAGATGATTGTCCAGGCCCTGCCAACACTGTCCCCCAGGAGCAGGGGCAGCCCGTGGTTACAGCAAGAGCACTCCTCACAGACAGAACGGCCCGCCGCAGGAGCGTGTGTGTGAACCTCTGGAAACACCCAGAAGCCTCTTGGTTGAGCTGAGAGCAGGGTGTCTGGCTTGCGTGGCCCTAGGGAGCATGTGAGAGCCTCCATCAATCATGCTGCAGTCAGACGGAGCCCATAAGAGCGCATGTGTTAAAAGAACCAATGTCATTTAATGTGATGGACTTTACAAGGTTAATGGAGAAATATCTCACTCATAGCTGGTTGGCAAGAGCAGGAAACAGAGTAAAAAGCCGTGGGAATCCCAATAATTTTTCAGGATATTTTGAAAATAATAAACAGTATCTCATTGTCTTGGCTTAGTAATGATCAAATCTGCCTTCACCTGCCTGTGTGGTGGGATACATGTGTGTGACACATGAGCAAATATTTTTCTTTATATTTCTGTATATTACATAAACACACAAGCATGTTGACTTTTATGACCAGAATAGAAAATTTGACCCCAGGTGGCAAAATCAATTCGAATTCCTTCTGACATGTAAACAGAAACACAGTATTTTGAATATTCCAAAACCTATTTTAAAAATTGGTTCTTTCTATTGTTTCCTAATTAAATATCCAAAGTAGAAAATGTCTCTAAATGTAAGAACATTGTCACCAGTTCCTAATTCATCTGTCCACCTGTCCATCCATTCATCTATCCACTCATCAGTTAATCTGCCTGTCTGTCCGTCTCTCCCTCCCTCCACCTAGGATTTAAGTTAAAGTCGTAAGAACCCTGAGGTGACTGGTGCATGCCACCATTCTCCATATTCTAGCTACCTAGAGGTTGATTCCCAGAATCGAGTTCCTGGAACTGAATCCTTCCAATTGTTGTTGATCAATCTTCTGTTACAGATACTGGATGCATTTCAAGTATGATATTATTTAAAGTCACTCACAACATTTTAAAATTTACTTGAATGAATTAACATCTACTTTATTTCTACAGAAGATCACAGTTTATAAAATAAAAGGTAAAAGAAAATTACTAATGCTCCGTATGCTTTAAAATCAAAACTTACAGAGACAACTGCATGTTTTTTTACCCACTGAAATTAGGATATTCCCAAGTTATAGTAGGTGAATTTTTTAAAGAAAATTGACTTTTATAACTAGAATAGAAAATTTGACCCCAGGTGGCAAAATCAATTCGAATTCCTTCTGACATTTTCTAACCTTGGAATTGCTCTAGGAGTAAGCCATTGTATAAAGATGATATTCTTGGATATTAATTATTTCGAGTAGTTTCCACTGGGGGAAAAAAAAGTAAATGTCATTTGTGACAGTTCAGAAGAAAGTCAAGGTTTTTCTTCTTTTTGTATATAAGAAAAGGAAAAAATAGGAAGCTCAACTAGAAAAAGCTTCCACTTCCAATGTCGCTGCAGGGGCCACGGTGTGTCGGGGCAGAGAAGAGAGGAGGAGACCGCCTCGGGCAGGAGCCGGGGTGCCTGCAGGCGCCTCCTGCACCCCGGCTCACTCTTCTGAACACACTCCCTGAGCTGCTGCTTTGGACACCATTCTTCCCACCTGAAGACGATGTATCTCTCTTGCCATCCGGGAAGATTATATATAGCAGGATTGGTATTTTTTAAGTTGATCTATCGTGTTATTCAGTACTTTGCTACAGCTAAATCATTTTGTGGATCACTTGTTTTATCTATTTTTTTATCTTCTGATTTAAAAATATGGGATGGGAGCATATTGCATCATGGGTGGCTCTTGTGACCTCTCCCAACATCACCTCTGGAGCCACCAGAGCATTGTAAGTGGGTGTCCACACTTACATGGAGAGCTCTAGCATGTGGGAAAGGGATGGCTTTGGGACGGATGTATCTGATTTGACTCGGTTGCCCAAGAGGTGGTTAAGGGTTAAGACTTTGACCTGTGACACCAAGCCACTGGTGCTGGCCTGAGACCGACTTCCTGTCTGATCTGCACATTTATGAACTTTCTCTGAGTCTGACTATCCTCAGTCACAAATGGATACAATCAGATTCCCTTCCTTAAAGTGTGGGGAGAACTAAGTGAAATAATACATATTCAAAGGCTTGGAACCCTGCTGAAGGCAGAGAATTGCTAAAAACAAAATGTTCACTTTCTCCTTATTATGACATGCAAGAAATGACTAGAGATATAACTTCCCTGGATTGATGTCCTCATCCACAAATCAGGTGAAAGCACAAGTAGACTTAAGGTGAAGCTTGGATGTGACATCGCATGTCAAGTACCTGGCCAGCCTTTGTTCCACGGTGCTCTTTCCTCCCGACCTTTTTCAACATTTGATAATCAGGATATGAGATTTATGATGCTGGATGCAGTTAAAAAGTAAACTATTAGGGCTGGGGATGTGGCTCAGTGGTGGAGAGCTTACCTCTCATGCATGAAGCCCTGGGTTCCATCCCCAGCACCACAAAAACAAACAAACAAAATCCGTAAGCCTCATTAATACTGTGGATCCCAATTGACGTTCAATATGAGAATACTGTGTTTTTCTGGAAGACATGAATCTCATCTATTCATCCACATGAGTTGAGTGTGTCCTGTGAACCCGGCTCTGGGCTAGGTGCAGGGGCCCAGGGAGGATCGGCACCGTCCCTGCCCTCGGGGAGCTCAGGGCTGACGTGAATGACAGGCAGATGGCTACAAAACTCGCCCAGGGTGGCTGAGCTCCATGCTGAAGAGAAGCCCCAGGTGCTAGGGGGTCCTTAGGTGTGGCGACCAGTGGCCTGTGAGGGTAAGACGGGACTCCCAGGCCAGGGACCTGCCAGCCTGGAAAGAGGACTCTCCCACAGAGGGCAATGGCTCCTGTGGTCAGGGACAAGCACAGCCACCTGTCTGAGGAGCATCTGGGCAGGAAGCCGGGGAGTCGAGTGGTCGCCCCGCATCACGTCCTACAGGAGCGGCTGCAGCCCAGAGTGAGAGGCTGAGGGAGCTCCCGCCACAGGGGCTGATCTGAAGGGTCCAGGGTGTGGTCAGGCCAGGGAAGGAGAACGAGAGCAGGACTGGCACATTCTCCCACGAATGGAGAAAAACTGGGGGCAGCTCCCCATGATGCCCACTGGACACTCTGTGGTGGGACTGTGTCCACCTCCCAAGCTCATGGGAAGTCCTGGCCCAGGTACCTCAGGACGCGACCTCGTCCCGAGACAGGCTCCTCACGAAGGCCATGTCAAGACACCTGAGGTTCAGAGGTTTTCCCCTGCCAGACACTTGAGAAATCAAAACTGTGAGATCCTACCTCATTCCCACTCAGAGCAAGGACTTGCTCCTACTGACTTTTGTTGTCCTTACCCAAGGCTTTCTCTTCTGCAGTTTCAGTATCTGTGCTCAACTGTGGTCTGAAAATGTGCATGGAAATTTCCAGAAATAATTTCACATTTGCATAACTTTTATTACAGTGTTGTTATAATGGTTCCACTTTATTATTATTGTCAATTTCTTACTGAGTCTAATTTCTAAATTAAAATTTATCATAGGTATATATGTATTAAAAATTTGTGTATTTTGTGTTGTGTGTTGTGTTTTTTGTGTTGTGTGTGCTGTGTTGTGGTGTGTGTGTGTATGTACATAGGTTTGGCACTATTCTCAGCCTTGGGCATCCACCACAGGTCCTGGGATCTATTCCCCAAGATTAAGGGGGGCTACTGAAATATCATCACTGACACCAAAACATCATTTTAAGGGGAGTGAGGAAGGCATGGAGAATCTCAGCAATGACGTATGCACTTGATTTAAAAATACACATTGAAAACAAACCTGCAGCGGTGGCAGGGGACAAGGAGGCCCGACCCTTGTCAGGCAGGAATAAGAGCACACCTTCAGCGAACGCTCACTGAATTGCTGAACACTTGATCATCAAACACCTGGGTGAGCACGCAGAGCATTTCCTACTCACTTTTTAGGTATTGGCCTCCAGCACAATTTGAGAAATAGCTATTGTTCCCCAAGGCCTCCCAGGAGGACATCCCCAGGCCACAGTGGACCACAGGAGTCTCCAAGTGTTGAGCACTTAAATAAAGTTATTTTAGCTCATTACTTAACAACTCATATGCCCCTTTCCATTCAACAGAGTCCCTGCAGGCCTGCTCAACAGGAGCTCCTCAGCAAGCGTCTTGAGGGGAGGTGGGCTGAGGGTGACAGCTGTGGGCTGGCTGACGTCTGGCTAGTAGCCATCTACTCTTGCGAACATACCCAGAAAGGGGCAGCACTTTTGAGACACTAAACTCCAAGGAAACCAGAATTGTTCTTTCATTGGTGACATCTAACGTCACAAGATGAATTTAACAGACAGAGATGAATACTTCCCTTTCTGGCTGAATCGTTCCCCTTCCCTCCCTGCCAAAAACATCGTACCTTGACATCCACAACCCCAGTAGCGCAGCCTTGTTGGGAGGCAGGGTTATCACTAGTAAGCTGGTTGGGTGAAATCCCGCTGGAGGAGATGGCCCCAAACCCAACACAGTGGTCACCCTCGGGAGAAGGGGACTCTGACCCAGAAACAGACACACACAGGAAGAGCACCGTGGGCAGGAAAGCAAGGCGGGTGGAGCCCCTAATGGATGGAGGAACTCCAAAGAAGCCCAGGGAACCCCAGAGGCTGAGGGCACGTTCTCTCAGCACCTGAGAAGCAACCGGCCCCGGGGACTCTCGGAGCTCAGACTCTGGGCAGCGTGGTTCACTGCACTTTGTTTCTGCGGTCCTAACGCAATAGCACACCGCCTGGGCGCCTCCCTGTTGAACGAAGCAGACGTGTTTCCTCCAAAGGCCTACAGGTCCTAGGAGTGGGGCCCAGGCAGTATCCGTCTCTGGACTGCAGTGCATGCCACGTGGCAGGCCAGGAAGTGAGGACGTGGATGGGCACTGGTCTGGTGCTGAGGCAGAGCAGGGCCACCCGGCTGGGGAGAGCTCAAGGGCAAACCTCCACCGTGGCCCTCAGCCTCGAGAGCCTCTGCCTTCCCCACTGAGAGGCCACACATTTGAGAAAGAGACAAGGGCTTGGTGCTCCTTCAGCCCCGGGTGACAGAGATCAAGGGTCCCTCGTGAGCCCGGAGCCAACTCCCAGGAACACAGGGGCATTTCAAGGCCCAGGATCGCCCCTCACCCCGTGCTGCCTGGTGGAGCTGAGCTGCTGGCCACAGCCACACTAGGCTGTTCCCGCAGGTACGTTCCCCATTAGAACAACACAGAACCAGGAAATATCCAAGTTTTCAATCATCAATACATATTATGCTTTGGAAATAATTCTGATATCTTTATTTTGGCACTAAGCAGAGTTTGACCCAAACCTACAGGGAACAATTCTCACATGTAGAATTCAAATTTGTCTTGTGCTGGTCCACCTTTCTGGGGCGCCATCCTGTGAGCTCTGGGGCTCTGTTGTCCGTCCTTCCTTCCTTCCTTCCTTCCTTCCTTCCTTCCTTCCCTCCCTCCCTCCTCCCTCCTTCCCTTTTCTTCCCTCTCCCCTCCCTCCCTTCGTTCTTTTTCTGCAAGCTTTAGTCCTTGGACCAACTGCTATTAAAATCCTCAGGGATGATGCTTTCAGATCAGATCTTGTGGCCCCCTAGACAGACTTGCTCAGAGAGACAGGGGAGCAGGGAGCAAGCACATTGAGGGGCAGCAAAGGACAGTGACCCACGTTTTCCTGAACCATCCTGGTGGCTGAACCCAGTGAAGGGTGAGCTCTGTATCTCTGGGCTCATCTTCTCACACAAGGACAAGGAGAGCAGGTTGAAGATGATGTTAAAGTAAACCAACTCCCAAACAGAAGAGAAATGGGCCCTTGGTAGGAGAAAAGAAATCCCGACCTTTTGGCTCAGGATTTGGGTCAAGGAAAGACCCTCCCTGATCACAGCCCAGTGGAGGCAGGGAGCCCACATGCCTCAGAAGCCTTGGGGGTCCCCATGGGAAGAGCGTGTGGCCGGGGAGGCCGAGCAGGCCGGGGAGGCTGGGGTGCTGGGCTCCAGATGCCCACCCAGGGTCAGCCTGAGCATGGCTAGGGTTTCCTGTTAGAATGCTGGGATTGCAGATGAGATTTTACTTGAGAATTTTAAAAACAAGTTTAAAAGCCTATAATGGTTAGAAAATAAAACAGATTAGAATCTGTAAGATGGACGATGGCTAAAACCACCCACAGTAACAGAGCTGGGTGAGGACTTAGTGTTCTTCCTGCACATTCATGTTTTTTGCTTTCTCATGGGATGAGAAAGGATGTTTTAATATGTCAATGGGGGAAAAATCAATTCATGAGATTTTCCAAAAAGGAAAATGTGACTTAAGTAGAATAAGGCACATTCTCAATGGGGGACATAGTCCAGAGTGTTCATGATAGGCCTCATTTCACCCAATGTCCTTATTAATAAAGAAATTAGTTTTTTATATTTATTTGCAACTATTTTATGTTCCTAACTTTTCCTTGGTACGATGGGAAAAATTGACTGAAGAGATACTCTTCCTTACGGGCAGAGAACCTGTAATTTCAGCAGAATGACTTGATGTGGTGCTTCATGTTGAGCTGCTCATTGCTTTTAGGGGCACTCCATGTGCATGTGACCCGTCTTCCGCGTCCTCATTATGATGCATGAGTTCTTAACAAATGTCAACTAATTATCAGCTGTCAGGCTGATGGGCTGCGCCTTCCACACTGGATGTCTGCTGGCCTCCCCCCACAGGTCCTACCAAAGAGCAGAAGGTGAGAAATGCTCTGCTGCTGATGCATTCATTCACTAAGCATTAATCAAGGACCTTCGGGTTCTCAGGAGGTAAGAGCAGATCAGACCACAATTCCTCTAAGCAGCAGCCACTGATTTTCCAGGGGAACCAGTTTCTCCCTCCTGCCGTCCGCAGGACCCGAGGTTCTGTTTCCACACACAGCATCGTCCTCTTCCTGTCAACATCTGCTGCCTCGCTCCGGTCCCCACCCCTCCCCACACTGTTCCCTGAGCTTCCAGGGCAGGAGGACCATTCTCTACCTGACCATTCCCCTGTTGTCTCAGAGCTTCCACACCGTGGGACACTGCAGAGGAGCCAGAGAAACACTGCCCCTCGAGCTGCCGCCCTGCCTCTGCTCTGCTCTACACTGGGAGGTCCTAAAAGAGAGTCCATTCTCTCCGTGTTCCCCTGTTCTCTCTTGGATCTACCCCAGTGTGCCTTCAGCCCCATGACGTGACCAACAGATAATACTGAGTCAACCAAGTAACCACAGAGATGGAATATTTTATTAAAGAAATTGCATAAATATCAAAAAACTAATTGTAATATAACTGTAAAAGTGCTAGAAGAAAACTATGTGGCACATCATGTAATGATGCTGGGGGGCAGCCTTTATATATCAAAACATTAGTGAATGTGCTTGTTTTACAGGCTATTGTTACTTTATTATATTTTATCTGTGTTTTCTATTTATTGCAAAAAGAACATGTAAAAATTTTCAAAAAGAAGCAGTTCACATGACTATAATTAGCCCAGAAGATTCCACAGGGGCCCTATTTAATACTTACATTATCCCAGCCTTTAGTAAAAGACTTGATTTAAAAATTTGCTTGAAACAGGCCTAGGCAAAAGGTAAGTTTACAAATAAAAATAGCGTATGTGCTAGTGAGCTTCAGATGTTCCATTAAATGCATAAGAATCTATTGCTAGTCTGAAATCCAAGTATTTTAAAGGTGTAACTGTAGCACGGCTCCTTTACAAACTGCTGTCTGCACCAATTATTTTTGTTTTCATTATGGATTAAAGTTATTTCCTTGCTAATTACATAAATAGAGGATTTTCCAAAGCTGAAACTTAAAAATAATTAATATATAAGCTAAGATATAAGATGTGTGTGAACATATAGAACACACACATACATACATATAAGAGCATAGGATATATAAAACCATGGTGTTATTAAAGCTATTAAAATGAACATTAATAAATGAAACATTAAAATTACCCTTAAGGAATAATCTTTTTTTTTCTAGTATTTTTATGTTCAAAAAGACTTGGAAGAAAGACATTCAAATTCAGCAACATATACTTCCCTGAAAATAACAGAAAGTGGTAATTTATAGTGAACTTAAATTTCTATTTGTTTTGGACATGGGAGACAATCCTAATGGACAATTGGGTATTTTGGTTAAAATAAAAGGAATGTTTGTAGAATAATTTGCAGTATTGAAACCTAAAAAGTCACTTACACAGAGCCAAGCAGAACACACACAAAAAGGGGGCACAGACAGTAGCCACAGGCAGGCGCTTCGGAACCCATGTGGCATTACTGCTGCACACCTCTTATCACTGAGGCACTCTGTCCAGGTGTTGACCAACTGATTTCCAAACAGGCACCTGAGTATGAAAAACATGCTGAATGCTTCAAAAAGTAAACATCTAATCTCAGTATAGGAAAGCTGAAAGCTCTTTTTTTAAAAACTTTTTATTTTTTATATTTTTTATTTGTTGTAATTAGTTATACATGACAGCAGAATGCATTTTGGCTTTCTCATTCTTCTAGTTTCACACGATGTAGAGTCACATTGGCCATGTAATCATATATGCACATAGGATGATAATGTCTGATTCATTCTACTGTCCTTCCTACCACCATGTCCCTCACCTCCCTTCACTCTTCTCTGACTAATCCAAAGTACCTCTATTTTTCCTAGCCCCTCTGTATTATTGTAAATCAGCATCTGCATATCAGAAAACATAGGACCTTTGGTTTTTTGGAATCGACTTATTTCACTTAGCATGATACCATCCAGCTCCATCCATTTATCTGCAAATGCCGTAATTTCATTCTTAAGGTTGAATAATATTCCATTGTGTATACACACCACATTTTCTTTATCCATTCACTTGTTGAAAGGCATTTAGGTTGGTTCCATAGCTTAGCTACTGTGAATTGAACTGCTATAAACATTGATGTGGCTGTGTCACTTTTTTGGTGTTAAAGTTTTTAGTTCTTTATATATCCTGGAGATGAGTGCTCTGTCTGAGGTGCATGTGGTAAAGATTTTCTTCCAGTCTGTAGGCTCTCACTTCACATTATTGATTGTTTCCTTGCAGGGAAAGAAGCATTTTAGTTGGACTTCATCCCATTAGTTAATTCTTGATTTTACTTCTAGTGCTTCAGGAGTCAGTCTTGTTCAGGAAGTCAGGTCCTAAGACGACAGGGTGAAGAATTGGGCTACTTTTTCTTCTATAGGCACAGGTCTCTGTTCTAGTGCCTAAGTCTTTGATCCACTTTGAGTTGATTTTTGTGCGGGGTGAGAGAGAGAGGTTTACTTTCATTATGCTACATATGGATTTCCAGTTTTCCCAGCGCTGTTTGTTGAAGAGGCTATCTTTTCTCCAGTGTATGTTTTTGGTGCCTTGGTCTAGTATGAGGTAACTGTATTTATGTGGGTTTGTCTCTGTGTCTTCTATTCTGTACCATTGGACTATGTGTCTGTTTTGGTGCCAATGTCATGCTGTTTTTGTTTTTATGGTTCTATAGTATAGTTTAAGGTCTGGTACTGTGATGACTCCTGCTTTGCTCTTCTTGCTAAGAATTGCTTTGACTATTCTAGGTCTGTTACTTTTAAAATTAAATTTCATGATTACTTTTTCTAGTTCTATGAAGATGTCATTGGCATTTTAATAGGAATTGCATTAAAGCTGTATAACACTTTTGGTAGTGTGGCCATTTTGACAATATTAATTCTACCTATCCAAGAACATGGGATATCTTTCCATCTTCTAAGGTCTTTTTCAATTTCTTTCTTTAGTGGTCTGTAGTTTCCATTGTTGAGGACTTTCATCTCTTTTGTTAGATTGATTCCTAAGTGTTTTTTTTAATGAGGTTATTGTGAATGGGGTAGTTTTCCTAATTTCTCTTTTAATAGATTCATCACTAATGTATAGGAATGCATATGATTTATGGGTGTTAATTTTACAGCTGCTCTCTTTCAACACTTCTATTCAACATGGTCCTGGAAACTCTAGCCAGAGCAATTAGATAGATGAAATAAAGGGATATGGACAGGGAAAGAAGAACTCAAACTACCACTATTTGCCAATGACATGATTCTATATTTAGAAAATCCAAAAATATCCACGAGAAAATTTCTAAAATCAATAAATAAATTCAGCAAAGTAGTTGAAGGTGCAACAGAAGAACATTTTTAGAGTTGAGAACATTTCAAGGACACATTTGGAGGTGCAGGGTCTTTTGACAGAATGCAGAAGTCAGAAGGTTTCCAAGCTCCTCACTGCAAACTGGTGTGGGTGTCTGTGTCTTCCACTATGCCCCCAATCCATGCTGCCATCCAACCCCAATGTGATGTCACTGGGAGTGGGACCTCTGGGAGGTAACTGCATTTGAAGGTGGGCCCTCAGGAAGGGCTTAGTGTCCTTCAAAATGGCAGGAGAGAGGGCTTCTTCACTCTCTGCTCTCTGCCATTTGGGGATATGCTAAGAAGGTGGCTGTCTGAAAACCAGGGAAGGGGCTTTATCAGACCCTGGATCTACTGACATCGGGACTAGGACTTCCAGCCCAAGAACTGCAAGAAACAATAGTTGTTCAGAAGCCACTTGGTCCATGGCACTGAGTGACAGCAGCCCCTATGGACTAGTGTGCATTCTCTCAGTAAGGAAAAGATGGCTCACAGAGGACTGGTCACTCCAAATGCCCATATTAAATGTTCCCCACAGACAGATTCCAGGCCTCTGGATTCCCCACCCAGGATGTGTCATCCTGCTCTCTGGCTAATGTCCACTAAGGAATGGTCCCAGGAAAGAACTCTGAAGAGATGTCCCCTTCTGGATGATGGTGCCTTGCCTGTCCCTCTGTGTGCTGCTGATCATGGCACAGAATGTTTCCCTGGCTGCACTGCAAGCCTGGGGGATCTCCCTAACCCCTTCCTAAAGGGGAACCACCAAGAAATCAAGTAGAATGTGCTGGGCTCATTTCAGACAACAGCAGAGTACATGTCTCTTGCTATAAAGTATGTTCAGGTACTGAAGCTATTTCCTAGGCTGGAGCGTGGCCAGGCAGAGCTGCCCGCCTTCTGAAAGGGTGTTTACACCAAACATTGAAGTCTGACACATTCATCTCCGACACCTCCCTTGCCTGAGCATCCTCATCCCAAACATTCTGCCACTCTCTTTCTTGCACCAGTGGACCCCAGGACAGGGACAGGGAATGTGATGATGGCCACTCAGAGCTTCCATGTGTCCAGCTGCCCTATTGCTTAGTGATGGAGCGGAAGCCCGGTCAGAGTCACAGGAGCAACAGCCTCATGGCCTGGAGCCAGAACCCCTGGCTGACCCCTCCCAGTACTAAGGGCTCTGGAGAAAGGGGCAGAGCAGGATGAGTGCAGGACGATGGCCTCAGAGAGCTGCCTCCTTGACCCCAGGCCAGGCCTGGAAGCGAGAGGAGGCAAGGTGTCTGCAGCCCTCAGTGGTGTTTCTGAATGCTGGTCCCCATCACCCAGTGCCGTGGTCTCTGCCCTAACCCCTCAATGTGGCTGCCAGACTGGGGCTGACTACAGCAGTGGCCTAAGTGGCAACATGGCCAGATGAGGACTGTGGGGAGCCAGGTGTAGCCTGGGCTCCCCTCCTGCAGGTGACCATGGCGACAGCTTCACAGCTGTGCCCAGCTTTACTCCCACCTCTATGATGACATCATCATCCTGAGAGGGCCTGGTGCCTAAATGCTGGGATGCAGAGTCAGCTGGGCAGGGTGCTCACCCCACCTCCCCGAGAACACTCCCTGCGTGGAACGCATCCTCCGGGGACACTCACATTTTAAAGCAGGGCCAGTGTGGCCAGAAGTCCTGGTCTGGGACAGGCAAACTGCCAGGCAGACCTTCAGGAATGCACAGTGGAGACGCCGTGGGTGGGAAAGCACGGCAGAGCCAGGGTGGCTGCAGGCCGTCTGCCCATCAGGGCAGGGTCCAGGGTACTTCCTTAGGTCCAGGAGTGCACCTGGGCAGGGCCAGTGCCAAGCTGGGGAACCTCAGCCAGGATGCTTGGCTCGTGCTGGCCAGCTCTGAAGGCAGAGAGCCCACAGACACAGGCACTGGGTCTGACAGATCTAGAGTCACAGGAAAGACTTGGCCAGCAGCCTGGGCAAGTGAGACCTGGGAAACCTCAGTCTCCATGTGAGGACAACAGGGTGGAAAACCGCCAGTGCAGGGTGCAGCCCCCAAGCAGGGCACAGAACAGTAAGTGCACGGGGTTTCCTTCCCCAGTCCCTGTGCAGGCCACAAAGGGCCATAGCTTGTGGGGCAGTCATATTCCTTTGAGCAGCTGCCTGTTCATTAAGAACAAATAACATACAGGTAAGTTTGCTTACTCAAAGCCTGCAGCTGACAGGCCTGAAATTGGCCTGGAGACTCCTGTGGCATCTGTTGGGATGGGTCACTGATGGCCTGTCCACAAACCATCTGGAAAGATGTGAGCTCAGGTCCTGCAACTGCCTGCAGCACCCTTGGGAGAGCATGAGTGAGATGGCCACTTTGCTCCAGTGATAGGGCTGGGGTGGGGGCCTGAGGGTACTTCATGGAGGCTGGACCTTTTTTCTTGAGGTCTTAATCAAATCCCCTCATGACACCAAGAAAAGCCACCAAAGAAGAGCCCAACTCTTGGTCATGTTGGTCAGGGTGGAGTCCTCTCTGCCCCCAGCCCTGCCTGTCCCAGGGAGGGCAGCCCAGAGGCAGAGATGACCTCACAGCCGCAGCAGGGAGGGCAGCTGCTTCCAGTTGCCAAATCCCTTCTTGCTCCAAGGTCTCCACCAGCCCTTCCCTTTCCCTCCCAGGTGCCTGCTGTTGGGAAGGCCCAGTCCACGTGACTGAGGGGAACACGGAATGGCAGCTTCCAGTCAACCAGCCCAGAGGCTGCCCCGCACCCTCTGTCTCCTGGAGACACTGGGAAGCTGATTCCTGAAAAGCCAAAGGCAGCATCTCCTTCCAAAGCCCTGGGGTTCAGCTGTCAGGCCACATGAAAACCATTCTCCTCAAGATTGAAATTTTAATGCACTGTTTACACGCTGAAGCAAACGGGGCTTGCATAATTAATAGGGCACAGAAAATCGGGAGACAGCACACAGTACATTTTAAAGTGAAAAAGATGGGCTGGAAGGAGGAAGGCGTGGGAGGGGAACCCAGCCCGGATCCCACTCCACACCCCACCCAGCTCAGCACAGGGAGGGCAGGGAGTGGCGACCTGTGCACGGTTTCCAGAGAAATGCTCCCCGTCCTTCAGACACACCTCTCGCTGGTCAAGGAACACACACATTCTCTGCGACATCCTCAGGAACCACGGAACGTGCTCCCTGGAGAGGCAGGGAGCGCCCCCTCCTCTCCCACAGTCGCTGCTGGTGCCCCGCAGCCCTCAGAATTGGGGGGGAATTCCTGGGAGTGTCCCCACAGGGGCTCCGGCTCGGCAGAGGCAGCCTGGCATATGGTGTCTCCAGCTTTTAGTGACAAGTGGCATGTTAGCAGAGCCGAGGAGGAGCAGGGAGCGCGGTTGGTTAATCACTCCTCGCCTGCAGCCTCGGGCAGAATCATATTGCTTTATGCAGATGAGTTCATAACAGTTTCTTCAATTTGGCTTTTATATAAAAAAGTGCCAGCTCCTCGCGCTGTGTCAACAGCCACCCGAGGGCCTGGCACTTTACAAGGCGAGTGTATTACTATTTAAAGACGAGCTTTTAGCCGAACACCGTGCTGCCTTCAGAGTTTAATTACCGCCCTCCCCATGGGGCCCAATGAGCCATCCACTCCTCCCAAGGGGGTTCTGCTGGTGATGATCTTTAACTAAGTAAGTAAATGCTAAACCCGCTCCGCTTAAAGCGCCCTAGTCTGATTTCCTGCTCTGCTGCAAGGCTGCAGGTGATTGGTAATGAGCCACTGGCCATTGACAACTGGGCACTTCCTTTCCAATTGGAAACAACCTGGTAGAATGCACACATGGAATATGCACAAAAGGTACAGTCATGTGCGAATATGTGAAACTTACATTTCCTCTTCTGAATTACCCAGGAAAGAGCTCCATGGCAGAAAGAAGCTCCCAAAGCCACTTACAATGTTTGAAAGCAGTCTTTTTTTTTTTTTTTTTTGAATATTTATTTTTTAGTTTTCGGTGGACACAACATCTTTGTATGTGGTGCTGAGGATCGAACCCAGGCCGCACGCATGCCAGGTGAGCGCACTACTTCCTGAGCCACATCCCCAGCCCATGAAGGCAGTCTTTTAATTCCCACACCCAGACAGGGCTTGTCCTCTGACTTCCTTCCTCCATTTGCCCAGGTGAGTGGCGTGTGTGTGGAAGGCCAAGGCCACAGCTTCTATGCCTGCTAGTCATTATTAAACCACCCTTTCTTCCAAAGTACCATTATGTAGGCACAATGTCAAGAGCACTGCACATGGAGGTTTTGTGTGAAGTTAGTCCAGAGAGTTAAAATCCTAGTGCATTTTTTCAAAAGCCACGGAAGAGTTGAAATAGTATAAACATAAAAATCTCATGTGCCTTCTTGTTTTGAAACAATACAAAAAAATAAAGATGGATATGTTCTGCGTGTAGCTAAAATAAGGTTGACACAACATTGTTAAGGTGTTGACTGAGCTCTGTATGACCAAACGTATTAAATTTTGTTCTAGAAAATTCTAGCAGATTCTTCCATGAGGTCATTGACTTTGAGAGGAATTAAGGTACCCAGGGTTCTGAGGCTTCCTGCACCTGTGCTGATGGAGAGGGCAGCGGAGAGGTGTGAGTGCTGGTCATGCGGCCCTCCCTCAGCCCTCAGCCCCCGCAACCCAACAAAAACAGGGTTCCTGTCCATGTGCGTTCAGCTGAATCAGCAATGTGCTCACTTCAACACGGTGCCAGCCTCACAGAGGTGGCGAGGTCCTGAGAGCTGGCACAGCCTGGGGCATGTAAGGCCCAGGATCTAGTCCTGCGTCTTTTGTTTGTATTGTGTCCCGTTTGGGCACAAGTTATGCTGCAGCTCACTTGCTACTTTATTAACAGAAAAACTGTCTGTCATGATGATGTTTTGAAAACCCAGCTTAGGAAATGGGAAGGGGGCTGGGCACTGGTAGAGATGGAACAGCCCTCTGGGAGTGCACCATGCAGTGACAGTGATGGAGACCCAGCTGTGGGTTGACAAAATGTGCCACAGTGTCCCTTCATGCTGACAGGTGGAAGTGAATGAAACTGCAAGGTGTCAGGCAAAGAGTCTGACCTGGTGAGTGTCCATGAGCCATCCAGACCTGAGCTCGACCCTTTATGTCCCCATCCTCTTTACTAATGAAAGGAACCTATCAAAACCCTAGTCCTGTATATAGGAAGTGTCCAAAATCACCCAGCTAGCAACTGGTCATTTGGATCTTAGCTCCAAACCAACATCCTGCCCCAGGCTGGATGCCCAAAGTGAGGGGCTAAGTTCCTTTCTTGCATCTCCCCTGCTTCTCAGCCCTTCTGTCCCTCAAACACCAAATTTTAAATGTTTTATAAACACCTCTGGGAAACTCTTCAGCCTAAGTCCCTTTGATATAAAAGTTACTCTTTTTATACTCTTTTTGATAAAAATGTTACTAAGTGACTCAGTTGTTACCGCTCTCCCTTGGACTATCCCCTTCTTCTCACTCAACAAGACACCCTCATCACACACATCATGCTTCTTGCTGATCCAGTGTCAGGGTACATCACTGCTGCAGCCACATCTCAGAGGACCCCTGGGAGGGTCTGCCTAGATGGCAGGTCAGGAGCTCAGGTCAGCACAGACAGCGTGCAAGGTGACTGAAGGGCGAAGTGGACAGTGGGCCACAGGCACCAAGAGGCATCACGAGGCACAACGCTCCAGGCCTCAGGATGCCATGTGGGGGCTGCAGAGAGCCTGTGAGGAGGACTACCACCCTGGGTGCGTGATGGCTAGGTTTGGTCATCAACTGGGTTGGCTTGAGGAACGCCTAGAGATCTGGTAAAGCATATTTCTGGTATTTCCATGACAACCTGGGAATGTGGGTCAGCAAACTGAACAGGAAACACCCATCCTGAATGCAGATGGCACCACCCCATAGGCTGGGCCCCGTGGAACATGGAACGAACCAACAGCAGAAGGGGCAGCTCACTCTCCCTGGCGCGTGCTCTCTGGACCTGGACTGGTGCACTTTTCTGCTGCTGCCCACTGTGCACATCAGACTCCAGGTTCCCCAGCCTTTGAATGTGGACTTGCACCAGCAAGAGGGCTTTGGGGCCATGGACCTGGGGCTGGGATGACGTCATGCTTCTCCCTCACTCTGAGCTTCCAGCTTCTAGGACTGAGCAGCTTAGAGTTCCCTGGCCGTCCACCTATAGATGGCCACTGGGGGACTTTTCAGCCTCTGTGGTCATGCAGACCAAGCCAGACATCCCCTCTTACAACTGAATATTCTACTGATTCTGTTCCCCTGGAGAACCTCGCTCTGTTCATTCAGTCCTCATTCCCAGAGACAGCATTCTGAAGATGCTGGTGCTTTGTGGGCTGGCTTGAAGACGAGGCTGAAGCCTCCTCCCCAGCTCATGGCGCATAAGATGGCTCTCAGTCTTCTGCACAAATCACCTGGCACCAGCCCTCCTTGACCACAAGGGGCTCCACATATTATCAGCCTAGTGACATCCTGCAAGGGGCTGCCTCTGGGAGTAACATGGATGCAGAAATGCTACAGTCCCTCTTTCCCAAAGGGAGCTGGGTGTGGTCACCCTAGGTTTCTATGGCCCTCGCTCCCTGTCCACCCTCCTGGAGATGAACACAGCAGTGAAAAGCGTGGGGTCAGGGTCAAGTCAGGGCCAGAGGAGCTCCATCCGTCCCTGTGACAGAACTTCAGCCAGATGTTGGGGGGCGGGGTGGAGACACTGAGGTTTCTTGTGGCTGCAGGGTTGAGAGGGCTCAGGGAAGAGGTTAGACTACTTGGCATGCAGAGGCTTGGGGAAAGCCCCCGGAGCTGGACTCTGACTGCCGGACACACAGAGCCATGTCTGGGTGGCTGGCGGATGCTCTAACCTGAGGAGCTCCGGGTGGGTACCCTGAAATGCAGACTTCCAAGCAAAGGGTGCTTCGGGTCAGCACTGGCATCTCTGGTGGGGTACAAGGAAGCTGATTCAGCTGTTTGGAAACCCTGACCCTGCAAACTGGAACCCGGTGGGGCTCTAGGAGTCCACTGCTGCTGTGAGGTAAAGAGACTGTGGCTAATGGCTGCTTAGCTAGGAGCCAAGAGCTGGGCAAGCCCTGCTCCTGCCTTGGCCTCCCTGGTGGCTCTCAGAGTCCCTATAGCAAAGGCTGATGGCGCTGGTGAAGGAGAAGGACGTTCTCAGCACCCAGCCCGAGTTGTCATGGCGAGGAGAGGCTGGTGCATCTGAGCTGAACACTTAAGGCTCAGTTAGAAAACGGCCCCGTGCATTTGGTTTCTGTCGCTGTAGCCCCAATCCACCCAGCCCGAGTTGCAGCTTAAATGACACCCCTTTATTACCCACAGTTGTCAGTGTCCCCCCGGGAATGACAGGTTTTCTTGTTGACAGCCCTTAGGAAAACTGCTTCCCTCTCCACTCCTGTGTGTACAGTACTCAGTCCTCTGTTCCCTTCTGGCTTCTGCTGGAGTCGCTCTGCTCTCCCTGGAAACCGAGATTCCTTGCCCTGGGGGGCCCTCCTCCATCCCTTCTCTGCCTTGATTTCCAGACCCAGATTTAAAGGGCTTGCATGAGTAGGTCAGGCCCTGTGCTAATGTCAGCCCCTTTGGGACCTTGGTCACATCTACACACTCTCTTCTGCATGCGAAGACACGATTCATCTATGATGAGGTTCCATCCTGATGAGCCCACCAAGTTGAAAATATTCTAGCAAAAATGCCCTTCGTGTAGCGCATACATTCATCATAAGATCAAGAAACCCAGCCCAACACTCTAAGTCAGATGCTCCTTGACTTTCAGGCTGCTTCCTGATGAACCCCCCATAAGGCTGGAGCTCTTAGGCGGGACCATCGTAAGTGGGGACTGTCGTGTAAGACAGGCATGAGAATGAGTTATCATGGGTTCCCCCCCACTCCCAACCAAAGAAACCACCAGGGCAGTGGGCTTCAGAGTCGTCTTTGGATTCCCCTGACCACAACCCGAGTGTGGAAAAGACTTTCTGTTCTTTGATTTTAAAAGTGATCATTCACAGGGGATTATACCAGCCGTGCCGTCTAGTTCAAGCTCACTTCTGGTGAGAGTAAAAGCTAAATTCTTAGAAGAAATTCACTCAGATTCAAACATGAACCTCCTGACGTATTTTGGATAAGAAACTAAATTCCCCTAGGGAAACCCTGTGGGCCCACTGCCCAGGTTCCCCAAGAGCCCAGCAGAGTCCTGAATAACCACAGGGGCTTAATACCTGTGGGCAAGAACCAGGCCATGCCCATGGTCCTCTGAATGGGAACAAGGCTCTATGCAAACTGTTCTGATGGGGCCAATTTTAAGGGGTGATTTTTCTTATTCTGCTGCTTTGTCATATTCAGAAGCTGAGCTGGAAAGATGAATGCCCTGCTACGCCATCCCAGGGTTTGCTCTCCGGCTGCCTGGGAGAAGGCTGCGTTTTGAAACTCACAGTGAATGTGGTCTCCTACAGCACACTGGGTAAATGGGGCTCGGAGGCGATTAAGTCAGGAGACTGAGTGGGAGAAGCCACCTACCACAGGGCTTGAGGCGGAAGGAGGTTCCTCTCGCCCTTCGCCTTCCACCACGGGGGGAGGACACAGTGGTCCTCCCTTCAGAGATGCAGCTCCAAGTGCCATCCTGGAAACAGACGCAGCCCTCACCAGACACCAGACCTGGCCGGGCATTGAAGGTGAGGAACTGTGAGAGATGAACCTGCCTCGGGTAGTTTAGGTAGCGCAGCGGGAAGGGGACAGACTGAACGAGTGACAGGGCCCCAGAAATGGACAGAGAACAGCCGGGCACAAAGGGAAGTTCCAAAGAGAGGAAACCAGGGAGTCACAGCAGTTAGTTCCCCTTTCTCAGGCCCACCCCAGGGGTGAGTGATCCATGAGAACCTGGAAGAGTGGCTTCAGAACACTGAACTCCCAGCTGGAAAACCCGCCCTGGGAAGTGCTCACCATGTCCACCTATGGCTCCCTGGGCCGGAATCCGCCACCCTGTTTTGAAATTCTCTACGCATTAGCGGTATCTCTATCTTCTTGAACAAGCTCCTATTCTATCTCGGCAATTCCACCTGCACGCTGCTGCCCAAGGTTAACTGCTTCATCTACTTTCCATGTGAAGCGGATCTCAAACTGTATTTAAATCTAATACAGCTGACCAAACCCGTGAGAAACTCTTCCCTTTTTATCTAGAGAAATTGATATTTATTTATGCAATCTTTATGCATTGTCACCTTTTTACCTATCTTCACGAACTAATTTCACCATGAATTATGCAATGTAAGTAGTTTGGAGAACACTATTCTATGTAGTGCTCTTACACAGCTTTCTCTTTACCCCATAATAACGGGCATTATTGCCCGTGCTTAAGGACTGCAGTGTCGCAGTGAGGATAGGGAAAGGAGGAAAGAACACTACAGATCATCTGGAAGGGGCTTTCTAATTCTTTTAGAGTAAGATTAGGATGCAAATCCAACCCGGAAATTGAACCATCACTAAGCATCTTTGTTTATCTGATTACTGTTCAAAACCGTCTGCACTTAATTGTTAAGACAGCAAATCCTTTAACAATCAGCCAGGATTAAAGGACAAAGCCTCTTAGAATAGTTTTTGTGGGTGGGATTTAAAAGTAAAACAGCACAGGCACACATGGCATTTTTAGAAAGCCACCAAACGTTTCTGTGTCTAGGTTTAAATGGTGCTATTAGGAAAGTCCTGGAAGCTATTCTGCCTAACAAAGGATGTCTGCACTAAGGGAAGGCTCTCTCCTGTCTGAGAATTTCCAGTGACTTCCAAGGACCAACACTAAGGCTAATTCATACAAATCATTTTTATGGAGGGCCACAGTGACAGGGTGGAGGTGTACCAGGTCCCCTCAGATGCCAGGCCTCTGGAAAGCAACCATTCTGTGTGAAGGCCACATCCTGGGGCCATGGAGATATTTCTTGACTCTGCAAACAAATAAGAATTTTATGTGTATATATCATTAAACCCAAAACATAATTAATTAATCCCTCATTTTCCAACCAGGAATAGTGGTAAGAGATAGAAATGCTTCTCCTCTCAGTTCTCAAGATGACACACCATTTGCACCCATAATGATCTCACAGACACACAGCGGCAGTACCTGGAATCCAACGCAACCTGGGCCATTTCCTTTGAGTGACTTCCTCCAACATTCTGAGGGACATGGTATCAGTGAAACAAGATGCTTCACCTGGAAAGTTGCTAAGAAATCCCTGAGTCCAATGTCTTCACTCAACATATGACAAAATGAGCCCAACAGGTCACCTGATCTGTCCCCAGCAGATGACCTGACTGTCCCACCAGAGCCAACGGTGAGCCACGCAGGCAGCCAGGGGAGGAGAACAGAGCATTCCCAAGTCCCTCGGCAGAGTTTTGTGGTTTTCTATTTGATTGTTAGCTTTTCAAAAAATAATACTAGAAACTGTTACACCAACCTAATTAAAGATGTCCTAGAACATAATCGTGAATGGAATAAAACTGGACTGTTTTCTGGTAAAGTTGCACTGAGATTTGAAATCCAGGGGAAAGGGTGGGTATTATTCTTATTTAAACAAACAAACAAACAACAGTTTCATGTGTGACCCTGACTGTGAGAGTGCTGGTTGTTAGTACCCAGTCACTTAGTTCCCTGGGGGCTGTCCCATGAATCCAGACTTTCGGGTCCCTCAAGGCTTTCATCTGGGGGCCACTCTGTGGAATTGGGACCAACATTGACAGGCATCAGACAGTGGTAACCAAAATTCCACTGTGTACAGAATACAGTCAGGAGGAAAGAACTGAACCAGTCATCTTCTTCAGAAGATGACACATTCAGAGACAGCCACTCCATCCACCCACACAGACACTTGTTCTCCTCCTCCACTGAACTCCACTGGGTTGTTCATAAAAATTACCAATATTACTCTAATATTAGGTTTTTAGAAGATGACAGGCACAACTGGAAGAGAACTATAAAGTCTATTTTGGTAACCGTCAGTGGGATACAAAAAACTGTAGTCTGCTGCCAGAGATCTCATGGGTGACCACCCATGTACTGTGTTGGAAGGTGACCCTCGGTGTCTAGCACTGGAATGGTGCACCTGCCTGTCAACTCCCCTCATGGCCCTGTGGGCTGTGTACTGTGGTGACACAGTCCCAAGCCCAGCACCCAGCACAGAGGAGATGTTATTAAATCTTTGACAGACAATCAAATGAATGAAGGAATGAATGAGATGATAAATACCTAAGATCCCAGAAACCTTTGTAGGATAGAAATTATTAACACATTCAATTTAAAGCTCAGTATTGAGGCATTGCTATTCTCACTTCCCAGAAAGACCTGATAAGGGTAAGCGAGAGCTCAGGTTCCATCACAAGGCAAACCCAGACCCAGGAAGCCTCCCATCTGCCAGGGAGCCCAGAGAAGATGCCAGTGCACAGGGGCCTCAGTGTCCAAAATGCATGGACCTTCACCCAGGGAGGTCTTTTGCAAATAAAATCCCTTAGTGGCAAAATCTAAAGAATGACAGCCATTGGTCCCCATGAGATGCCCATGATGTATCTGCAGCACCGTGTCACCGTTTAACTGGGTTCTGAATCCCGTCAGAATCAAGGCTCAGGCAGCAGTGCTTTTAATGATGCCAAAATACAAATCAAAATGAAATTGTGATCCTGGATCCATTTATTATCCTATTTAATTATAGAAGACAGCATATTTAACTTTCTCACATGAAACAATTCCCCTCAATATGAATGCAGGACACTGACAGATTTTAAACCAACTTTTGCACTGACAGCAGAAAACTTATTCATTGGGTGAGAATGGTACCAACTGGAAGTGCTGTTAGATATTTAGGAGAGACCTCTGTCAGTAAGAAGAAAGGAATGAATAGAGTGAAAGGTGAAGTACAGCATTCGTTCAGTTAGCTCTACACATGGGCCATCTCCAAATCAAGATCACTGTGTAGAATCACCACCTTCAAGGAAAGACATTGCTGTGTTTGACATCAATGATGGTGTAACATTCAGTAAAAAATTATCAACATATGCCAATATATAGATGTTGTGACTTTCACTAGAACTTGACAAGAAAGACCCAATATGGATCCATGCGTTTACTACTAGTATCAGGAATACCTGCTTCAAGATTTTACAGGGCCAGGCACAGTGCTGCACATCTGTAATCCCAGTGGCTCAGGAGGCTGAGGCAGGAGGATTGTGAGTTCAAAGCCAATCTTGGCAACTTGGCAAGGCCCTAAGCAACTCAGTGAGACCCTGTCTCTAAATAAAATCCAGAAAAGGGCTGGAGATGTGACTCAGTGGTTAAATGTCCCTGGTTCAATCCTTTGGAAAAAAAAAAAAAAGATTCTACAGAGTATTTTATCTGCAGCTTCATTTAGCATACATGCTCTTGGGCAGTACCTCAGGGCTGTGCTTTTAGAAGACCTATGTACCTACAGAGATGAGCTGAGTCTATCTGAATGATGGGAATTCATGGATCACTAGATAAATGAATGCCTCCAACTTTCCATCATGCTATTATATGATGAGAAAAATAAAAGATGTCAGCATTGAATTGTCCCTTTATCAGCTGTCGCTAAAATGACCCACTTAATTTTACTCATACGGCACACATCCTGTCCCCTGGGTCGATTTCAGAATGGGACAGCGGACCTCATTTGTAAGCCAACAACCCATCTCTAAGCTGACAGCAGATAAACCTGAGTCCCCTCAATAGGTCTCCTGTACACAGCTTTCGAGGACACTGAGGAACATTGCTCTTTACATATTCCCAAGAAGATGGTCCTCTTTCTCTCTAAAATACGGGTCTTTCAAATCCATTTCTACCAAGATTTGGTCCTTGATTATCTTATCACCTTAAACCTTGATTGCTCTTGGCGGCACATGGAGCAATGTCCTTCACTGGGGACACCAAGACCAAGTGAATTTATGAGCCCATGAGTAGATCTGATAAGCAGACAGAAATCATTTTTATTCTATACATAAAACTGAGCCCAGGTAAAGGACAGCCACGTTCTCTCCTGACAACCGTGTGAGGCCTCCGGCTCTCTTCTCACAGGCCTCCTTATGAAGAAGCTTAGGGCATACACCAGAAACCCTGAAAGCATAAAGTTAGGCGATACAATTAAGCAAGGGGGGAAAAAACACCTACAATGAACACATTCGGAAGAAATCAAGTCCTATATTAACAGAATGAGAAAAATATGGATTTATATGTGAGTTCACCACTAAAATTGCTTTCTATATCACTCTGAACTGGAGATGATATTGTAAATTGGTGCCTTTTTTTCTTTATCAGTATCAGTAGGAAGTATAAAAGAAATTAAAGCAGCTTACCACCATTCAGGTGTAGAATTAGAACCTGCCAAAAGTTCATGCTGTAGTTCTGGCGTCCGATCTAATTTAAACAATAGACTACAGTTTACCAACATAAAATGGCAATGATGCAGGGCCTATATCTGCAAGCCATCTTATTACAATATCTACGAAATGGAGCAGCAGGGGATACCTAAGTGCTCGGTGGACTCCCAATAGTAGCTGTTTTGTGCTTTAAAACTTTTCTGGTTTCTTAAACTCAAGACTTGTGCTCAAATTTTCACCTCTCATGGCTCTTACAAATCCAAGGTCAGAGCAAAGAGCCAAACTCCCAGGAGTGCCATACTTGTGAACTCAGTGCAAGGAAGGCTCATCCCTTGCTCCGTGGAATGAGTCATATGCTGTGGCTGGGAGACAGGCAACCAGGTGGCCTTGGGACGGCAAGTTGGGCGGGAGGTTGCAGAATGTAGGTTTGAAATTCCTGATCAGTTCCAGATTCGTCCAGCCCCTTTCCATGACAAGGCATGAGCAGCCTGGTGCCTCCCCAAGTCCATCTGCACTCAGGTGTGGACATGAGCAGCATGTCGCTGTTCCCATAGTCAACACAGAAATTGCGGAACTCCGCTTTGTTTATGGGGATGACATTTAAGAGTTCTGGGTTAACGTTGAAAAAGCTACTTTGAGAGAAAGAAGACCCTGAAATGACCAAATGTGACTGCTATCGCCAACATTAAATGGAACAGTATAATAGTTAAGTGTTCATTGATAAGGAGAGAGGCTCCGATTCCATACCTAACGACACGAACCAAAGAACAGAGGGAATCCAGTGGTTCTGGCTGATTACCCGGGGACCAGTTCATCAACACCAGCTCTTTCCAGGGATACAGGGACTCCTTGAAAGTACAGCCGACAAATTAGATATTTTGTGGGTGTATTGGGTTCCATCATTCTCCCAGTGGCAGAGAGCTCTCAGGGATAAAGTGAAACCACCTGATTTCATGTTTGTCTGTTCCCGCTAACTTCGTCTGCACGGTGATAGACGCTGCTCTGAGGCCAGCCGTTTGAGACATCTAAATGCCACCCTCCGGCTTTTGCTCAATCAGACGACAACTTATTTCCTCTGGTTTCCTCTGGCTTTTCTTTAAATGTCTTATATCTTCATAAAACATGGGGTTCATGAAGCTTTACGACAGGAGATGGTTCTCTTCCCTCTCTGTCAATCTCAGTTTAGATTCAAGATTTCCCAGTGACAAGCTTCCAGGAGACATCAGTGACAACAGCAGGTGCAGAACACCATCTTCTCTGCTGGACACAGAGAGGGGGACTGGGAGCTGCTGAAATCCCTTAAGGGAGATGGAGCGGGTGGAAAACTTGGGTAGCCTGATGCGGGGGTGCGGCCTCTGTGGATATTTCAAAATTTTAATAACATCTGGGAAAGCTTCACTTTTTAAACTCTTCAAAGCACATATTTTTCATTGTTGGAAGTGGCTTTGATGATGTCTTCAATTTCTGAACACACTCACCACCCCCCGCCCCTTTTACTGACCTGCCCACTGTGGCCTCCTCCTGAGGGCTGCATCTGCCTCCTGTAACACAACCAGCTTTCCTTCATCAGTCCAATCCCGTGCCGCGCAGCGGGAGGAAGCCAGAGCCGTGTTTACTGTCGAGTTCCCCCTCACTAGTCCCCTCGCGTCCCCTTGCTGCTTATTTCCTCCCATCATCACCTCTTCCTGAACTGATTTTCCTACCACCTCTGAAAATAACAGCTCATTAGGAAGTGATCAGAGATTGAGTGAGCAATTGAATATAATTACACAAAATTACACAGATCTTAACCCAGCGCTCCAGTCTGTGCACCGGAGAAAGCCCAAAGCCTGTCTTTCCTAGGCAGAGCTGCTGCGGGGGTCACCTGAGTGGTCCTCCCGGGGCCAGCTCAAAGCTAACGGAAGCCATGAGCTGCACTTGCACATGGTGAAGAAGCCACAGGAAACCAACTCAGAGGTCTGCAGAGCCTGACCAGGTCAAGGGTATCACAGGTTGAGGCTGCCTTACCCTCAAGGCTTGGGACCAGAGGTGTTTTAGGTTGGGAATATTTGCTTATATACACAGTGAGGTATCTTGGGCATCAGACTCAAAAATAAAAAATTCACTTATGTTTTCTACATGTGGCCTGAAGGTAACTTTATGTAAAATTTTTAATAATTTTGTACATGAGTTTTATAGTACAAAATTTTCTATTTGCAGTGTCATGACCAAGCTCAAAAAATTTTGAATTTTGGAGCATTTCAGATACTACATTTGAATTAGGAATGTTAAGCCAATATCACCTAGATTTTGAAAAAAATAAAAAATAAAAACCTACTATAAAGTGTCCTAGGGAATGTAGACTTCTAGCTGAGCTAGGAATATATGGTTTTCATTTGCATTTTAGAAGCAGAGCTACAAAAACAGTTAACCCCTAACCAAAAAAAAAAAAAAAAAAAAAATCTATAAAATAATGCATGTCAGTGGTGTCTAGTGAGTTTACCAGTAAAGCTACAGCCCTGGGTTCACAGCCTCACCTCTGCAGGAGGCCAGGGACAGAAACCCTGGGGCCCTCAGTCCTCCTGTCTGTCAAGGAGACTACGCTCTGTCCTGCTGTTTTGAATATCAGACATTTAAAGATTATCACAATAAATGTATTGGTCAGCCTTCCTGAGTGTGAAAAAGAAACCACGATGCGACGCCTGGCCGTCTTGCCACCAGGAAGCCTCCTCTTAGAGGGACACACACAGTTACCCCTGGAAACAGAGGGCTTTAGGGTGCTCTTCAAAGTGGACCATCTGGGCATAAAAAGGATTACAAAGCATGAATTTTGCCATGAGAAACTGAACGGAAACAACGTTCTGTTTGCCTCCTCAGAGCTCTTCACGGTGCCACTCGATGGATCTTCAGAGTGAAGTTGAGGAAGCTTCTGATTTTGTACACAAATAAGCAAGAATGAAGAGCTAAGTGTGTGCGTGAGTCAGCTTTGCACCACGGTGACCAGAGCACCTGACAAGAACCACTCAGAGGAGGAAAGTTGATTTGGGCTCGTGGTTTCGGAGGTCTCAGTCCACAGATGATGGTGGACTCCATCGCTCTGGACCCAAGCTGAAGCAGCACCTGAGGAGAAGGGCCCGGGCGGAAAGTGCTCAGCTCCTGGCCAGGTCAGGAAAGGGACAGAGAGCAGGGGAGCCAGAGGGAAGACGCACCCTGACTGGCGCGTTCATGGAGAAGTCTCCCGGCCCTTCTCGTGGAGACAAGCTGCACATAAGGAACACCCTGTGCTCCATTTCTAACCGAAGTTGGGATCTGTCTCCATGAAACCCCGGTGCTGCCCCAGCCTGGTCAATGCCTCCTGAGTTATCATCAACGCCCTACGACTGCAGTCAGTGCCTCGGGCCAGCAGCCAGCACGCCAGGTCTCCCTACCCAGAGAGGCTCGTGTGGCTGGTCCACGTGCTCCTGGAACACTTCGTAGCAACAGGGATTAACTTAAGAGAGAGAAAATGCCTCCTGTCAATCACTTTGGAGGGGGATAAACACGTGGAGGGGGCTTGAAGGGCTGCTTCCAGGACTACAGGTGCAGACCTTATTTTGGAAAATCAGGCCGTGGTCACTGCTGCCTTTCCCACACACTGTGATGCCCCCACACTGACAGTGTCAACATGGGTCCTTTTATATGCACAGCACGTGCCAGCTAACAGAAGCTCTGTGGGGAAAGGCACGCAGGCATGCCAAGGCGAGAGTTCCCAGGACAGAGCGGGAGGCTCCCGGGCGTCCACGGAGCAGTACGTGCCCTCTCTACACGGGTCGCTGGGCACCCGCCCACCTCTACTCATGCGGCTACTGCCCCACATTTCATAGCTCTGGATTCTTCCATTGGCCTGCTGCAGACATAAGCTGCAGGAGCCGAGCCGTGCCTGGCCTTGTCCACACTCAGAAGCTGCTGTTCTGAACTGACCAGCAATGTTTGGGGTCATTGCTGAGATGGTGGCAGGATGTCATGTCCCAATGCCTGCTTACCACTTATCACCCAGTGAAGGGAAAAGACGAAAAGTAATATAATAAAACTAGATAGCACCATCAAGGAATCCCACAGAAGCCACTCTCCAGCCAAAGCAGAGCCCCTGTCTGACTTTCCCCCAAGGGTCCGCACACCATCCGGCATCCAGTCCTTCATTGCTCAAGTTGCTGACTCCACAGATTGGATTCAGCAGATTCACCTTTAACTGAGTTTGAGTCATTTCTAATCTTCTGTTTATGTTCTGGGCCATTAAAAAACCCCTTCATTGTCTGGAAGGATCAGTGGGATGAAGCCACGTTTCTACAGGAGGAAAGAGAACCGCACCCCACCTCCAGCAGCCTGGGTGGCTGCTCGTCCTCGCGGTGCTCCTTCCACGCTCCCCATGCTCTCGGGACACACGCTCGTGTCCAGCACTGCACACCGCAGGTGACAGACTTGGCTGGCCGCCCGTGGGCCTCTGTGCCTGGTACACAGGAGGGTGGGGATGGCTGCAGGCTGAAGAGCCCTGACGGACATGCACAAGCCTCCTTCCTCCAGGGCCAAGGAGAAACCCGGAGCATGGCAGAGCAGAGGAGGGCGCTGGCAGCAGGAGCCTGAAGACACAGCTGCAGGCAGAGCCACCTGGGGACAGGCACATCCCCTTCCTCCACAGGAAATCGTCAGTCAGTGGTTACCTGCCAAGGCTGCATCAATAAAAGATCCAATTCTGGCTGGACTGTATTCATTCCTTTCTTCTGATTTAAAAGGAAATTAAAACATTATCATGGGCTCCTGAAATCATCTTTGCTGTAGACACTGGGCTTATGTGCCCACTGGCCCTGGCGTTGGGGGCTGGCACTGGTGTCCCACTGACTGCACTGCCTGTGCCCAGCTAGCTGGCACGGAATGGCCCTGGACCTCCTTGTGGCAGAGAAGAAGCAGAAACGCAACCCTGGCTCACTGCTCAGGACCCAGCAGGGCTCTTGTTTCTGCATCTCTTCTCCTTACTGAAGGAGAACCGTCCACCCTGGAGGACACAGTCAGAAGGAACTGAGCATCTGGGGCTCTTGGAATCAGTGTCCCACGGCTGAGGGCTCCAAGCCAGCAGGCCCCGCTGCAAGGGATGTGGTTAGTAGCATCTGTTTCTCAGCATCACACACCAAGCTTCTCCTTCTCATTCCTCAGCCCCCTTGCTTGTCCCTTTAACATATTCTATAGCTAGTCGCTTATTATGCCCCTTACCTGTCTCCCTGTAGGAAGTGTATGCTCCACAGAGCAAGAGTGGGAAGTGTAGTCTGCTATTTTGTTACTCTTCCCAAACGCACACTAGTGTCCAATACCACACAGCACTCAGTGACCAGTACTTTTTGATTAAACAGATTTAAAAATTATCAGCTAACCTTATTTGAAAAACATTCAAATTCAGCCTTTAGGACATGTTCCTCTCAATGCCACAGCCAATGTGACAATTTATTCTCTACAAAACCACAACCTTTGAACTAGGATGCCTGACATGGTAGACTCCACTGCTTCTCTCTCTCTTGTTGTTTCTGAGATGCAGACTGTTTTGACGGGATTGTTCAGTAGTGGATGAGGAATGCATGTGCACCATCCCGTTCCTCCTCCCTCTACCAAATTCCTGTTATATGCCAGAATTTATCTCAATCTTATCCCAATTGGACAGTTTCCCATAAAACAAGAAGAACAAAGACAGCATATTAATGAAGGTCTCCCTTTGGTAAGGCAATGGTATCTTAAGATACAGCTCAAATATGTGTTCCTTCTCCAAGTCTGGCTGGTCGAATGGAGAAAAGACAATGGATCTGCACCAGTCACGTCTTATATCCTGAACCCTCAATGTGCTCCAGTCACCAGCAAAGGAGCTGTGCCAAGTCTCAGGCCATCCCTCATCCGCCAGGGCCCAGGGCAGCCTGGAGCCTGCAGGCTGTAGGTCACAGAGGTGCTCCAGGCAAGCACAGGAGCAGACCCAGCGATGCAGAACACCAGGAATGATACCTCCGTCTTTGTGGAATGTAAGCTTGTCCCACTTTTTACTTAAATGGTAGTAGTTGCATTATTATTTTAGATGATTATTATAGAATTAACCCACAGGTTGATTCTCATTTGGAGGACTGGCAGAGCCATCTGAGGGTGGCCCAGCAGTGCTCTGTGTAGTCTGGACAAGGAGCCAACTAGAAGTATGGTCCCCTTCTGCAGGAAGGAGGGGCTGCACCTGACAGGAGCTCTTTCCTGTGACAGAGACCACATCTTCTCAAGGCCTCAGGGTCACCAGTGCTGGGCAGCTGGCTGCCCTGGACAACACCAGGGACAGCTGATACATAATCTTCAAGTTCTCTCCAGGTTCTGAGAAAGGAGAGGAACCCAGAGGCAGAAGCACTCTTCACTGGCCATGGACTGGCCCACTGCCCAGGAGGCTGGCATGGTCCCGGCATGCCTCTCTGTGGGATGATGAAGGGATTTGGAGCCTTTTCATTTTGTGGCTTGCATGCATTTCTTCCTTATAGGTCACACTGACATGCTGTATCGCCTTGTGAAATATGATGTCGACTTTCTGTGTCAGGTGGATGAAGGACGAGTTCTAAGTCAATCAATTAAACACATGTTGTTCTAAGGCCCATTAACAGGTGAGCTTAACATCTATAATCAGTTCACTTTGAATAAAGGAAATTATGTTTGATAAACTAGGTGGACCATGTATTAGTAGAAAGACCTTAGGAGCCAAATGGGCTTCCGGGAGGAAGAAGAAATTCGACATGTGGACCTAGCAGTAGCCTCTGCTCCAGAGATCTAGGCTGTCCTCCTGAGAGCGTCACCTGTGGATTTTGCAGGGGCTCAACTGTACCCCACAATCACTACGCCAATTCCCCCCAAAAATGTATATCAGCCTCTGTCTGTATCTCTCTCTCTTTCTCTCTCCCTTTTTCCCCCTCTCATACTGCCTTATTCCTAAATCTCTATATTTATACCTCTCCATATCTTACGGTTAATACAGAAGATCATAACATACACCCACCTGTACCAGAGCTTTGTAATGTCTTTCATAAGCTTAAACTCTGTATCAGTGAGATGATCTTTTCAGGTAAGGTTTATGAAGCATGAGGTCAATTTTCCTACTTATTTTCTTCTGTTTTTGTGTACCCCCTTTTCACATGGAGGTTGATATATCAGCAGAGCAAGATACCATAAATTTAAAAAACAAAAATAACTCATAAAACACATAATTAGCAAATAGAAAAAAAATGGAATTTATTATGGGAAGTAAGGGGGGAAGAACAAATTTTGCAAATGCAATAAACGCCAAAAGCTGAGAATAGGCAGAAAAACGGAGATGCGTCTGTGAGGTCCCCGAACGCTCACCAAGGGCACTGCAGTGGCCCTACAAAGGCTGAGGGCAGTTCACTAAGGCAAAAAGAGATCTCCCCAGGCATGGAAATTCAGGGGCAGGCTAGAGAGCAAAGAGAACTCCCCAGAAAGTCGAAGAGCTGTGGGCAGGCTGCAGAGCAGAAAGGGATCCCCATGGTTTGGAAAGTTGGTGGCTGGTGGCTGGCGCATCGGTAATGCACAAAGAGATGTAAAGAGTCTGACTGGTACTCAGATCCTGAGTCCCTCTGAAGGCAGTTTTGACCCCACTTCCACAACACGTGAAGCCCGTGGGGAACTGAATGTAGCTGCAATCCCAGCTCCAACAAGAGTCCAGGGACAGCCCAACTGCATGTCAGACTGACTCAGCCCTTCACCATCAGAAAGGGCATGTTCCTGTCAGAAGGCAAGCGCTCCCCCTTCAATCAATACAATGTTTAGCATAAAAGGAGAAAATCGCAGGATGCCTGAAGAAGCGAGAAAATCAGGCCTATGTTTAAAGGAGAAAGTCCATAGAAGCAAATCTGGGAATTACGGGCTGCTTAAGGGTCTTCAGGGATCCCCTGGGGACCTCATCGTGACTGGAGCGGAGGATCTAGAGGAAAGCACTGACAACATGAACGAGCAGATCAAGAGACTGGGAACGGTACAAACGACAACCCAGCAAATGTCCGAATGCCATATAGGACAGCCGAGGCGAATCTGGGGGACTCAGGAATCAACCACACAGCAGAGAGGGGAACCAGGAAACCAAGGCCAGGCCCATGGACATCCTCAAAGGGAAGCCTAAGAGAGAGAAAGATGGCAAACTAAAGCAAAATGTGCAGACTTACAGAACAACCTCAGGCACGGGTGGCCAGCCTGGGGATCCCAGGGATGTGAGGCTACAAACCTGAACCCCAAATGTTGCCACCTGATGAAGAAACCCAACAGAAGGACAGAGAGCAGGGCTTCTCTTCTTGTTCTCCACACGGAGTAACTCTTTACCCCTACCATAGCCTTGCTTTACATTCAGAATTCCACAGACTCGGGGAATTTTTAATATTCTATTAGTGAACTTAAACACTATTGGCTGCCTGGCCTAATGATTTTCTATGATTAGCAAGCACGATAGCATTCATAATAAAAATATTCCCCTTTATGATCTCCATCTTTTTACTAAAGGCACACACGGAAGCCCTAATTGCTGGATCTATAGTTTTACTTAGCTGTATAACTGATGTTAGGAGGCTATGACATAATACCCTGTGAGTCGAAGAAGGAGACATAAGAAAACATGCTTTAGCAGACAATAGTCAATAATTAGAAATTAATGAAATACATTAATAAGCATATCAAGAAACTTATCAAAACTATAAGCATGAAAATTTTTTAACCATTGGAAAAAATCATACCTAGGCATATTGGAGGCAAAATATTGAAAACCAAAATTGGAAATAAAATCTTAAAAGTAGCCAAAAACAACAACAATAACAACAACAACAACAAGGAAAAAAAAAACCCAGCCCAAGTTATATGCAGGGGAAGTATAAACATCATTATGGCTAAGCTTTTCACAGTGAAATAAAATTTTCAAAATACTGAAAGAAAACATTGCTCAGTATATAATTCTGTATCAAGGAAAAGTATACAACAAAAATAAAAGCTAAACAAAGAAATCACTAGGCAGTACAAAAAAAAAAAAAATCCAAGAGCTTTTCTAAGTAGAAAACCTGTGTTACAAGAAATGCTTAGAAAACTTCAGCTAAAAGGATATGACTGACACCAGACAGAAGTCTCGATCCCCAGGAAAGATGAGAGAACCAGAGAAAGTATAACATATGGGTAGAAATAATGGACTTTTCATTATCTTTACTATTTATCTGTTTGTGTGATTGCATGTATATGCCAACATGTGTTTGAATAATGTATACTATACATAATATATGTTTAATCCAGAGTGAAACTTTTTTAAAACTTAAATTGATCATGGAAAATTTTAACATGCCTTTCCTTATAACAGATAAAATGAGAATATGAAAAACTAAAAAACACATAGATTTGAATACCGCTATTAACAAATTTAATATAATTAATATTATTAATATGTTCCAAGCAATAGCAGTTTTGTTGAGGGCACATGAAACACTTGTCAAAAAAGATCATATTCTAGAACATTAAAAAAAATAATAGCGACCTCAGGGCTAGGGGCATGGCTCAGTGGCAGAACAAGAACAAGAGCAGAGCATCTCTGAGGATTTTGGTTCCATCTCCAGGACAGAAAGAAATCAAAAACAAAAACCCTCAATGAATTATAAAAATAAAGCTCATATAAATTACATTTTCTTACAAGAATCATATTAACACCAAAATCAATGATGATGAGACAGCTTTAAAATTACTCAGATGTTTGGAAGCCAAACAACACATTTTTAAATAGAGAATGGCCTACTGAGAAACCACAAGAAAAATAGAAAAGATTTTGGGTGGATCGATAATGAAAACAGCATATCAAAATGTGTGAATACAGCAAATGCAGTTCTTACAGGAAGACTCATGGCTTCAATTACCTGCTCAAACTGAAAAGAGAGTGTTAGGGTCTGTAAACAAGTCAGGATGGCGCCTGGCATTTTGCCAGAGAAATGTTAGGGTCTGTAAACAAGTCAGGATGTGCCTGGCATTTTGCCAGAGAAATGTTAGGGTCTGTAAACAAGTCAGGATGTGCCTGGCATTTTGCCAGAGGGAGTGGTTTGTGAAGTAACGCCAGCGAACCATTAAGTGTGGAGATTCCTTATTGGTTGACTGCTGTATGGAGTTTATGTTAATTAGATAAGCTGTGTGGAATGTATAAATACCACTCCTTTCCTACAATAAACGGCTCCTACTCCTGCTGTATCAACATACACAAGTTGTTCGTCACCCCCCGTTAGTTTGCTGCAGCCGGACTGCGGCAAGAGAGGTTGTAATATAAGAATCTAAGTTCTTAGCTTTACAAGCTGGAAAAACAAACTAAAATCAAACAGAAGATAGGAAATAAAATAGAGGAGAAATTATTAAAAATCAAAACAAAAAAAAAGAACCAACAATGTAAGAAGTTGGCTTCCTGAAATAGTGAATAAAGTTGATTTATCTCTAGCAAAACCTTCCGGGTAATAAAGAAAAATGTAAATTATCCACATTGGGAATAAAGAAGGTAGCATCTGCCCATTTTTAAAGATATTAAACATAACACTGTAAACAGCCTTATGCCAAGAGAAATGACCACTTAACATGAAATAAGTCCCTTGAAACCACAATTTGCCACAAGCGATGCAGGAATAAATACAAAATCTAAATAGGCTAATATATGCTAAATAAATGGGAATTTTTATCAGATATAACAGATAAAAACAAAGAGGGTTTTATAAAACACCATATCTGTTTAAGAAGTGGTAACAATCCTTCATGACAGAGTACATGAAATAGCATCATTAATAATGGGATAAACAGAAATTAAAACCATAATGAAATGTTATTTTGCACACACTAGGATGTTTAAAATCAAAAATACCATCAGTGCTAACAGTTGGAGAGAATATTGAGTGATAAGAACTATCATGCATTTCTGGAAGAAATTTATGTGGTACCTTTTTGACATAAAATTAAACACGCAGTCTCACCCTAGTATTTATCCAAGAGAAATACTAACATTTGTTCACAGAAAGACTTCCATAAAAACACTTCTACCAACCTTTCTCATATTAGTCAAACACTGGAAGCAGCCAAAGTCTAGCCACAGGAGAATGGGAAAAGTTTTTAAATTAATAGGGAAAGAAACTTCTAAAACCAGCAACAACATGTGTGAATGTCAGAGACAGTATATTAAGGAAAAGAAGTCAGGAACCCAGGAGTACATATGGCTCAGCTCTACTTATATGATGTCCAGGAATTCGTAAGACCATCTATGTTGACAGAAATCAGAAAGGGATTGCTTCTTGGTGGAGGGTGGAGCCCCGAAGGGTCATAAGAGCAAGGGAAACCTCTCTGGTGCCAATTAACTGGAATGTTCTACATGTTGCTTTGTGTGGTGTTGACATTGGTGTATTCAAGTGATAACACACATTAGCTGGAAACACATCATTTGTGCATTTTACTGTACATAAATTGTAACTCAAAAAATTCCTCCAGAGAAACTGTGGGCTTCTTATTTAATCCAAGAGACCGTGGTCGAAGGTAACAGTGACAGAACAGGAGAAGGTATTTACAATGTCTAAAATGATCAAAATTTTATATTTAGAATACACACAGGACTCTTGAAATCCCCAAAGAAAGAGAGATTTTGATGATAGCATAGACGAAGTGTATAAACAGGTAATTTTTTAGAAGAGAGAAAGCAAAAGGTTCAAGTGAATACAAAGACATCCTATAATTGGGCTGGGGATGTAGTGCCACACACACACACACACACACACACACACACACACACGCAATTCCTAAATTAACTAGGAATCATTAATTTTTACCCATTGAAGAAAAGAAAGCAGAGGGCAGGCTGCTGGAGCTGCAGCCCAGGGAGCGTGGCAGTGTGTCTCAACCCTTTGGGCCCATCTCTCAAAGAAGCTCTGACACAGAGCCCAAAAGGGACAGATCAAAGCATGTTCATGGTGCCCGGGCTAGGGTCCTGAAGATAATCTGCTGTCTGTCTCTGGAGCGCGGCTAAATAATTTGCCCTGGATATAGACCATGGGTTCAATGCAACCGTTAGGTACAAGGCACTTACTTTATTACAGCAAGGTGGGAGAGTTGCAAAAACAGAGTGCTCATGAAAACTAAAAGACACATGTCACCCTCTGATGACATAGGTTAAAATGAACCTCCACACACAGTAACAATACACCTTGAACAAAAATAGAAAGATGCACTTGAAATGATGGTGGAGGAACTAGGGGCTGAGCTGCAGGAATGAAAGCAGCCAAAGAGGAGCAGGATTTCTCTCACAGAACAACACAGTGCACACAATAGGAAAGAAGAGGACCCGGACCTTCAGAACCCAGATCTTAAACACACCCAAACGACTGACTTCAGAACTGGGCACACAAGAAAATGGTGATTTGATGAAATTACCCAAAGTGTAACCTGGAGAGGTGGATGGAACAATATAAAAGAGCAATCAGAAGACAGAAAAAACAATACCTTCCAAGGTTGGTCTCATTGTTTGGTTGCTTGCTTTGAGATTCCAGGCACTGAGCCAGGGGTCTTCTACCACTTGGCTCTAGCCCCAGCCCTTTTTATTTTTAATTTTGAGACAAAATATCACTAAATTGCCCAGGTTGGCCTTGAACTTGTGATTCAACCACTTCAGCCTCCTGAGCAGGTGGGATTATCGCTGTGTGCCACCGTGCCTGCCTTCCAGTGCACTTTTAAATGGAAACCAGGAAGGAGACAAGGAGAGAAAGAGACAAAAATCTGAAAGAAATCCCAGAATTGAATAATCTAAATTCTCAGGTTCTAGAAATATTATAAAATCTATAAAATAAAAAAAAACTCCATCTTGACCATGTAAAACTGTTACACAAAGCCAGAGAAAAAGATCAAAGCCTATTTGAATAAGAGAGATAAAAAAAAAAAAAAAAAAAAAGACAGTTTCCTGGCAAAGTCGGGGTAATCCCCACAAAACCTCTTCCAGAAAACAAACGTCATTGGAGTGCTGTACCCAGCCACACTGTCCGCTAAAAACACAGCAAAGGAAAGATGCTTCCAGACAACAAAGGTGGGAGAGTGCACTGCTACTGCAACTAGGGAGAGCAGGGAAGAGCCCTGTTCTGACATAACAGGGGAGAGGCCACTCGGGAGAAGGAAGTGACGTGGGGGCAGCCACCGTCAGCCAGCTTGTGCCAAAGGCTGCCAGCACACGCTGCTATGCCTGTCCTGAGGCCGGGCCACTGCTCCAGCTGGTCAGCGTCCAGGTCCTACCCACCCTGACCTTGATAGTTCAGATCCTCCCCAGAGCAAAGATGAAGAACTCACTCCTTGAACACATTAGCACACTTTACTAACTACATGGGAGCTTTGAAAAGGACTCATGGGGTAATTTATATTATTTCATTGATTACTAATTATGATTACTTCAATGTCCATATTTATGAGGAATTTTTGATAATTATGATAATTTCATACATCCAATAATATGTAATGACCAAATCAGGGTAGTTAGATTCCCAGCTCCTTCAACGTTAAAAACATATATTCTTAATTAACCACAGAAATGAATGTAGAATTAAAATTCTAGTCCAAACACTATGGAAAGTAGGAGAAAAGTTCAAAATTTTACAATTCTTAAGCTCATTAACTCTAACTTTTGTAAGTCAGTTTACAAGTCAAAGTCCCTAGGTAACAAGAAATAGCATTTAGATCCACCATGTCAGTATAGGAAATAAGGGAAGTAGAATTCTAGCACTCCTTGAATGGTCAGCAGGAAAGCAGGGCAGGGGAGGAGGAGACTCAAAGACTATGAAAAATACCAGCTGCATCAGAATCCCAAGGATTCCCATGATCTACAAAAGATAAACAAGATTTTTAAAAGTATCTTGTGAAGTTTAGCCATAGTCAATTGGAAAGAAATTTATAGCTTGATGTGCATTTGTTTTTTTAAAAGAAAAAGACTGAAAACAAAGTGGCTATTATGGTTAAGATTTGCAGTATCCCCCAAAAGCTCATGTGTGAGACAGTGCAGAAGAATTCAGAGGTGAAATGATGGGGCTACGAGAGCCTTAACCTCATCAGTGCAATAATCCCTGATGGGGATTGCCTGGTTGATGGTGGAGGGAGGTGGGGTGTGGCTGGAGGAGACGGGTTCCTGGGGGTACGCCTCTGGGGTATGTATCTCGTCCTTCTTGATTGGAGCACTCTCTCTCTCTCTCTCTCTCTCTCTCTCTCTCTCTCTCTCTCTCTCTTTGCTTCCTGGTGCCATGTCCTGGGCTATTTCCTGAACCACACTTTTCTGTCAAACATTCTGCCTCAGTTAGAGCCCAGAGCCACGGAGCCTCTGTCCATTGACTGAGATTTCTGAAATTGTGAGTGACAAATCAACTTTTCCTCCAAAACAATTTTTTTTCCTCCAAAAATTGTTCTTGTCAGGTGTTTTGGTCACAGCAGTGGAAAAGCTGACCAAAACAGTGGCTCAATCTTAAACTCAATGAGCAAGAAGATGAACAGAATGCAAAGGGTTTATAAGGAAGTCAGCCAAATACAGCACAGCAAGGAAGAAAACGCAACAAAAGTTGTGTTCCTAAAAGGACAAATCATATAGAGAAATTCCCCCAGACACGAGGGATGCACAGCAATGACGAGGAAGATATGGCAGGGAACGCAGGCAAGGAGGAGGGAAACACTGGGGTCCTCTGTGCCCACAGCTCCGGGGCAGTGGCAGGAAGCCCACTGTTTGGTCCTGACCCTCAGAGGCCACCTTGCACTAGTCGCAGGAGGCTGGCACTGCTTGAAAGTGGCTGTGAGCCAAAGTGCTCTCGTGACCTCTCAGAATCTCATCTGCAACTCGAGTGAGGTCAACGTGGCACTCTAGTTTTACAAGAGGGCCACAGGCTCAGGGCTGTCCATCAGTGCACACAAGTTCCTCCCGTGAGCTGGTGGAAGAGCCAGGTTCTAACCCCTGACCATCTTCTTTCAAAGCCCCCAGTGCTACTCTGAGGCCCTTCTCAGTTACTCCCAGACTCGAGCGTAGGGCTGCAGGCATGGGCAGAAACAGGGGTGCAGGCTGGGTCAGGGTTAACATGCACCTTCGCTCCTTCCAAAATGTGACTTGCTAGCTTTGCCAACCTGGCCCCTAGTCAGGGCCCCTGGGGCACTCACGGCACCACAGCTTCCCACAGGTATGCCAGGGCTTACCTGGAGGAGAACAGAAGGTTCAAGTTGGTAATTCCCAGAGAATGCTAATTCACTCTGACTCTCCTTTCCAGCTCTACAATCACCTGGTCATAGTAAAATAATTTATTTCTTTTGATTTTTCCCTTTAAAAGAATAAACAAGTAGCTCAATCAAATGTATCTGTACTTCCAGAGTCAAACACTACTCTCTAGGGATACTATAAAATGTAATTTATTTGATCTGCTTCTTATTTTTAATTCCCTGATCCCATATGCTGGTGAGATTAGCAAATAATAGTGAAATGTGGCTGAATCACAAGGTAATTACTTTAGAGAAATGCCATTCTGTAGTTTAGGATTAGGGTGCCAAAGCCCAGGACTTAACTGTACTGGATTAAGCCCTATTGCATTGGCCGTAGAGTCCTGGGGACTGCATGGAATAAAACCCCACAAAATAACTCCTTCACAAATCAGTTCTTCTGTGCATATTCCATTGGCTTATTTCAAAAATCCAAATCTTGTCAGATGCCAGCAAGAAGAAAGAGATGACTCTTACTCATGATTTGTTTAAATAACAAAAATGCTTATTATTCAAAAGGCACATCAAAAAGCACCCAAATCAAATGTTACTATGAGTTTGTAGGGCTTTAATTTTCATTAATGCCCCAAATGGGGGAAAACACACAAAGAAACAAATAATGTACACACGAACCAGATTTAGGAACTACTGTAACAGCTGGTCCCTACCAGAAGGAGCAAGAATGAAATGTCCCTCCATTGTATGTCACAGACACACACACAACAAATGTGGAACCTTCTAACCATTCCCGAAAGTGTTTTATAGGTGGGACCTTAAACCAGGAGGACATCTAGCAATGCAGAGAAAGGCATGTGGGCTCACATGATAACTGTTTCCCGATTTCCAGTCCCCGGGATTCTGAATGTGCACATGTGCATGAAGACAAGATCTGCAGAGAATGACCTCCCTGCTAGATGGCAGGTGGCCTTGCTCTACTCACTAGACACGGAAATGGTGTCTGAACATGGCACCGGTGGCAGCCATGTTCAAACAGAGCACTGTATACTGGGAAAGTGCATGTGAGCAGAGTCTGCCTCCTGGGAGAGACAGAACAGAGCAGGACGGTCCTTCTGCAGTCAAGGGCCCCACCTCTTGTGTCCTGCACCCTGACACTCAAGCAACAGAAAAGCCTCCGGTACTCGGAACAGATGATTCAAGGCAGGCCGCGATGAGAAGACTGAATTAAACCCACCACAAAACTCCAGAACTTGTTAAGAAAAAAAAGCAAAATGAATGTTAAAGTAGGAGTCCAAGGACAGCAGGCTCTATGTGAACTACCCAGGGAAAACCTCTCCAGGTTCCAGCCAGGTACAAAGTGGAATCACAAAGGACACATATTAAACCTGGCACTGAATTTTTCCAAGAGGTCCAATTTATAAATGGAAGGTCAAGAAAGATAAAAGCAGTGGAATGGAAGGGCCCAGCCAGCAGTATGGAGATACAAAGGGCATGCGGGGCGGGGACACTTGTGCCCTCTGAAGCCTCTGCCGATTTCTGGGCTGAGGACAGTTAGGTCAACAGCTCCAGCCCGGGTTTGATTTCCGCTGATTTCACTTCTGGCCATTTGACTCCCAGAGAGTTGTATATGCAGTATATCAACTTTCCAAACCACCAGGCCACAAACGAACCCCCGCCCCAGGATGGGCTTGTTGGCATGGTGGAGAGAATGTGAGCAGAACCTCTGTCCTCCTTCCCCAACTCTTGCCTCGCTGACCTCACGGGTCTCACCTCTGTTCTGAGGGACTTCAGTCCAAGCAGGGGAATGGGCAGGAAGAAACAGACAGGGTCAAAGGGAGGAGAGAGAATGTTCTGGTCTTGAAAAAATGTAAATTTCCTTTGTGTTGGCAAACTGACTCTACAGGAAATTCCTTGGGTCTTTCAAATTTGCCAGTGAAACCAATACAATAATTCCATAGCCTCAGAAGCACGTCAGCAATGGTGCCCACGCCCACAGGATGGTGAATGCGTTCTCCTGTTGGGCCTTGGGCAGAAGGCAAAATGCTCTGCTCATGCCCCTCTTAGGTCAAAGATAAAGTGGCCCACTTGGTCTCACTCTTTTATTTAGTGCTTTGTTATACAACTCCAATAGCACAGACAGTGATGGAGCCTAAGTCTTCCTTATATAGAAGATGATCATCCCATTTTTGAAGGAGAATCACAGATCTAATAAAAAACTCCACCAACTCCACTTCCCCCTAGTCCCACCTCCATTCCTGAATGCTTCTCACAGGGGGCTGTGGTTGGGACAATGGCAACATTGGTGGTCAGCCATTAGGTCGGCCACAGTGAGTGCCTAGCATCTCAAAGTTTGGCATTACTCACTTTTATGTGGGTAAAAAAAAAAAAAACAGTGAAGTTATGAACAAACAGAAAGGAAGTTTAAATGCACATTATTGACTGAATAAAGTCAATCTGAAAAGCCTCCATACCGTAAGAGTCCAGCCACATGACACTCTAGAAATGGCAAAATTGTCGAGATGGTAAAAAAAGATCAGCATTTACCAGGGATTGAGGAAGAAGGAAGGGAGAACAGACAGCATGCAGAGCATTCTTTGCACAGTGTATTAGTCAGTTTTCTGTTGCTGTAATGAAATACCTGAGGCTAGGTATAAACACAGGGGTCTATTTATCTCACAGTTTTGGAAACCAAAAATCCAAGTAGCATTGTCCCAACTCTGGTGAGGACCTCCTGGGAGATGGCCTCATGGTAGGAGCCTATTGTAAGAGGGAGACATCACACAGCAAGACGAGAGGCCAGAGACTAGAGGGCTCTCATGAGAACTAATTCAGTATCTCTAAGGAGTTGCCTTAATCTCTCCCCAGGGCAGCATCCTCAGTGACCACAGAGCTCCACCTCTCAAAGATCCCCCACCTCTCAACAATGCCTCGCTCAAGCTTCCAATATGCCAACCCTTGGGGGAAATGGCCAAACTACAGCCAAACCATAGCCGATAGGAAACTACTCTGTCAATGATGACAGTGACGGCCACGTGTCATCATAACTGTGCAAACCTATGGGGTGGACACCAGCACAACATCTAGTATAAATCATGGACGCTGGGTGCTAATGACGTGCCAATGTAGATTCCTGGACTGATAATTGCCATTCTCTGTTAGAAACATTGATAGTAGGGGAGGCTAAGCATTTGGGTGCAGGGGTAAGGAATAAGTGGGAAATCTCTGAATTTCCCAATTTTCTGTGTTGCTGTACACCTAAATCTGCTCTAAAAAAAAAAATAGAGATTATTATTATAAAAAGACAAACAAGACAGTAAATGATCAAAGTAAGTAAAATTCAGTGGTGAATCTTCTTGGGTTTTGAAAAGCAATGATTATGCATTAAAAAATAAGGCAAAATTGCCTGCATGCATGGAATTAAGAGCCAAGAAGAACACAGAGGAAACCACTCCATTTCAGTCAGAGAGGACTCTCACTTTGATCTTCACTTTTCATGTATGGTATGGAAACATCTATTAGAAAAAGAGCACAGAAAGTCTGAGATCCCTCCTGCCTCCTCCGGTGGGAGTTGGTTTCTCTTCTTGGTATGGAGAGGGCCGTGGGCAGAGCTGACATAGTTTCAAAGCCCTAGTCACCTGGTAGTAGGGCCACTGGTTCAGGGTTGGGAATAATAAATGACATACAGTGTTCAGTTCTGTCTGCAAGTCAGATGAAGGGTGCCTTGGATTTAGCTCAGTGTGTAAAGCTAAATGGTTATTACAAGGACAAGGACCCAAATGAGCTACCACCTCATAAGTGTCAGCACGGAGGGGAGGGAGGTGCCAGGAAAAGCATGAACTTGTGCAATCGGGAGGAACTGCAGAACAGAAGGGCAGAGCAGAGGACGCCCGGGGTGGTGTGCACAGTCATGGGCAGAGCAGAGGACGCCTGAGGTGGGTGCACAGTCGTGGGCAGAGCAGAGGATGCCCAGGGTGGTGTGCACAGTCATGGGCAGAGCAGAGGACGCCCGAAGTGGGTGCACAGTCGTGGGCAGAGCACAGGATGCCCGGGGTGGTGTGCACAGTCATGGGCAGAGGGCTGTTGAAGTGCTTCTGTGTCACTCAACATAACTGGCTCCCCTTCCAGTCCCATCTCTCAAAGAAGAAACAGAGGTGATGCAAAGTTGGATCAATGGGCCCCAAACGTGGCAGAGAACAGGGAACTCCCCATGAATTCCTCCTGAGCCCCAAGCCCTGGGGCCAGCTGGTCCAAGAAAACGTCCACAGGTGGGACCTATAAACCTGGGACAGCCAAACAAATTCCATCTTGGTGATTGGGATGATCCCCATATGTAGGAATAAAAAAAGGTTTAGAGAATTAAAAAATACTGAAGCCCATTGGATCCATGAGGACAATCTATTAAACGTTAAGGAAAAGTTGTTTTAAAGGTCATGGATTCAAAAAGCTCTGGGTAGGAGTGGGTCTCCAACATTTTGTTGAGCCGTTGTTTTAAATGCATCAATACCAGAGCGAGGCACAAGGACAATTTTAGAGGATTTATTTCTCCTTGTTTAAGGCTAAAGGGAAATAATCCCATGCGCCTCTCAGCAATGTGACTGATGAAATGAGAGGGTCTCGTGGATTGTTCAGTGACCCAGAAACAGAGCTGATTGAGAGTGACAGCACTTCCTCCGAAGAGCTAGCGTTCGGACATGCCCAGCCCACGATGAGGACGAGGAGCAGACGTTTGAGCCCAGTGCTCCCCAAACTTCAATTGCAAGAGCAGCACTGGTTAAATTGAAATAAATTTATCTTCAGCTGGCCTCCATACTTGAGCAATAAAATGTGTCACAAAGTGGGCTCTGTGCACAGTGAGCTGCAACCTAGCTTGGGGTGCAGGCATATTGTAACCTAACTTAAGTATACATGCTGGTAACCAAGCAACTGAGCCTGAGCCAGTCACAGCAGCTGACCCTCCACCACTGCAGGATACAGGCTGCCAAATTATGCCCAAGTAGGGTGACTCAGACCCAAGCCAATCAGCTCACATCTGGAGGCTATTTTCTGGTAAAAGATACAGTTCCTTGGACTGTTCTGAACCATCTTCAGGCTGCAATGCTGCCTCGTTCTAGAACTTTTTCTTCTTGGGGTAAAATTCATTAAATTTAACTGGTTATCAATATTTTTTTTAACACTGGAGGATTTATTTGCTAAGAGTCCATTCTGGTTCTGGAGGTCTGGGGCCGGGCCTGAGAGTCTGCATTGCTGGTCAGCATCTGGTAATGCTGACAACCAGACATCCTTGGGGTAGCCAGATGTTTCTGGCACTGCAGCTGTGGATAAATCCAAGAGGCAGGAGAGGTCTGCACAGCGATCTCTTCTTGGCATTCAACTTTCCTGAGAAACCACTGAACATTGTCTTGCCTTCTGAATATGTAGGCAATACTTAGTTTCTAAAGAAAATTTCTGTAACGGATGTAAACTAAAATTTCTATAAATAATCCTATGAAACCATCATAAAATTGTAAAATTAGACCACAAAGAAGGCTGGACCCTAAATGGTAGAAAGATGATGTTGCTGCTAGCAGCCACATTATGTGCTATCTGAAAAGAAAACCAGAGCACTAATGCATTTCACAAAACTGAAAGGAGCAGGTGGCTGATTCAAAGGATCAGCTGCAGGACAAAAACATTTCCAAAATTAATAATTAAAAAAAAGTCTAAAAGTTATTTATTTAAAAATAGAAAACCAACCTAACAACAGCAGACACACAAGCTCTGGAAACAAATTAATAACCGCAATTTTAATAGCCTCAACAATGAAACAATGATCCTCTCCAGTAACCCACTGGAGAGAATGGAAAAGACCAGAGACCTGACGTAGACATTACCTTGAAGTCGTCTAGTTTGTATCATCCCATATTTCATGTGAGAAAACTAGGACCGTATCTTAGCCTAAAGCTTGCCTTTTTCATGACAAAATCTGGGTTATAATTTATGTAACTACATATTTTCCCATTCAAATGCTAATTTTTGAATGAAGCTTTCATATTTATAGGTTAATTACAACACACCCTCTGTTGGAAAATGCTATCTTTGAGTTGTACACAACATTTTATCAGCATCACTCAATTAAGGAAAAAAGATGGTAGGTAGCCCATAACTGGCTACATTACTGAAAGAGTGAGAATATAGCATTATTGCAAAAAATTGAACTTATTTTTGACAAATCCTTCTCAGATTCTAATGAAACCCCAACTATTATCCCTACTTAACATGTATCTTCCATTGAAATCTTATTAAAAAATCATCAGCTCAATAATAACTAAAAATGTTTCTGAAGAGGCTGTAGATCACATTTTAGCATGTTCATATTGGAATATTCTGTAAAAATTACTATTTTCTGATTTATAAGCCAGATTGCTCTTTTCATGTGCTCACAAAGCCTTAGGGTGTGAGCTAGAGTTGAAAGTTAAACATCTATTTGCATTTGGCTTAGGAAATCCTTGTCACCTTCCCATGAAATTTCAGCTGTCTCCGTGGATTTGGCCAAGATCAAAGCCCCAGCACTCTGAGCCCCGGCTTTAATCCATGCCAACAGTCAATCATCTGACTTGTGAGTACAAAGAGCTATCCTGGCACATGGCTGCCCACATGGTTAAGGCTTCATATGGCCCTCTTTTCACCTGCTTCCATTCAACTGGAGGCAGGGTTCCTCATACTGCAGAGATTTGCAAAATTAATAGAAGGAGGCTCTAAAATGCAGGTATGTGCCATGAATTCAGAGGCAGAGAGTGTAGTGGAAAGTCTCCCCTTCTTCCCCAGCTGCCTGGGGAGGGAACAGCCAGCTGGTAGAAGCCTTGGCTGATGTCCTGACCACACAGCCCAGGTTACAATGCCGGGAAAAGGGGGCTCTCAGGTAGCAGCAAGAAGCAGGCTCCCCTGACTCCAGACTTGAGCCCCTTACACTTGCCTCCCAAAGCCTCATGGTATTATATATATTGTCATGTGTTCAGGAAAAAAATGAGTCTGCAAATATTGCTTGGTTAATACCAGTATTCTCTACAAAAGGGGACATCTTAAACTGGAGGAACACAAAGTAATTAATCCCCATCCAGGACAGGACGAGGAAGTGTGAGGTCCATGAATGCTGAAAATGTCAGCTGGTGATGAGGAAGATTACAGTGAAACTAACATTTAGAGCCATAAACTCTCTGTGTTAAAATCACAGGACTCTGCCTTTGGTTTTGACTTACTGGAGATTCAGAAAAAATGATGGATAAAGATATTTATTTAGCAAAATAATGAATAATGATAATCTAATATAAATAATTATAGTATGGGAAACACACAAGAGTTCCAGCCTCTCATTCTCCTACGGCATAGACAAAAGAAACAAAACTTATTCTGTGTATATTATTCAATTTGCGCTATTCTACTAGTAAAAACATGTTTAACAAGAATGACCGAATAAGAACAAAGGCATTTATGTTGACCAGGGGAAAAGAAGAAAAATTTTATTCTCATAAGAAAGAAAAAAAATATTTATATGAAGAAAAATAAATTCTAATTATCATTATCCTGGAGTCTTAAATTCAGGAGCTGGATTTTTCCAACTTAATAATTTAAGAACTCAAGACTGTATTTATGTGGAAAAAAGAAGACTGGGGCACATTATTTCATGTGACACATCACAGCCTAGCTAGAGTGTCCCCGTCTGCTTTTCTGCCTCATTTTTCAAAGGCCATGAAAATAACCATTATTCACAATGGAATTGCAATATATCAACAAGTCACTTTTCCATGGGAATAATCAATGAAGGAACAGCAATCTACCCTGTAGCTCTCACCTCCAAAATACAATTTCTGTACTTTGGCAGCCAATACAGTACAATTAATGTTTAATTCATGCTTTCTCCCCCAAAGAAAATGGAAAAAAAATATTACCATCCTTTTAAGATATGAGGTATAATAGCTAAAAAAAAAAAAAGCAAAAATACAAGCTAGCCATTTTTTAAATCATCTTCAGCAACGAATAGGACGTAATCAAATATGTGCAAATAGGGGAGTCGAGAGTTGGAGTTTAGCACCTGTGACCATTACAAAACCATTCTCACTCTTCGCTTCAAAGCAGAAACTATTTGAACAAAGGAGATGCACTGTATTCTTTCATCCTCTGGTAGCTTATGCATGGATAATGTAGCTAAAAAAAATCTGTACAAATGAATGGGCTCTATTTTTTTTAACTCCACCAATCCAAATCAACTCATCTTTCCTCCAACCCACCAGTTTCTATAATGGTGCAAAACCAAATCTGAACATACAGCTCTTCCTCCCCCAAATTTAACTGGTAAAAGCTGCCTCTTCTGTCAGTGGGGCTGGGAAGGCAGTTTGGCCACTTCATAAAGAGGCCCTAATGCTTGAAACAAGGTTCCAGTGCCTCTAAGAAACAGACCCCAAGAAAACAGACCCAAAGGAAAAACCACGCCCAGGGCCCAAGGCCTGGACTCATATGCTGAATCTTCAGTTTACTCAAAGTACATAAATTCAGAATATTAACATAATGTGGAAAATGTCACTTTGAAAACTTAACGTGTCTACTGTCCCTGTTGGGGATATGCTCTACCCTTAGGTCCTCTTTCCTAACCCAAGCTTGGCCAGAGTGACAGAGCTTAACTCCACTACCTTGTTCAGATTGTGAACATGGGAACCAAGGTACACTCTCTGACTTCAGGATCCTCACACATAACATGGGATGAAAACAGCTATAAGTCCACAGAGCCACTAGGAGGTGAGCAGACACAAAGACATGCTGGAGGGATTCAGAGCTGACTGGTGATGCGCACTTGCCCCCAGCGTTACCGCTAGTAATGACAAAGATAACTTGACTTCCTATTCTTTTGAAAAATACATCTCAAAGTCAAAAGTCCTGAAAACTAAGCAGAGACTATGCTTGGAATCTTAACATTGTCATGATCATTTGTAGAACATATGTCCCTTCTAAAGTCTTGGAACAAGACCACCCTATTGTTCTGTTGTGGTTTGAATGTGAGGTGTCCCCCAAAAGCTCATGTGTAAGTCCATGCAAGAAGGTTCAGGGTTCATATAATTGGGTTATGGGAACCTTAACCCAATCGTTGAATTAATCCTCTAATGGGACTAATCAAACAGTAATTGAAGGTGGGTAGAATGTGGCTGGAAGACATGGGGATTGGTTGGTATAGCCTTTGGGGTATGTATTTGGTATCTAGAGAGTGGAATCAATGCCCTGGGGCTTCCTTTAAAAGGACATTAATCTCATATATAAGAGCTCCACCCTCATGACATAATCGCCTCTCAAAAGTGCCACTTCCTGAGACCATCATGTTGGGGATTCACATTGCAATGTATGGATTTGCGGGGGGAGGCGGGACATAAACCATTCAGATTGTGGCAACAGCCTCTCAGAGGAGAAAGGAAAGGACAGGAACCATGCACCATGCATTCACGCATCTTGTGCCAGTTGAGCAGTTGAAGTGCCCAAGCGCTGTTTTGTGTGGCAGGGACATTGCAAAGAAGAATGCAGAGCAGATCCCCAAGGCCCTTCCCTCCTAGGGCGGGTGGGTAAATGAGTACCCTGAGAGATGTCTCCTGTGAGGTCAGGTAGTGGCCACTCTCTAGGAAGGCAGGAAAAGATGGAGAGATGGGCGCTGGCCGCCAGGAGTGGAGAGGCGTCCAGGAGGAGGGAGACTGGGAGAGGGGTGTGAAGGGCTGACATGCCAGTGAAGACGGCCTTGCGCAGGAGAAGCTGGGTGGCTTCTATTCCTTCCGTATCCTCTTGAAGAGCCTCTGGATTTCCCAGTTCTTCGGCCCTGTCCTCCTTTTCTAAAGTGTGATGGGAGGCACAGAGAACTCAGCATTTTGACCAGTGAGGGAGACATTTGGAAAACTGAGGCAGCAGTGTTCTGAGTCGGGGGCCCTCTTGTTTCAGAAGAGAAGCTGCACCCTAAAGAGGAGACTGAGGACCCCCTGGCTAACGGAGGGCCTGAACCCAAAACTGGCCTTCCAACTCATGGAAGTAGTGAGAGAGGAGAAGGCCCGTGAAGTGAGAGCCCTCCTCAGCCCCGAAGTGAAGCAGCTGAAATCCCAGCTACAATACTTGATCATTATTAAAAATAAATAAATAAACAAGAGAAACTGTAAAATATCAAAGAAAGCAAATGAAGAGTTTATAACAGCTCAAGCAGAGTTTTAGCAGGTTGAGTGAATAAAACTCTCTTAAGATTTCCTATCAGCTTTAACCTTAATTAATTGCCTTAAAGTTTTCCTCAATCAGATCTGATTGGAAAAAAAAAAAAAAAAACACACCATAAAACTGTCTTCTGATGGAGAAGAGCTCCTGAAGCCCAGGAATACTCGTCTGCAGGGCAACACTGGTCAACAGCCCAGCCTCCGAGCTGCAGAGGGCTGAGCGCCCGAGGCCTGCCTAAACCCACAGTGCAATTTGTCCTTCTAGGCCGTCGGTTAGAATCCCCCTGACCATTTGGGAAACTATGTTCAATTTGAGTAAGGTTGGAAAATCTCAGTCTAACTCATGTTCTAGAACAGTACTAAAAAAGTTTAAAACAAATTGGACAGAATACGTGGGTAGAAGTTATACTCTGAGGAAGGGAAGGTGTTCCCCGAGGTTAAGCTGCAGGTGAGCTAAGACGTATGCCTTCACACAAACCCCAGGAGCACTCTGGGGGAGTGTGTAACTATTGTAGTGACACAATCATATGCCCAGGGTGGGTTGGCAACACGAAAGGCCCAGGACATTTGGAGGAAATGCCCCAGATTTATGAAGTTTACCAGTCATCTCCCTCTGCATCAGCTTGTGGGGTCCACTGCATATGGCAGAAGGCACACAAGCCACCTGTGAAATATACAGCAAGAAAGGGACAGAGCCTTCCCCAGTGCCTGCTCAGCCAGGCTCTTCTGCAGGGGTCTCCTGCCCCCTTCAGAACGGTGACATCTGCTACATTTGAGGGCAAGGTCTGCACCACCCAGCGTGGCAATAGCACCCCAATGAATTTTTAGAACTAAATCCCCCCTTTATTATTATTTTTTTTTTTTGTAAACTGACTTATATGTACATTCTTCAGGTGAGGAATAAACGTACAATGTAGCTGCTGCCTGAATGCAGGGTTTCATGTGGCTCTTCTGTACCAGGATGCTGGCAAGGACATTGCAAAGCCTCGACACTTCCATCACGTAGGGGATCGAGAAGCCCTGCTAGCTAAATGTCTCTCAAACATCACGTGGTTGCAGGGGCCTGTGTATATTAATAACATCTTTAATCAGTGGAAGAGACTCAAACTGGCAGCGAAAGGTCAAGTTGTTGGTTTTGGACAATGACTTCCTGCTGTGATTAAAATAAAAGGCAAAGGTTTATAAGAGGCTTGGTGGGCTCTGCAGCCTGGCTTGATCTCACCCTGCCTGTCTACCCACTCCACGCAAACCACCCTGCTCCCCACGCTCCTTGGAGCCGACCTTTCCTCTGGCCTCCCTGACTGCACGTGCTCGCTGAAGCTGCTCCTTCTGTCTGGCTTCCTCTGCCCTGGCTAAAATGTCTCTGACCCAGGGAGCGTGAGGAGAAGGCTTCTGACCACCTGTCCTGCCCCTGTGCCCCAGGGCCTCATGGCCACTGCCCCTGGCTGGCTCCTGCGCCACCTCACAGCACCCCCAACTGAGCTTTACTGTCTTTCTGTCTCACAGAGTATAAGCTCCATGTCATTCTTATGTTTTGCTGTCTCCAGTCCCTAAAAGAGGTCATGAGAACTCCTCAAAGCACTCAAGAAACATTCGTTGAACAAAGAGCCTGCAGATATGGTATTGGGGATGAAATTGAAGCAAGGTTTAGAATCAGCAAAGAACCCTTGACCAATTAAATGTTTGAAGAACAGAAACAGTTCCTGACTTGTGGTTCAAATTAGGACTAAAAGTGTTTTCCATCCCAAACTCAGGTCTGACTGCCTTACAAGCCTGTTCACTCAAACCACACAGAGCATCTGAGAGTCATGGTAGATGTTTAATATCTTGGAGGCTTCACAAAAAAATAGAACTTTATTTGGTGAAGCCTCTGCTGCTCACAGTTCTTGGAATCACTGCTCACAGAAAAAAGTCCAAATTCTTAGGTTAGTGTCGTGACTGGCCTGCTTCACGCTTCACCTTGGGCACTCTCTAGTTCCTGGCCGTCTCCCGACTCAACACTGTGAACTTAACTGCAATCATCTGAGAGCATCAGTTTTATGTCTCTTGGAGGAGAAAATGCCAACTGATCAGTTTATAGGCTTGTGCTGCTTATTACTGAAAAGCAGAGCCAGAATGAGGACCCTACTCCAGGCTGACCACGGCTGTCCACAGCTGAAGGCGCCACTGGACCCTTGGCACATCAGGGGAGAAACAGAGGCGTGTGGAGATGATGCCCAGAGGTGCTCCTAGAACAGGAGTGACGACCCATCCTTGCTCACAGACGGGCACGTGCAAGGACAGGTGCGGAACGGAGCACAATGACGCGCCCGGGGTTGAGGCAGCTCACAGCTAATGTGTTTATGCGAATGAACAGGAAGGGGCGCACCAAGGGCACAGCTGTGGAGGTCTTCCCCAGGCTCCATGGACTTGGGACGGCCGAGAACTTGCACTTATTTAACTCACTCCACTCACCTCACCGTTGCCCTGCGTCCCTAAAAGTTCCTTGTTATCATTTTACTATTTTGAGCTCGGACGCCCAGCTAGAGCTCTCTGGGCCATTTGGCACCTCTAAATGCTTGACGCGAAGATTGAATTTCCAAGTGACCCATTTCTGCTGTCCGTCGGTGAGTCAGACTCAAATTAAAAAGTCCCTAACAGATGGTAACTCTCTGCAAATATGTTCCACTGAATTTAATTTTCCAAGATGGAATCATAAGTCTGCTCCTACAAACACAGGTTAAATAATGTGATAGCATTTGGTGATGTTCTCTTCCTTTTTTCTTCATAAAAATCACTTAGGTCAATTTACATATTACATTGTTTGATACAAACTCCACTACTTCTCACAAATTCATTTTCAATTCAACTCAAATCCTATGGTGTTAAAAATTATGGAGAATTATTTTCTTCTAGAAAGCCTCTGGCAGGACATTCCTGCCCCCAAATTACTGGTAAGTCAAGAAAGGGTTACCTCTAAAAGGCAAAAAAAAAAAACAGGGAAATATTAACCAGTGCTGGATTTGGAACAACAGTGCTCTGTGCAGTAGAGTTTGGCAGTGTCTGCAGAGGTCCCCTGGAAGGTGACCCACATACTCACTTCACAGTGTGACACAGAGTGGCACCATACTGGATGGAGCTTGGGGCTGTAGGCAGCTCACATGGGTAGTAAGTCTGGCCTGTTCTAATAGGAGTGTGACCTTGAGCAAGGCGCTAACATTCTTTGGGTCTTATTTTTATCATCTGAAAAAAAAATGAGGACCATCTTGTAAGATTATCATGAGTATTAGGCAAAATAACATCTTAAGGCTAGTAGCTTGCAAAAAGTAGGAGACAATAAGCAGTAGTGCCTGTGAAAACCTGGGGACGGCGACTTCAGGAGGAGGCTGGAGCAGTTGGCCGTGATGAGCAAGCGCCACTTGTTATAACAACCTGGCTGTGTGCCACCAAAGCTGTGGCTCTCGACAGTGCACAGCAAAGGGACCCAAGGAGTGAGAACCAGATGGCGTCATGTTGGCACTGTTCGGGGGAGAGAGGCTGCATGGCAAGATGGCACCGCAGTCCCCGGGGAGGGGACCCATGTGCTGAAGGGCTGTCACTTGGAACGTGTCCTGCTCACTGCCCCGATTCTCTGCTTTCTGATGAGGACGACATGGGAATTGAGGCGGGGGAGGCACTAACTTTACTGGTGTACCTTCTGTGGTCCCTCCAGTGGAAGTGCCACCTTGTGCCTTTGTGCCCCTTCTTACTTTACAACCCCATCTTCATTTCTTCCACACTAGCTTCTCCTAATAGTAGTATGTGCCAGAAAATGCCTCTTTTCAAAAATTAAATCTGCAGCAACACTTGGCCCATGATAGGTACATCAATGTGGATAAGCACATGAACAGAAGAGTACAGTTTGCCTTCTCCGCACTGAGAAGTTGCTCAGCCAAGCATATACATGGGAGTTGAAGAGCTGTCTCCACTCACAGGCCTTCCAAGGGCTCCCACTGCCAAATTTCGGCTTACAATTTCAGAGGTTCAGTCCATGGTGAGTCCACTCCACAGCCCTGGGCCTGAGTGAAGCAGAATGTCATGGCAGAAGGGCCTGGTACAGGAAAGCAGCTCAGGATATGGCAACCAGAGAGCGTTGAGAGAGCTCTGCTCACCAGGGTCAGACTATAAACCCCCCAACACACTCCCAGTAACCTACTTCCTCCAGCCACACCCTGCAGTCACTGCCCGTGAACCCACATCTGTGGGTTAATGCACTGATTAGATTACACCTCTCATCATCTGCTGGTTTCACCTCTGAACCTTTTTGCATTGTCTCACACATGAGCTTTTGGGGGACACCTCATATCTAAACCTTATCAGCATCTATAGCCAGTCACAGCCATTCTTTTACATTCTTTCCTCTTTTGCTTTGTCCCCTCAGAACTTGGCATCAGGTTTTTTTTGGGGGGGCCAGGTTGTCTGAATATGTTGATGAGTACGTATGACCTTCTCTCCTTGCTGTTGGACACCCGATGTGACCCCAAACAATTTCAAAATAGTGACACAGTATTATTTTGATATATTGGAATGAATTGTCGAAAATATCGAGACCACTACAGACATATGAGTGTGCATGTGTATTTACTTATTTATATTAGAATGTTGATATGTGTTGGCTAAAAAACATTTTGAAACAGAAAAAAAATAATATTTGATCAATTTATTTTCACTTCATCCATAGAAACAACCAATCTGACAGGAACTTTTGAAGTAAAATAGTTCCTTTAGTCCCTCTAGGAGAGAACTGGTTTCCCTGTCTTGCTTGTGGGTCAGACTCACGTTGGATGCACTGGCTCCTCTGCTACCGTGGTAGAAACCAGGACACTGACCGACGGCAAAGATGAGGGGCAGGTGGACCACACACTTGAGTTTCAACTTACAGGGGAACCACGTCCAGCTACTGTTTCACATTATACCAAAAGACATCTTCTGACAGCACCATGCTGAATACAGGGAGGGAGGGAATCGGTTGGTTGTAATACTACAGCAGTCCTGAGATCCAAACGTAACCAGTGGCAAACGCCTTAGACAAAATCAAGCTTAGAATACAGGCGGTCTGGAGTTTCCTGGCCTCGTGTGTGTGTGTGTGTGTGTGTGTGTGTGTGTGTGTCCTTTTCCTCATTTGTTCATAGGTCTCTGGTTTTCCTTCAGATGTACTAACAGATGGCAAAGAGCAATGAGCAACTCTTTCCCCCCACGGTGGTTAACGGAGCCCAGACACAGGGCCAAGCACACACGTGCAGGGTGTGTAGCAAGAAGCACTCTAGTATCGGCCTACTGACGTATAAAGCACATGGCTACCGCCTGCAGGAGTCAGTTTTAGAAAAATGGCCAAGGCAGCTGTGTGTCCCCCAGAATGGCAACACCATCACACTTTCTGAGACTCCTTTCAAACTGCTTCCCCAGAATGACAACCTTGCAAGGTCGTACTGATTGTGAAGCACAGGAGAGCCAATATTCTGAAGGTCACAAGGTGGGAGGTGAGGAATCTGAGGCCACCTGTCAGCCCCTGAAGTCTACTTTTTGCCAAAGAGTAGGCTGAGTTTTGTGGTTATGAGCCTATTCTGTGCAGAGACAAAGAGGAGCTCTTGTCTGTTTAGAGTTCTGCAGCACAAGGAACCAGAACCTCTGTCCTGGGGACGCTGGGAAGAAGTCACAGGCAGTGTGCAGCTGACACATATCTTGGAGATTAAATCAAAACAAAACCAAAACAGAACACAGAATTGCAGAAGTTCTCTGCAGCAAGGAAACACGGTGAACATTAGCCCCCCAACAATCGGAGCGATACTAAATCTGCACATAAAGAAAAACCATTGAACTCTACTTAGACAATTTTTAAGGGAAGCATAATGTTTTTCCTGTGATTTAAGGGCCTGGGTCACATTAGAGTTTCATAACTAAAAATTACTCTTGAGAAATTAAAATAAAATAAAATAAAACAGCTCATGTGTGCCTCATTTCTTGAGTGTGTCATAAGTACGCAGAGGTGTTGGTGCTCCCCAGAGCTCCAGAGCCCATCACAGAAGAGCACAAGGCTGCAGGTGCCACAAGAATGACATTTGTCAGCACCAATGGCACCATTCTCCGTGCTTGTCCTTGCCCCCAAATGAAACTATCAATCCATTCATAATTAAGGGTGCTAGCCTTTTGAAAACATTTTCTACTAATCATTTTATCAATCTAATTAATCACATCTTCTGAAACCCCAATCTCATAACATAATGCTTACTTAATACATTGTAAGCACTCTCAGATCATGGAATATATGAATGCAGCCATTTCTAAGCCACTTTGGAGGCTACAGGCATAAACTGGCTTTTGTCTGATTAGAGGTCATGGCCATGTCTCATGTGTAAATAGTACAGAGAGCAAATCTAAATAGTCTACTTTCCCAATATGACCTTGTGTATTTTACATTTAAGATAGATTTCTTAGGAAAAAAAATATCACCTCTAACCAAATGAAAGGTTTCCTCTCTTGGCTCAATTATAGAAATGAAGTACTAAACATATTACAGAGTTTTAGCACAGGAAGCTTCATGGCTTTACTTGAGGATTCGCAAAATTTTCTTTTTAATTCTTTACATTAATCGACTATTTTCAGATTTACTGAGGAGCTGAGTAGCTGGTAAAGCATGTCCAGTTACTGCCCCTTGCTTGCCCTCCATAGTCTCCTCTGTTGTTGAGTCTTTCATTCATGTTGTAAGTTACAACTGATGAACCTTCACTGATAAATCAGCGCTAACTGAAGTCCATCTTTCACGTTAAGCTTCTCTGTCACAGCACATTCTATGGGCTTTGACAAATGCACATGGTCATGAAATCACAGTATCAGAACTATTTCACTACTCTGAGCATCTCCCATGTTTCTCTTGCTTCTCCCTCCCTGCCCCACATCCTCAAACCTCTGATCTATTTCTCTACAATTCTGCTGCTTCCAGAATGTCATATAGTTGGAATCCTAGAGTGGGAATCTGTTACAGTTTAGATTAGGTGTCTCCCAAAATCTCATGTGTGAGACAATGCAAGAAAGTTTACAATGAAATGATGAGGTTATGAGAGCCTTAACCTAGTCAGTGCCCTAATCCACTGGTAGGAATTATCAGAAGGCAGCTGTAGGCAGGTCGGTGTGGCTGGAGGAGGTGGGTCCCTGGGGGCGTGCCTTTGGGGGTTATATTTTGTCTGTGCTGAGCAGTCTTCTACTTATTGATGGCCATGCCCTGAGCCTCTTTCCTCCACCACACTCTTCTGCCATGATGTCCTGCCTTACCTTGAGCCCTGAGGAATGGGGTTGGCTGTCTATGGATTAAGACCTCTGAAACCATAAGCCCCAAATCAATTTTTTCTCCTCTAAAATTGTTCTTGTCAGGTCTTTGGTTACATCTCTTTTGGAGCTGGAAGCATTTGTTGTGTGGGGTATACATGGTGAGTTTACCCATTTACTGATTAAAGGACATCTTGATTGCTTCAGGTGTTTGATCTTTATAAATAAAGATTCTGTAGTTGTTCATGTGCAGGTTTCTTGTGAACATAAGTTTTAAATCCACTTGAAAACATTCATTCCTTCCTTTCTTTTTTTATGTTTCTCATTTTTCTATTTATTTCATACATGACAATAGTGGAATGCGTTACAGTCATTCCTTACTTTCCAATGATGTGAGAATTTCATATGCTCTCTTGCCACCTGTCTACCCTCTTCTGTAAACTATGGTTTCACATCTTCCCCCTTTTTTAAAAGGGATCATTTGTTTTCCTATAGTTGAGTTGTAAGGGTCTTTGCATGTTTTGTGTACATGTCTTTTCCAGATATACATTTGAAAAAGATCTTCTTGCACTCTGTCGTTCTTAACAGTGTCTTTTGTAGAGCAGAAGTTTTTAATTTTAATGACATCTAGCTGTCCTAGTCTGTTTGAGCTGCTATAAAAAAATGCAATATACTGGGTAGCTTAGAAATAACAGGATATTATTTCTTACATTTCTTGAGGGCAATAAGTAAAAGATTAAGGTACCAGCAGATTCAGGGTCTTGTGGGTGCCCATTTTCTGGTTCATAGTGCCATCTTGCTATGTTCTCACATGGTGGGCCAAGATAGCTTTCTGGGCCTCTTTTTAAGGGCACTAATCTCATTTACAAGGGCTCTGCTTTGCGATTCAACTGTTTCCTTAAGGTCCCACCTTCTAACAACATCACATTGCTAATTATATTTTAACATGGATTTTGGGAAGACATGAACATTCAAACCAACTGCTGAATATGCCCTTCAAGGACAGTATTTTTGTGAATGCTCTATAATGTCACAATCACATCACAGTTACTTAGATTTTCTCCAATATTATCCTCTAGATGTTGTAAAGCTTTGCATTTCACATGTAGCTCTATGATCCAGTTATATCTGGTGAAATTTCTCTTAAATTTTGTGTCTAGATATATTTTTGTGCATAGAACAGCATGCTTTTCTTTTGATTCGCCTTTGTTCCTTTGTAAAACCAAGTTGAATGTACAGGTGTGGATCAGTTTCTAAGCTCCCTACCCTGTTCCCTCAGTCTATTTGTCTAATCTTTCATCAATTCTATACTATCATCAATTCCATATCATCATGTCACTGAACATCTTAAAGTCAGATAATATCAATCTCCCAAACTTTCTTCTTCTATAGGATATATTTGTGTTCTATATCTTTTTACTATATAAATTTAGAGCCAGCTTGCTGGTATGCAAAAACTAATGTGCTAAGATTCTGATTAGGATTTCACTGAATCCATAGATCAAGTTGGGAAGAACTGACATCTTAATAATATTGAGTCTTTGTATTCATGAACATGGGCTACCTTTCATTAATGTAGATCTTTGATTTATTTTATTAGTTTTGTCATTTTCCTTATGTACATCCTAAAAGCTGAAATAATCAATGAAAAATCTTCTAGAACTAACAGGCAATTAGACCAAGCTTCACTATATAAAGTTAACTATACACAGTTCAGTCACTTTGCTATATGCAGCAATAAAAAGGGGATTTGAAATTAAAAGAACAATATCATTTCCATTTGCAGGAAAAAAATAATAAAGAAAGAAAGGGGGGAGGGAGGGAGGAAGGGAGAGAGGGGAAAGCTTGCTCTCCCCCTTCCTCTGCTGGTATGATTTTTGGCTGCTGTCACCCTTGGACATCAGACATCAGGCTCTGTAGCCTTTGAACAGTGGCCTTGCACCAGAGGCTGAGGGTGCAGGGGCTGGAGTCTTCCATCTCAGGCTGGGGCTGCAGATTCAGCTCTCGTTCTTCATATTTCTGGTTTCTTGGGCAGAGCAGCTTCCAACTTCCCCCTCTCTCCAGCCTGCAGATGATCATTGTGAGTCAGTCTAATAAATCCTTTCTTATAATGATATATATTCTATTGGTTTTGTTTCTCTGGAGAAGCCTAATACAGAGATTTACCAACCTTATTGATCTTCTCAAAAAAGCAGATTTTTAGTTGCGTTGATTTGCTGCTTCTGACATAATTGATTTCTGTTCCAGCCTTAACTCTTGATTCTCCTTGGTGTGCTTTAGGCTCACACTGCCCTTCCTTCTGTCTTCCTAAGGAGGAAGGCTGGACCATAGGTCTCATAGCTCTCTTCTTATCTAATGTCTGCAGCAGAGCCGTGACTCTGCTGAAGCTTTCATGGCATCCCACATATTTCAATGAGCTACATTTCATTTTCATTTAGTTCAAAGTGCTTTTTTTTAAAGAGAGAGAGAGAGAGAGAGAGAGAGAGAGAGAGAGAGAGAGAATTTTTTTAATATTTATTTTTTAGTTTTCGGCAGACACAACACCTTCGTTTGTATGTGGTGCTGAGGATCGAACCCAGGCCGCATGCATGCCAGGTGAGCATGCTACTGCTTGAGCCACATCCCCAGCCCCAGTTCGAAGGGCTTTTTAAATTTTCCTTGAAATTTACTCTTTGGCTGAAGTGTTATTTGGAAGCATGTTTTTACTGTCCAAAGATTTAGAGATTTTTCTAGCTATTTTCCTGTTCTTTAATTCTATCATAGTTGAGGCCATATTTTGTAGGTTTTCTTTCATTTTAACTGTGTTGAGCTGTCTTTTATGACCAAGATGTAATGTAATCATGGCAACTACTTCATGCAGATATGGGAAGAATGGATGTTAGGTTTTGGATGATGCTCTCTGGATGTACCTGTTTGATGGTACTATTGGGTCCACTATCCTCACTGATTTTCTGCCTCCTGGCTCTGACCATCACTGAAAGAGGACTGTTCTAATTATAAGTCACTAATTATGAGAGTACATTTGTCTATTTTGCCTTATAAATTTTACTTTACCATATTTTAATTTTCCATGATGTTTCTTACTTTATTTAACCTGAATTGTGGACACATCATTTTCTTTCTCTCTCAAGAAGTTCTTTCTTTTGTCATCCTGGGGATCTAACCTAGGACCTTGTGCATGCTTGAAAGGTCTCTACAGCTGAGCCACACCCACATCCCAGCTTCATTTTTAACATTTCTTGCAATTTTTATCTGTTAGTTCACCTTACTTTTGAAGAATCAATACAATGGGTGAAGAAGTCAATGTTCGTAGTTTCTTTTTTTTCATTTCAACACACTACATATTTCTTTTTACTGTCTTCCTGATATGGTTTATGGCAAAAAAAAAAAGTTCAATGTGTGTGAATCTTATCCTTCACAGGTAATGTGTTCCTTCCTCTGACTTCTTTGGTTTGAATATGATATGCCTAGGCATAGGTTTTCTATTCTTTGAGTCTTTTGAATCTGTGCTTTTCAGTATGTCATTATTTTTGGAAAATTCTCAACTTTTTTTTTTAAACTTCAAATATTTCTTTCTTTTGCTTTTTTTCCCCTCTATTTATCTATTTATTTTTATGGTATTGGAGATTGAATACAGAGGCCCTTTACCACTGAGCCGCATCCCCAGCCCTTTTCATTTTTTATTTTGAGACAGAGTCTTGCTATGTTGTTTAAGGCCTTGCTAAATTGCTGAGGCCTGCCTCAAATTTGCAATATTCTCCTGCCTCAGCCTCCCAACTTGCAGAGATTACAGAAGTATGCCACCCAGCTCCTTCTGTTTTTTACACACATATATAAAATTTGTACCTCTTGTAATTGTCTCATAGTTCTTAGATTTTCTGTCCCTTCCTGCTTTACTTCATTTTGCATTTCAGATTGAGAAATTTCTATTAAGATATTCTCAATGGGAGGATTAAATGAACTCCAGATAGGGCAAAGGGGAAAAGGGAAGGGAGGGGCACAGGGGTAGGAAAGGTGGTGGAATGCAATGGTCATCATTACCCTAAGCACATGTAAGATGCAAAGGATGTGACTTTACTTTGTGAACAACGAGAGAAATAAAAATTGTGCTCTGTATGTGTAATATGAATTACAATGCATTCTGTTGTCATATATAGCAAATCAAAATTTTTAAAAAATGAATAAAAGGAGAAAATATTTTTTTTAAAAAAGATATCTTCAAGATTACTGATTTTTTCTTTGCTGTGTCCAGTCTACTAAGAAGCCAATCAAAGGCATTCTTTATTTCTGTTCCATTATTTTTCATTTCTAGCTTTTCGCTTTAATTCTTCCTTAGATCTCCCATACTAATTGCCTTACTCATCTGGTTTTGTGTGCTGTCTACTTCTTTCCATTACAGTCTATAGCCTATTAATCATAATTTAAATCCCTATCCAGTAAACCATAAATCCCTTCCACAGCCTGTTGAGCTTTGATGCTTATTCTGTCCCTTCATATGTGTTTTTATCTTGCCTTCATTTCTTATAATTTTTTTGTTGTTGTTGATAGCAAGACATGATACATTGGGTGTTAGAGCTAGTTAGACTTCGAGTGCTAGGTTGCTCTAGCATTGATGTACTGTAGCTGTAGGTGTCCGAGGCTTTGGTCTCTTCAGTTCTCCCTCTCCTGTTATCTTTACCCTCCCTACAAACTCCCCCATAGGTAGAGCCTGTGTCTTGCAGCTCTCTGTTGTCACACAGTGCCCTGTTGGAGCCCTGTTGATGTGGAGGCAAGGTGCTGGGAGGTTTTCTTGGCTTATGATTTATGACTCACTTTTAGTATATCTGAGTCTCTCATTGTGACTTCAGAAGTGCTTTCTGATTTTAACACCCACCTCTGCCTCCACACATAGACAGTTCATGTGAGCCAGGAAAGCTAGAGGGGCCTGCAGTTGACTAACTGTCCTTGCCTTAGGTCAGCTAAGGCTCTTGAAAAGAAGCTTTCCTTGGGGGTAGTATGGTGAAGGTACCAGGCTTATTTCAAATGGGCACTTTCCCACTCCCACGCTCAGAACAGGGGGCATCTTTCTCTGATCTCCATGTGAGAATCTGGTGAGATTCCTACGGTAAATCAGGACAGTATGGGGGCTCCCAGGACATTTAAACTTTCTATCCATTCACACTCAGCTTCCAGTGATTCTTCAACCTTACCAATCAAACATTCTACCAGTTACTGGCTCCACCGGTTTCTGCTCTCTGACCTTGCCTGCCATGTTCTGTATTGACTTGTGTCTCCAGATTTCACAGTGGTGGTTTGCCCTGTGACCTTAATCCTCTGCTGGATCTAAGGGAAGTCATTGATTTTGTTAATTTAGCTCTTTTTTTTTTTTTCTTGTTGTGAGAAACATTGTGAGTTCTGACTTTCAAGATCTTGAAAATGAAGGTCAGCAAACTTTTTCTGTAAAGGAGGACAAACAGTAAATATTTTTGACTTTGAGAGATACCCAGACACTATTGCATTGAGTCAAGTCTAATGTTGCAATGTGAAAACAGCTGCCAATAGTACATAAATGAATGGCATGACTGTGTCCCAATAAAACTTTATTTGCACAAACAGGTGGGGGGCCAAGTTTGAACCAGTGAACCAGTTTGGAAGCCCTGTCCTGTGCATGGTCCTCCCTGCTCTCTATATAAGGTCACAAATTGAAACACTGTATTTCACTAAAATGCCCAGTGAAAACAACTTAGAGGAAGAAAAACTTAATTGGGCTCCTGGTTTCATTGAATCAGTCCAGGGATTCAGGCTCCATTTCCCTGGGCCTGAGGTGAGGCAGAACCAATATGGTAGAAAGGCATGGAGAAGGGAAAATGCTCAGCTTATGGCAGCCCTGAAGCAGAGAGAGAGAAAGAAAGGGTCAGGGGCAGGATGTAGTGCCCAAGGAGTGATCCGGAGGACCCACTCCCTCCAACGAGGCTCCATTTTCCTTTTCCGCCATCTTCTAGTCGCCCATTCAGCTATCAATGGATCACTCCACTGATAAGGTCAGAGCTCTCATGAGCCAATCATTCCCCAAAGCCCCACCTCTGAGCATTGCTGCATTAAGAACCGGCCTTCAACATATGAGCTTTGGTGGACACTTCAAATCCAAACCATAACAATACCTCCAGGGGCTAGGACTGGGTAAACATGAGCTAAGCTTTGGATGGTACTTTAAATTAAAAAACTAAAATGTTCTTTGCTTACATGTTAAAGATACTATTTCCATAAAAATATACTATATTTCATTTTCTTGAAGCAAATATTTTGTTTTTTGATAGCCTGTAGGTACGAAAAATCATTTAATGCTTCTAAATGACTGTGAGGAAACAGCCACACATGTGAACACAAACGGCAGCTAGTTCTTTGTCTCTGAGTTGGAGACACGGGGGTGGGGGACCTTGGTGCATTGAGCACAGAGGACTTGAGCCATTGCCAGCAGCTGCTGGGAGAGATGACGAGTCTGCATTGACAGGCTGTCATTCAAGAGGACCTAAAATTCTAGATTTTGTATTTCCTTTAATTAAAGGTTGGCGATGGTTCAAAATACATTATTAAACACTGAGCAGGTCAGCACTGTACAGACCAAACACAGACACCCCAGCTGGTCGGCCTTGGTTCCCTGTTGAATTTGGCCTCCAATCTAGGCCAAACATAAGTTTGACCAAAGGGAGCACAGGGGTTAAGGACTAAGCCCAGGGTCACATGGGCAAGAGACAGCCACGTGTGATGCGTGCTGTAGCTGCCGAGGGACGTTTCTGGGTCAGCTCACAGCTCCATCAAGTGCACCTTTTAGACCCCGTGGAATGAACCTCCCTCTGCTCTGTATTCAACCCACCATGGAGTCACATTCTTCCGCGGATAATATTAATAGCCCACACACTTATGTTCTTAAGTACCTTTTTGAAATCAGCCAATTTCATCATTTTTTTCCAAAGAGCACAATTATATTTTACTTAATCAGCAAAGAGCTAATAAAACAATCAACAATCATGCTTGTGCTGTGAAATCGCAGCAAGATAAATAGTTCCAATCAGTCACAGGAAGTCGCCACAGAACAGCACACAGGGTGAACTCGCAGCTACTCAGTCCCTGCTTTCCCACGCCTCACGTTCCTCTTCAATTTCAAATTGTCCTACAAAAAAAAGTCTCTTCTTTCCAGGGATCTCAGCTTCCTGGAAAGCTGTATTAAGTCTTTCAGGGACAAAATGCAAAAAGGGGAACAGTTAGACTTTCCTCACCCCGACAGGTCTTGGTCCTGTGCGTGGTCCTCCTTGGAGAAGGAAGCCGGTGGGGGGGGCGAGGTCACCGTTCAGGGGCGGAGCAAAGGGACAGTGAGAAAGAAACTCCAGGAGGCCCCAGGCTGGCATTTATGGCTGTGCTCACTCTTGGTTCCTTGCCTCAGAGTCCTTCAAAACACCAGCATCAGCTCCAGGACACCATGCATGGTAGGAAGAGGCTATTACACAGTATATTCAACCCGAGTCAACCCTGCTCCGTTACCAGCAGGGAAAGGATTGCTCTAGAAACCTGGTGGCATCATATCTTGTTACAGATACTCCTTAACTTATGAGGGGGTCACATCTTGATAAACCTATCATAAATTGGAGATACTAAGTATACAATGCATGAGAAAACCTAACCTGCTGGGCATCACACCTGAGCACCTGCTCATGGGGGGGGGGGTGTCAATTCTTTCCCCTCCCGGTCACACAGTTGCCTGGGAATTGTGCCTCCCTACCATGACCCAGGCACAGAAGGGTGTGGCACTGCAGAAGGCCAGTGCAGAAGTGCAGAGAACAGGTGCCACCAGATGCGCATCACCTCCACAGCAGCCCCAGGTACAAGACCAGGTACAAGTCAGACCGCTCAAATCAGGGAACATCTACATTTTTCCTGGTTGTTATTTTGACATGCTAGAAACATATTTTCATGGAGTTAGTATAAAGAAAGGTATTTCAAAAATGTTTTTGAAACTGGAAAGAACAACAGACACTCTGACTAAGTACAATTGCTACTAGTGGGGAGAAATGGTTAGGTGTGCTAAGCAAAGTCACCGAAAAGGAGCCGTCCCATCACATACCAGAAGTTGTGTGTCCCTTCACATCTCCTAACCTGGAGTGCAAAGAGAAACAAGAGATGCACCCCAAAATCAATTGTTTTGTGTCCAAATAAGTTTCAATAGTGAAGGTTACTTGGTTATTAATGAAGGTTATCTAGTTGACAGTGAAGGTTACCTAGTTAAACAGGTGTTGTGATGCAGAATCTCTCAACGTGTTAACCACATGTGCCTGTACTGGACTCTCAACAAATCTATCATGAAGAATGCTTCAAGCCTATTGAACATCAAAGACTATATTAAAAGGCACAACTTGAAATTCTCCTAGAGAATATTTAATGAGACACAATATGAGAAACACTGACTGCTTTTATTTGTTGGGACATTTAAATAATATCTTCACATATTTTTTTAAAAAACAAAGTTCTCTTAGATGGTACAGCAAGTCTTGTTGTAAGAGTACCATGTTCGGCTATGAGCTTGCAGAGCTAACCCTGGTTCAGACTTTCATGTTCATTTCGTATAAATTGATTCAAATATATGAACTGCTTCTGATTTTTTAATCAGTGCTTTCTGGGCTTTTGCAGTTGGGTCTGGAAAGAGTTAAAATGTGCACATCATATGGAATTTTCAATGCCAGGAGAAGCAATTAAATCAAATTGTTGCCATAAAATTTATACTGAAGTGAGTAGAACACCTGGTTAGTTATCAATTAATACCTTTTTATGATGTTCTGCCTGGCTTTCTTCCTCCTCATGTGTGATGGTTCCTGGGCTGGGCTGTTTATGATTTATTACAGGGCTGGCCATTAAGATTCACACTGGAGGAAATGCCTGGCGTGTCTGCTCTGTGAGGAAGGACACAAAGCCATGTCCCTGCACTCGCACAGCGGGCAAGCAGGTCACCTGCAGTTGGAGGAGGGGGGCTAGTGTCGGGGGTCAGCATGCCTAGGACCCAGTGGTGGGGAAGGGGAGAAGATGACTGTGGAGGAAGGAGGCCTACAGACTGGAGAGGCCCGTGGGAACTGGGCAGTTAAGGAGGCCAGCACTGGCTGTGGCCAAGAGCAGGGGCTGGCCCAACTGGAGATCTGGTCCCAAGCCTCCTCAGGCTCTGGCTGGAATTCTTAGCACCCTGTTCTCTTAGGTCCAGATGACCCTACTGCTATCAGCCCAGCAAAGAGGTCCCAGCATACGAAGGGCTCCTCTGCAGAGACAGTGATTCTGTGGGGAGGTGGACTTTTCCCAGCCTGCAAGGCTATGGATGGTCATGATGAGGGTCAAGCATCTGAAACAAAAGTCTCAGGACATCAGCGCGATGTGGACATTCTGAGGAATCAGCGCTGAGAGCTGACGTTTAAACTCTTTCCCCATTGAGGACAAAATTCAAAATGCCCAGTGGGAATACAAACACAGTTCAGGAACAAATGCCCATGTTCCTGGCAGCCAGTCCCAGGACATTACAGGTCAATAGGATGTCCTGAGGACCACAGAGTCCACGCTCCTTCCCTCCCGCACCATCTCCACCAGCATCTGACGTGGGAAGCCTGATGATAACTGAGGTTTGCCTCTTCAGTAAACAACCAACCTAGAGAAGTAAATCAAACCAAGAAACGCCCAGTCTCTATAAAGAGCCCTGGGCAGCCTGACTAGGACCTGGGGCTGGTGAGGCTCCGTCTGCCT